>NC_062544.1:2500-313928 GCF_016906955.1 Phacochoerus africanus
AACCTCTACCTCGAACCCAAACCCTAATCCCTAACTCTAAACCCTAACCCCTAACCCGAACCCCAACCCTCTAACCTTATCCCTCTAACCCTACCCTTCTAACCCTAACCCTAACCCTCTAACCGTAACCCCAGCAATAACCCCATCCCTAACCCCAACCTCTAACCCACCTACCCTAACCCTCTAACCCTATACCGGAACCCTCTAACCCTAATCCTACACCCTAACTCTAAACCTGAACCCTATCCAAAACCTGAACCCTAACCCTGAACCCCAACCCTTACCCTTAACCCCGTAAATTTCCCTCTTGAATGGATGATAGATGGTGTTCAGTTATAGTGCTCATTTTCTTTACAACCCTAGAAGTAGACGCTTTTCGATTCCTAGGCACCTCATTCCTAATAGGAGGCAATGGAGGAATATTCAGAATCAAAATTTGGAGGCGAAGGCTCAGGAGCCCAATATTCTCTATGATAATTTTGTTCGGGGACTCTATTTATGTTCCTCAACAAAGGTGTAAACTCCCCTTCTTCTTTTTTCTCTGGTCTGTGTTGGTTCTAAAACTGATTTGCTTAAGCTCCAAGTACTCCAATTGGACACAGGAATTGGACCGCCCTCATCATGTAATATCCTAAGTTCCCTTCCTACCGTTTCCCATATCCTTACAATGTAACGTTTCTAATGTAAGAAACCAATCACAATGTTTCTCAATAGTCTGAAAAAGATGTCTTTCACTTGTTTTTGCACCGCCTTTTTTAAGGAGTTGTCCTAACAAACAAATGTAAGGACTACAGTTTCCTGCAACTACCTTATTTCCCGTGTTACCCTGTAAATACCTGAGAGGGAACATATCCGCAGGATTTCTTTAGCGTGGCCACGCAAAATTCCTCCCTTCTTCTCAGGGCTCCACAGCACTTCCAGTGAACAAAAATTCCGCTGTCGTCGCAGTCCTTCATTCCTGGTGCCCGCCTGTCTGCCCCATGCTGGGCACCACTTGCTGAGACCAGCTCAGCAGGATGAGGCTGAAGAACGGGCACTGTGGAACTTGAGGAAAAAAGTTAACACAAAACAAGACACAGAGACATTGATCTGAAGTAAAGGTGGGAGCCGGGGAACTCAAGGTCTCAGGGACCAAGAGCACCGCCTTAAGAAACCACACTGCTTTTACTGTATTTTTTTAGGATTGTGTCACGTGAGAAGGGGGTTGTAGGTGCAGGATATAGGTGGCTTTTTTTAAGTTATTTTAAAAGTCACATAGCCAGTTGCTGATTAAGCTTTTACTCTGACCTTTAGGCATTTAACAATCATTGGCATATGAGGAAGCTTGGCGACAGCTATGCCTATCTGCAGCAACCCTAGGTTTGCACCTCGGTTCTTTGCTAATGCAAATCCAGCTAAGGACCCCTCATAAACCCCTTCAGGCTATGAGGCTCCTCTTTTATTCTTAAGAGGATGTATCGTGCTGTACAAACAGTGTGCCAATCTGCGCAGGTCCGACGTGCCTGGACCAACGCATTAAGTCCTCATTCCGCTGACCCTATGAATAACTTATGCCTTTAGGTCTTTGTCCTTAAGCATAAGCCATTCACCATCACAGCGACTGTTTTTCAAGCAGGAAGATGGGGTAAAGTAAAGCAGGACAAGATAGAGTTTTCAGCAAAGACGCTAAGACAATAGTGTAGAAACATGTCTCACGACAGCTAAACAAACCGCCCCGCCCCGGAACCAGGCTGCCCGTCCGCCCGCAATGCTGAAGGGACACACCTGGGCCCTCGGCCTGACCGGAGGCGTCTTGGAGCCGAGAGACCCGGGTGCCCAGAAACTAACCCCAAACTGCTGGGTGCTGGGTGCTGGGTGCTGGGTGTGTCTGCCGCCCCACGCACCATGCATGCTCCCCAACTCGGAGCCTAGACAAGCCGCCTGGGAGCTGCGCCTGGGGCCGGAGGGCCCCCTGGCGCCGTCTGGTGGACACCTGCTCTAACAGCAACACTCAGGCGTTCCTCCCCTCTGTGGCCCGGCTGACCCCGGGGGCTGCTTTGCCCTTGGGCAACATCTGCTGCGGTTTCCTCAACCGCCTAAAGCCCCCATGGACACCAGGGATGGAGTGTAAAGCCCCCCCACCCCGCTTGCTTTCAGTCCCAAGAAGTGCCCGGCCGGGATTTCAGAGCCCACCGGCCCCCAGGTCGCTCCTTTCAAACACGGCGCCCTGGTATTCCTTCCTTCCCCCAACACAGCCTTGTTTCGTGCACGCTTCCTTACCGGCTTCCCACAAGCCCTTCTCTCTGGCACGCGTTCATTCTCATTTTATTGACCCCACCTGAAGCGCGTTTGCGATGTCTGCCCTCTCCACGGTTTTCAAGCCACAGGGGTTCCCCACCCGACCCCGGGCACAAGGAGAGCCCTTGTACGCAGGAGGCCAGGAGGCATCTCCGTGAGAGCCTTCTTTCCATCCATCTGCCAGCCCGAGCTCCCACGACCTGGCTTTGGATCCGGTCTTCCTACCTGGTGTATACGGGGGGGGGGGGGGGGAGAGACAAGAGGCGGCACCCAAGGAAAGAGGAAGACGGCGTCTCACGAGACCACTTGAGAGAAGCAGCCCAGCAAAGAGCCCAGCTGCTCCCCCAGATAGGAGCGTTTTACCACCTTCCCAGCACCCAACCCACACCCCCTTGATCCAGATCCCAAAGCCAGGGTCAGTGCAGGGTTTCAAAGGGACCGGCTCAACAACGGACACCACCCAGCAGGCCCAGACACAGCCCACCAAAAACGCCTCTGAAACAGGGGCAAGAGACCTGAGGCGACGTTTCTCCCACCCCCAGCTCCACAGAGGGCCGCAGGCAGCGGAACCAAGGGTCCCCCTCACGCCTCAGCAGAGAAAAGCCAAGCCCATCTCCTCAGCGGGACCAAGGCCCCCCTGTGCCAGTGGCCATCAGCAGGAAGCCTGCAACTGCCGACGCCTGCAAGAGGGCGAGGAGAGGAGGGTGCGCTCCCCGGGTGCGGCTGGGGATGGAGAAGGGTACCGCCCCCATGGACACCAGGGGTGGAGTCAAATGCCACACGGCAATAGAGAACGAACCCAGGACCTGGCAGTCCCACGCCCGGGCGCAGATCTGCACGCAGGCTCTTTGCCGAAGGCAGAGGCTCCGCTCGGGTCCCCGCAGCACTAGTCACTAGAGCCCAGACACGGACACGCACGCATGTCCACTGACCGATGAATGGATTCAGAGGCAGCAGTCCCTGTACACAAAGGGCATACGCCTCAGCCATGAACAGGGACAGAAACGCCAGGAGTGGGTCTGCGTATGTGTAGCGACAGCCTCATCAGCTGAGCTCACTCTCTGCAATACCTCTAAGTTATCACTACACGTCTGGGTGCCGCCTGCGACGTTCGCTTGCTGTCTGGCCACGGGTGGAGCTCCCACGGCCAGACAGCAAGGACCAGAGAGAGACTCCCCAGCCAGGCAGCCACAAGGGAACTCCCCGTGTGCTTTCCTGAGGAGACCAATCAATCCTGCTTCAGGCACCAGACCTCCATAGCCTGGCACCAGACTGAAAAGAGCGGCTCAGCGGCAAAGGCAGGAAGCAAAGTGCCCTCGTTAGGTCTCCGGAGCGAGAGAGGCACTCGGATGCGCACAGCTGCCCCCCCCCACACACACACCCAGCAGGCCCCCGAAGTCCCACACTCTGTCGACGGCACCGGCCCCTCGCCCCGCTTACCTCGAGCCCCGACGCTCTGGTGCTGGAAGCTTGCCGGGTCTCGGGCGTTGCACCGCAGAGGCTGGGTGGCTCTCGGCTCCTTCCCGTGGAGGAAGCCAGGGCATTCCGAACTCCAGGGAAGCCCTCCAGCGTCCGAAGCCCACTGAACAAACCGCCCCACCCCGCCCCGCCCCAGAACCAGGCTGCCCGTCCGCCCGCAATGCTGAAGGGACACACCTGGGCCCTCGGCCTGACCGGAGGCGTCTTGGAGCCGAGAGACCCGGGTGCCCAGAAACTAACCCCAAACTGCTGGGTGCTGGGTGCTGGGTGCTGGGTGTGTCTGCCGCCCCACGCACCATGCATGCTCCCCAACTCGGAGCCTAGACAAGCCGCCTGGGAGCTGCGCCTGGGGCCGGAGGGCCCCCTGGCGCCGTCTGGTGGACACCTGCTCTAACAGCAACACTCAGGCGTTCCTCCCCTCTGTGGCCCGGCTGACCCCGGGGGCTGCTTTGCCCTTGGGCAACATCTGCTGGGATTTCCTTCCCCCACCCCCACCGCCCCCGCTTACCCTGGTCCATATCAAAGCTGTGAGTCCAGGAAGCCCAGAGCTTTCCATCTTCCAATAGAAACTGTTTCTCTATTAGTTTTCCTGTAAATTTTTTTTTTTTTTTTTTGCTAATCTTTTGTTCCTAGAACCTTCCCTTTGCTGCAAAAATCCTGTGTTCCTGCTCCCTGCTCATGGCTTCCCCAAAGCGTTTTTTCAGGGCTCCCTGTCATCCTGTCTCTTTGGTTACGTCCTAATTTTGCCCCAAATAAAACTTAACTCTCAACTTTCAGGGTGTGTTTTTTGTTTTTTTTTTTGGGGGGGGGGGGGTTTAGGTGCACACCTCACATCAAAACTTGCAAACCAAGGCAGCTCTTTTCTTGTAACATTTGTTAACATTTCCGCCCCTTCAGACAGGCACCCGCCCATTGTGTTTGTTTTCCCACTTTGTCCACGGTGAGCAGGTGTTTGGGTGTTTTGGGGAAAAGCACAATTGAGCAACCAGAAGTTGCAGGTTTCCCCTCAGGGCTGCCAGGGGGACAAACCCTGTCAACGGACAGCCAGAGCCCTGCTGCTTGATGACCTGTGAGCAGGTCAGTGGCCAGGACCTCGTCAAGGGCAGATAGTCCAAAAGCCAAAGCCCTGCCCCGGGTCCGTGAAGACCATGCCTTCATGCTGCTGTGCCCCTGAGTGGTTGTCACATCATTTGGCAGAGCTGCTCTGTAATGTTTGGTGACTGCATCACGTCTGCTATTATCATATTCTTTGTTATAATCTATTGGAACAACAAGGGATTGAAATGAAATGAAATGACTTTGCCAGTTTTTAAATGTAAGTGAGGTTTGTAAAGAAAAATTACAAAAAGCTAAAATGTTCTACAAACAAGAAAATTAAGGACAGGGTTCACAACAAATTTGGGTCACTGAGCATGCTCAAAATATCTATTTAAGACATCTAAATGAGCAAACATCAGAACTAAAATCTCAGAGAGCCAAAGCTAACAGCTTGGGGCCATGACTCTTAGTGATAGAGTCTCGGAGCCCTGTCAGCAAGGGCACCCGGCCCCTTCCCAAGACACTTACTATTCCTGCCATGGACAACCCACAGACAGCCATGGGTCAGCCCCTGGACCAAGGCCACACTGACCTTGTCCCCTGTCCCTGCCCTACTCCCCTCTGTGTCACACGAGCTCCTTGTGGTCTCAGAAGACGCTATGATCATCCTGCCTCAAGGCCGCTTCGCCTGCTTTTCCCTCGGTGAGGTGGGCCTGACCTCTGACCTCTGACCTCTGGGGAGTGAGCCCCTCTCTCCTTTTGACAGGGATGGAGTAGGCACAGCAGTTGGAGAAGCCCCAGTAAGGGACCACAGACAGAGAGGGAAACCCAGGGGACTTTGGGAGATCACTGTAGGTTAATCAGTGCTCGATAGGGCCGTCAGAACCGGAGGCTGCTGGACTAGTGGAGGCGTGAGAACTTCGTCAGGTCATTGGGTGGGGATGGGGGGAGGCTGCATCCACGTGCAGACCAAGGGCAGGAGTTTAAGGACCACGCTTCTGCCAATTTGAACAAGCACTCTGACAGTCCTGGTTTGACCTTATAGGGTCAAATACTCTCTTACCAGATACCAAGGAGGAGCTACTGCTTGAAGAAAGAGGAAGAGGAGGTCTTTTCCTACCCCCACTCCCTCTGGATGATAAAACCTTAGCCCACCGGACCAGATCCTCGGGGCAGAGCTTCCATGCCTGTCCGCTTGCATCTCTCACAAGCATCCCATCTTAATAAATCTCTGTTTCTCACTGAATTCTTCTGCGCAGAGGCAGAAAGTCCAGACACCAGGGGAGTGCTTGTAATTTAAAACTCTGGGTTCACGTCCCAGTCTGGGTTCAGGCCATTGGAGCTGTCAGTCCCACCTTCATCCTGACGTGTCCACGACTGGGCGCCAGTCCCACTCTCACTATCTCGTTGTCCCCTCCTGTTTTGTCCTTTCTTTGGTTGTGGCCTCTATCCCTTTGGGACTGGAGGCCTCCGAGGGCAGGGCTTGCATCTGCCTGTGTCCAGCTCAGGGTTCAGAGAGCAAAAGGTGCCCAGAAGTGACTGGGCCCCCAGCGGCTCCCTCGTCACCTTGCTGCTTCCCTGGAAGGCAGATCTCGTGGCCACTCCAGTTGGGGGGTAAGAAATGAGCATAATCCACAGCCAGTCCCCAAACACACTTCCCCTCAATTTGCTGCTCTCTACGTTTCTCTTGTCTTAGGGAATAAAGAGTTAAAAATTCACAGGACAGGAAAGGGCCGATGGTCCAGTGCAAGAAGCCCTGAGCTGGGAGGAAGACAGGTGGGTGTGAGCAGAGGAGGGGAGGTGAAAGGGCGCAAAGGGCTGAACCAGGACGGGGCTGGCCCATCCCTGAGGTCGCCGAGGCCTGTCCTCGTGGCACGCAGGGCCTTCCCCGTGCCTGGGTCTGCTCAGCACACACAGTGCTCTGCTGAGCGCACCCAGCCTGGTGTCTGGGCGTCCTGGGGTCTGAGAGTGGAACTGCCGCTACACGAATTTCCTCCACACCCACGGGTGTGCTCAGGAGTTTCCCTGAGCAGGAGGCCTGCACTGACGGGGTGGCATGGCTGCCCCTTTGTGGGATTCTCATTTGATACACTCCTTGCATCCTCTGCCTCTCCAAGACACACCCACCCATCTGTTTCACCTGTAATTGTTGTCTGTAGCCAGTATATTTGCCAGGATAACCTCTGATTACAACTTAAAGTGAAAGACAGAGCAAATGAAGAAGAGAAAAACAATGTAAAGCTGAAAAGCAATTTGAACCGTGGGCCCCGCCCTTGGCGGGTCCCCGAGCAGAAACCCCAGACGGTACAAATCACAACAAGCCTGGTGGCTCCTCATGCAACATTCCACGCAGAGGAGAGCTGTGCAGGCCCCTGCCGGAGGCCAGCTCCAGCGGCCAGGGAGCGTACACTTCCCGATCAGAGAGGGATGCGGCGTCGGCGAATGTACAATTATGGAGACAGCCTCTTTGTCCCTTCTTTCAGGGCGCTGGACTGCTCAAATTTTATTGGCATAAGTGGTTGATTATATAGACAGCATTTTGCTACACATTACATCACAGTGTTAAAAGTACATTGGTTAACTATTGCATGATATAGCAGCTATACATCATGTTTTAAGATCTTTGTTTTAACTAAACTTAGTGGGTACAATTTAGGGGCCACTAGGTACAATACATCGTGTGGAAAGGAGGAGACAGTACAGATCATCCCATGGCCAGCCAGTCTTTGCAATTTGGAGAGGTCACAGACACAAGAATTTGGCATTTACAAACCTTGTTCGTAGACTGGCGCTTATTTTCAAAGCGTTACGGCAGGGAGATAGTGTAAGTAACTATGAACCAACTTAACTAAACCAGCTATCACTTAAAAGCTTTTAAAATCAAAGACAAAACTCACAGCTAGGTTTTTTGGATAATATATGGCTAACTTCTATGGACCTCAATAAAATCCTAATTCTAAAGTTTACTATATAACTAGTTAATAAATAAACACTATGTTTTAACTAAGTTGGATTTAAATAGCGGAAAAGTCCTTCAGGATGAAATTTTTATTATACTATTGCTGTAAGTCACAAATCACCATAGGACAATAAGATTGGGAAATAAGAATAATAAGTAAATAATCAGGAAAGACTGAGAAAAACTGAATAGCAAGTGAATAACACAAAAGACTAAGTTATCCATGGGACAATCCCCACTCAGCAACACAAAATGGGAATTATTTCCTGGGAAATTTAGTTTTCCACCTATGTCAGCGGGTGAGCTTCATTGTCTTCTGGGGCCTGTCCTCGGAACTGTGCTGTGCAGGCAGGCATCCCCTTGTTTAGGAACCTGCCCTCGGAATGGTACCGTTCAGACAGGCCCCTTTTCCTGATTAGGAGCTTGTCCTCGGAACTGCACCGTTCAGGCAAGCTCCCTTCCTCGGCTTCTTGTATCTTCTCAGCTCCCCGCAGGCCCCCACAAGCATGGTCAGCTCTGAGCAGATATTACCACAGAGTGCTCCTGGAATAAAACTGCTACGTGTCACTTCTTGCACAATTTCATGCTTTAACAGCACGAGGAGGGGCTGGTGGCCGCCCAGAGCTTTGGGGGTGTTTCTAGGGTTTACTCAAACGACACCATACTGCTCTGATCCTTTTGTAACTTGCTGCCTTTTTTTACTCACCATTGCTCTGAGGCTTTCCTGTGTGCCTTTGATGTGCCGCAGTCCTCTGTACACAGGTCACACGTTGCCTTTCCATTTGCATGCTGATGCGCTTAGGACGGCTCTGGGGCTGAGCCGTTGCAGAGCTGCGATGGGGACGCCTGACTCCACTGCCCTGGGCAGGGGTCCCAGGCAGCGTGAGACTTGCGGCCACGTGCTGCCTGACATGTCACAGCCATGGCGCCAACACTAAGCCAACGCCAAACACTTGGGATTTTTAAACCCCAATACGTAAAAATAATAAACATCTTAGCTTTATATTACATTTTAGGAAAATGAATGTTTTTAACTTTAAATATTTTTAGGGTTTAAGTACTTTGCCGAAGGACAGGTATGAAAGGAAAGCTCGCTTACACTTTTCCCTAGTTATTAGAAAGATTGAACTTTTTTTGTTTATTGAGCCTAAGTGTTTAGTGACAATTTCAAAATTGGCATTTGATATGCCGATTCACAATGCCTAATTTCCCATTAGTCTGTCTTTTTGCAAATATGAGGTTTTAGGAACTCTATGTATTCTGCATTCTGATTATTAGTTGCCTAATCAAACATCTCCCATTGTGTAGCTCATCTTTTAAATTTATCACCCAGCAGTATGAAATTTTAACGCAGTTAAATATATCAATCATTGTAGTTATAGTCTGAGCTTTGTGCATATTTATTTATTTGCTTTTTAAGGCTGCCCCTGCGGCATATGGATGTTTCCAGGCTAGAGGTCAAAACAGAGACGTGGCTGCCCACCTACCTCACAGCCACGTCAACTTGGGCTCCAAGGCGCGTCTGTGACCGACACCACAGATGGAGGCGACAATCCGAGCAAACACGAAAACACATGGGATTTTTAAACCCACTGGATCCTTAACCCACTGAGTGAGACCAGCAATTGAACCTGCATCCTCATGGATACTAGTCAGGTTCCTAGCTGGCTCAGACACAATGGGAACTCCAGATCCACTGCCTAGAGTAATGAAAATAAAAACAAAAATAAACAAACGGGACCTAATTAAACTTAAAAGGTTTTGCATAGCAAAGGAAACTATAAACAAAACAAAAAGACAACACACAGAATGGGAGAAAATATTTGCAAATGAAGCGAATGACAAGGGATTACTCTCCAAAATAAACAAACACCTCCCGAAACTCAATATCAAAAAAAACAAACAACCCAATTTAAAAATGTGCAGAAGATCTAAATAGACCTGTCTCCAAAGAAGACATACAGATAGCCAAAAACACATTAAAAGATGCTCAACATCACTAATTACTAGAGAAATGCAAATCAAAACTACTATGAGGTACCACCACCCAGAATGGCCATCATCAAAAAATCTATAAAAAATAAATGCTAGAGAGGGTGTGGAGAAAAGGGAACCTTCTTACCTTGTTGGTAGGGATTTAAATTGGTAAAACCATTATGGAAAACAGTATAGAGGTTCCTTGGATAACTAAAAATAGAACTACCATATGATCCAGCAATCCCACTCCTGGGCATCTATCTGGAGAAAACCATAATTTGAAAAGATACACGTACCCCAGTATGCACAGCAGCATTTTTTGCAATAGCCAACTCATGGAAGCAATCTAAATGTCCATCGACAGAGGGCTGGATAAAGGAGGTGTGGTATATATATACAATGGAATATTACTTAGCCATAAAAAAGAATGAAATAATGGCATTTGCAGCAGCATGGACCAACCTAGAGATTATCACATTAAGTGAAGTTAGTCAGATAGTGAAAGGCAAACATCACATGATGTCACTTATTCATGGAATATAACAGAAGGATGCAAATGAACGCATTTGCAGAACAGAAACAGGCTCACAGACTTTGAAAAACTTATGGTTACCAAAGCGGACAGGTGGGGGTGGGAAAAGGACCAGGGGTTTGGGACTGGCGTACGTACACTGAGGTATATGGAATGATTGGCCAACAGGGACCTGATATATGGCATAGGGAACTCTACACGATATCCTCTGACAATCTATGTGGGAAAAAAAGTATGGAAGGCAATGGATGTATGTACACGAATAATTGAATCAGTTTGCAATACAGCTGAAATCACAACATTGTAAATCAGTTATACCTCAATAAAACTTTAGAAAAAGAAAGAAAACTACTGTTTAACCAGGAAAAAAAAAAAAAAGGAAACTTTGTGCCCATTTACCAATCACCACCCACCAGCCCCTCTCCCCAGCCCCTGGTGAACAATCGCTTGCTTTCTGTCTCTATGGGCTTATCGACTCTGCCCATTTCATGTCAGTAGAATCACACAATGTGTGGCCTTTTGCGTCTGCTTCTTTGAGTTAGCAAAATGTTTTTAAGGCTCATCCGTGTTGTAGGGAGCATCAGAACTTCATTTCTTCCTGTGGCTGAATAATGGTCCATTATATGAATGGACCACATTTGCTTATCTGTTGGATGGACTTGGATTTTTTTCACCTCTTGACTATTGTGGACAGTGCTATGGACATTTCTGTACAAGTTTTTGTGGGACTTACATGTCCATTTCTCTTGGGATGGAATTGCTGGCTTACATAGTGACCCAATGTTTAACTTTTTGAGGAAGTACCAGACTGCTCTCTATGGAGGTGAAACCACTTAACACCCAAGTGCAGTGCGCAGGGTTGAGACTTCTCCATATCCGCACCTACGCTTGTTATTCCCTCTCCTTGTTCTAGTCATCCCGCTGGGCGTTAAGTGGTATCTCATTGTGGTTTGATCTACGTTTCCCTGGCAACTGATGATGCTGACTGTCTCATCGTGTACTCGTTGACCACCTGCACATCTTCTCTGGAGAAATGTCTGTTTAGGTCCTTTGTACATTGCACATGGGTCGTCTGTCCATGCAGTTTTTGGCAATTTTTTATATGTTCTGGTTATTAATCACCGATTGACTATGTAATTCACAAATATTTTCTCCATTCTGTGAATTGTCTTTCCACTTTTTTTTTTTTTCTTTAGGGCCATGCCTGTGGCACATGGAAGTTCCCAGGCTAGGGGTTGACTTGGAGCTGCAGCTGCCGCCCTACGCCACAGCCACAGCAACACCAGATCCAAGCCACATCTGTGATCTACACCACAGCTCACAGCAACTCTCGATCCTTAACCCACTAAGCAAGGACAGGGATCGAACTCGCATCCTCATGGATCCCAGCTGGGTTTGTTACCACTCGGCCACAATGGGAACTCCATCTTTTCACTTTCTTGATAGTGTCTTTTGATGCACAAAATTCTAATTTTTTTTTTTCTTTTTAGGGTCTCACACACACAGCATATGGAGGTTCCCAGGCTAGGGGTCTAATTGGAGCTACAGCTGCTGGCCTACACCACAGCACAGCAATGCCAGATTTGAGCCACGTCTGTGACCTACACCACAGTGCATGACAATGCTGGATCCTTAATCCACTGAGCAAGGCCAGGGATCGAACCTGCAACCTCAAGATTCCTAGTCAGATTCTTTTCTGCTTTGCCACAATGAGAACTCCAAAAGTTCTAAATTTTGATGAAGTCCAGTTTATATATTTTTATTCTGTTGCTTGTGCTTTTGGTGTCATATTTAAGAGACCACTACCAAATCCAAGGCCATTCAGTTTTATCTCTACTTTCTTCTAAGAATTTTATAATGTTAGTATTTACATTTAGGTTTTTGACCCATTTTCAGTTTATTTTAGTGTATGATATGAGGTAAGGATCCCACTTCATTCTTTTGCATATGGCTAGCTAGTTTTTCCGGGATCATTTATTGAAAAGACTTTCCTTTCCCCGTTAAATGTTCTTGGCACTCCTGTTGAAATTTATTAGACTATATGTGTGAGGGTTCATTTCTCTGTTCTGTTCCATTGGTCTGTATGTCGGCCCTTACACCAGTGTTGTACTGTTTTAACTACTGTGGCCTTGGACATTTCAAAGTCAAGTGCTCAGTCTTCCCACTTTGTTTTACTTTTCAAGATTGTGTTTATGTTAGAGGCCACTTGCATTCCCATGTGGATCTGAGGGTCACATTTTCCATGGCTCTAAAAAAGTTCTTGGAATTTTGATTGGAACTGTCTTGAAGTTGCACGTCGTCGTAGGTAGTATGGACAGCGCGACACCGTCAGCTCTTCCCGTCCGTGAACACCTGAGTCTTTCCACGTATTTAGGTCGTCTTTCTTTCAGCCATGTTTTGTCATTTTTAGCATACACGTCTTTCATGTCGAGTAGATATATTCCTAAGCATTTCGTTTTTTAGATGGTATTTTTGTTTTGTGTTGTTTCTTTTTAGGGCCGCATCCATGGCATCTGGAGGTTCCCAGGCTAGGGGTCCAATCAGAGCTACAGCTGCCGGCCTACACCACAGCCACATCAGATCAGAGCTGCGACTGTGACCTACACCACAGCTCATGGCAACACCAGATCCTTAGCCCACTGAGCGAGGCCAGGGATCCAACCCACAACCTCATGGTTCCTAGTCGATCTGTTTCTGCTGCGCCCCAGCGGGAACTCCCAACCACCCTTGTATTCCTTGAATAAATTCCACTTTTTCATGGTGAATATTTCCAATTTGCTATTGAATTCTACTTACCAAAATGCTATTGAGGGTTTTTTGCATTCTTATTCATCAGGGATATTAGTCTGTAGTTTTCTTTTCTTATGTCTTTGCCTGGCTTTGGTATTAAGGTCATGCTGGCCTCAGTGAATTCAGTTTTTTGGGAGAGTTTGAGGAGGCTCATCTCCTCTTGTGACCTCAGCTCAGCCTCGGTCCCTCTTCCCTCCGTCTGCCCATTCAGTGCCCTCATCTCTAAACACACCTGTGTGTGGAAGCTTCCTGTTTTCCAACCCCGTTTCCCCTCTTGGTGCCAAGCTCTCACAGCAATCCACCCACTTGACACATCTAATAGCATCTCAGTGGTAACGTGTCTCCTCCTCCCAAATCTGCTTCTCCCTAGTCTCCCCATCTCAGTAAATGGTACCGACGTCCCCTTGCCCGTTTAGTCCCAAATCCCTGAACTGTCTTGGTGCTGAGAGCAAATCCACAGTAGCTAATATAAGCATATGGGATGTATTCGAAGACCTCAGGTGGGTCACATCACCTGTGAGAGGGTCGGGTAATCAGGAACACCCAGAAACATCAGCGCCCCGGAGAAATCTCCAACAATGCTGTAGAATTGTGTTAGGGAATCCCCACGGCCTTGTTCTCTTCTAATGGGCAGCAGTGCTGCCAGGGACTTGAACTGCCCCAGACAAACCAAATATCCACTGCCAGTCTCTTCTGATAGCCACTACTCCTGTATTTCTTCTCACATCTTATGTGGTGACATTTCCAACAATGCTGGAAAAGCAAAACAAAACTAGGCTTATCCGTAACCTCAGATGCAAGAGATCGAGGCGTGGAATTTTGCAGTTTGCAGCTCCTGTATGCAGGGGGCATGTGGGAGGGTTGCCAGGGGCCGTGATCAACTAACGCCCTGCCTTCCCCCGTCCCCCTGTTTCTCTCTCCCTCTCTCTCCAGAGCCAGTGAGCAGATAGTCCCCTCGGCCCTCTGCCTTAAATAGACCATGCTTTGACCGTTTTCACCACCTTTGTCCTTCCCACCTGAGCCCTGCCCCCATCACTCTCAGCAAGACTGCGGCAGCTGCTTCCTGACTGTGTTCCCTGCCTCTACCAGCTGTGGTCTCCACACTGCAGCCAGGGTGAGCCGTTTGGGATGTGAATCAGATAATGTCACTTCCTCTCCAAACTCTTTCCACAGTGGTTTCCCACAACACTCAGAATAAAACAAAGCTCATCACTATGACCTGCATATCCCTGCAGCCTCCGCAACCCTGTCACTTTCTGCAAGCCCTCGGTGCCCCTGCCTGCCTGCGTCCCTTGAGCACACCAGATCTGTTCCGCCTCAGGGCCTTTGCACAAGTGGCTCCTCTGGGTGAAAATCACAAGCAGCTCCCTCCCTCACTTTCTTCTGGTCCCAGGGCAAAAGCCCCCTTCTCTGGCTTGCCTGTCTTCCTTATTCAGATGTATTTCTCTGTTCATTGCTTTATTGTCTGTCCGCCTCCATTGGAATGTCAGATCCCCAAGGGGCCTAACAGGCACGGTGAAAAGTAGGTGATTAATAAGTACCTTCTGAACAAATCAAGCCATCTCAATAGTCCAAGTTTTGGAGAAAAGTTCTTAGAAAACATGCCTGACTCTGGATACACAGCAAAGAAGGAACCAGATCGTTAGAAATTGTGGCTGGAGACACATGAGGACTCCTGAGCTCTCCCTGTCCAGGCCCAGCTTCCCCTCTGTACCACAGAGGTACAACACCCACCCGCCTCCAAATCTCCAGCACGAGTGAGATTCCAGAGCTGCACCCTGATCAGGCATCCAGGTCACTGTTGACCTCCCTCGAGGTCAGCTCCTGGACAAATCTTCTGTTCTGGAGGCCTGCCAACATTCTGTTCTGCAGATGCTTTGGGACCACAGGGGTTTATGCAGGGTGGCTCCTCTTTCTGGAGCGTCGAGGGCAGGTGAGCGGGTGAGAAGAGAAGGGGGGGGCGGTGCTCAGGGACTAGGAGTAACACCCAGATCCCTGGCCCTGAAGTGGGCCAGACTCTGCATGGGCTCAGTGGGCGGGACTGGAGGTTCCAGACAGCCGAATAGAGGAACCAGTCAGGGAGCCACTACAGGAATTCAAAGAACTGGCGCGGGGTGAGGGGGGAGCTTCATTCATTTGGCATCTGCAGCCATTCAGCTCCAACACAACTCAACTTTAAATGAGGGCTTGAGTCCCGCAGTGGGTGGGCCGAGTCAGTGCCCGTGTTTCTAGTCAGGACTTAGTGCAGGATGAGACTCCTGAAGACCGGGAGGGGACCCCCGCTAGAGCGGATTCCACCCCCCGCCCCCGCAGAGGAGCGGAGTCCTGAGACCCGGGCTGCATTCCCAGCACACAGCCTGAGACCTAGAGTCGCTTAGCTACAGAGAAGGCTTTTGTTTCCCTGGGGTGGGCGTGGAGGATACTTTGGGGAGGTTTTCCATAAACCCAGGCATTAGGGTTGCAAACACAGTGAGAGCTTGTTAACTCCTCGAGGAGGCTAGGGTGGCTGCTCGCTCACGAGTTCTGTTTACCCAGCAGAGCGCATCCCACCTGCCAGGATGCTCGCTCGGCGGAAGAGGGCCGGTCCACCCACACAGGCTGAAATGGGTCCGCTCCATCTACACCAGTGGAAATCAGGGTCTGATTGCCTTCATTAGTGTGTTTACGCAGGTGCATATGAAGTGCATCTACATATGCTGGGGGAAATCACCGTCCAATAGTTTTCTACCCAGAAGGCAGGAGTGTCCACACCCGCGGAAGTCGGGTGCAGTGTCACAACCACGGGTCTGAGAACAAAATGGCAGGTACCCAGGCTCCGCTAGAACAAAAGTAAAAGGAATGTCGCCCCCGCCCACAGCTGGGGAGGGAGGAGCTCGCCCCAGCCCCCCCGCCCCCTGTGGGGTCCCCTCCTAGGTGAGGGCACAGCCCGAGGCGCCGGCAAGGCGGCCCCCAGGATTGGGGCCGGTGAGACGCCCTCCACCCGCCCCGCCACCTCCGAAGATGGGATCCCTCCAACTTCCCGCTCCGGAGACCCAAAGGGTGAGATGTCCTCTCCCACCTCGAGTCCCCGCGGAAGAGACCCCCTCCAACCGTCGCCCTGGGCCGCGGAGAGAGAGAGAGAGATTCCCCTTCCTAGGTCGGGGCCCTAGCGGGGGAGACCCCACCCCCCAACTCCCAGCCAGAACCCCCGCGGGAGAGACGCCCCCCTCCCCTCCCCGCCCCGCCCCGCCCCGCCGCGGTCCCAGGCCCCGCCCCCCCGTGTGGTGGGCGGGGAGCGCCTCCGGCAGGGCCCGCCCCCAGCCCGCCCCCAGCCCCCCGTCCTTCCCACGCCCGACTGCGGGCCTGCTGAGCGCTGTCCTCTCGGCGGCCGGGACAAAGGCGGTGCCACCATGGCTCTCCGCACGGCGCTCGGACGAGGGGACCGGGGCGCCGGCGCCAAGGTAGGGGACGGCGAGAGAGTGTGGGGACCGGTCCTGGGGCCGGGGCTTCGGGGGAGAGAGCTTTCACTTTTTCTGCCACTTCAACGAAGATTTAGCAAACTTTTCCTTTAAACTCCTGAATATTTATGAGAGAAATATGCTTTTCCAGACAAATTTGCATTGATGGCGGGAAGGGAGTGCAGGCGGAGGGGGCTGGAAGACTAAAAGACGCTTTTGAAATTGTCGCCCACAGTCAGAAGGTTCCTGAGTTATTCATTACCTCGAATCTGGCAGCACGAACCAATGAACTTTGTGCACGAAGACAAAGACCTTTTGCTTGAAAAAGTACCAGAGTAGACTGCGAACTGGAAGGGCAGTTTAGATAGTGAACATTGCTTAGCAAAGAAGATGGTCGCCTTGGGTCTGGAATAGGGCGGTCGAGGCTGTCCTGCATTTCTTCCTGTGAATTGCAAAACCTGGGCTGGGTTTGTCTTACCCTTTTTCCCATGAACCAGATTACAGAGGGTTTTGGTACAGTAATTACACTCTACGCCTGTTACCCAACAGCATTTTCATTTTAAAAAGTTAGCTGGTACTTTCAGGTGCCTAATTAAGATTTGAAACGTGTTATTAAAAAATTAAGTTGAACAGAGCTGAAACTGTGCGTAATTAACAGCTGAGCATCAGGTCACCACTTAGTGTCCTGAAAAGGGATCTCAGAGATTTCAGAGTGGACAGAAATGAGAGTTGCCTTCACTTCCTGGCCCTGCCCTCCACCCCCAGGCTCTCTGGGGCAGCAGGAACTCTGGAGGCCACTGTTCTCCGTGGACGCAGTCAGGCTCCCAGACGTCTCCGCGTGTGGTGGAGGGCTCCGGGTCCCCCACAGAGATATGCACCCACTTCTGCTTCTGAGGAGACACCCTGTTTGGGGTCCGGTCTGCAGACAGGAAGGGTGGCCCGGGTTGGGAGCACAAGTGGACTGTCCAGGCAGGCTGCAGAGCCCTGCTGGGCTGCGGCCTGGGTACAGGTGGCCTGGGGTTTTATCCCGTTAGGGGGCCCCGTATCGGTCTCGTCTGAAGTCGCCTTTGGGAAATGTGGACCTTTGTGTCTGTGGTGTCTGTTGGGTTGCGAGCCTGCTGGTGGTCTCACGCGAACACTTCATCACTTGTAAATCTCCCCAGAGTGCTGGGCTCAGGAAGCAGAGTCGGCCCTGAATTTGCCCCCAGGTTCTCTGAGATGTGTGTTCACAAATTGTTTCATTCAAGCAAACCCAGGAGACCCCAGGTTTCCAGATTGCGGCAGTTTTTACAAGAGTCATTCAGGCCAAGTTCACATGCCTCCCTCCTTCCACACAGAACGAATATACCCTCACTTTGGGCTTGAACCCAGACCAGGTGGCTTAGAGCCCTGGGTCCCGACAGCAGTAGGCCAAGGCGCCTGCCCATCCTACTGATGGTGCAACGTGAGGCTTCTGCGCTCGGCCCGTGGCTCCTGGCAAGAAGCGGCCTGGAAGCAGTGGTTTTCCTCTGGGCAGGGCTGTGCCCTGCAGCAGCGGTGCCTCTGCTGCCCTGTCAGAACAGGGCCTTGCTCTCCCAGGGAGGGCCCTTGGGGATTGCAGCTTCTGAAGTATTTGTGTCCCTGTGCCCCTGGCAGGGTTGGCACTCCGCAGGTGTGGACAGGCCAGTGCTCAATGGCCCAGCCAAGAAGAACGAGCCCAGAGAGACTGCTGGTCTGGCCTAAGCGCACAGCACACTTGTGGGGGGCTGAGGGCGGCGGGGCTGGAGGGCTGGCCTGAGAGGTGCTGAGTCCCGTCCTGCACCTATTGATCCTGAGAGGCCATGGGCATCTTGGGTCCCCTAAGCAGAAGCCACCCCACAGTCACCATTTACCCTGTAAGAGAGTCAAGGACGCTGATGCCCGTGGAGTGAGGACATCTCCAGACCCGGACCCGGTGCCCAGGAGCAGGTCTCGGCTCTTGAATGGGAAGTGTACCCACACCCACCCGCTGTTAGCTGTCCGCCCGCCTTTGGGTAGGTAGTTCAGCCTCGTGGAGTTTCAGTCTGTTCATTAACAGGAATAACCTGTGCCCCGCCTACCTCTCAGAGGACCGTGGGTTTAATTTTAAAACGGATGTGTAGGCGCTTCTCGAAGGGAAATCTAGACCTGGAATTAGCTTCAGGCTGTTAGGTGGCCTCGCCCTGAGAGTGAAGAGGCTGGAATTGAGCTCTTTCCCTGGTTAGAATGGGACACAGGGTGGTGTGGACGGAGGCAGTGGGCTCAGTAGTTGGGGGTGCAGGCTCCATGGCCAGAGTGGCCTGGGTTCTGGTTCCCCCACTGGGCCGGAGGACAGGTGAGAGCTCCTCAACCTCGCTGTCCTTATTATGGTGATGACGGTAGCAGGACAGTGTGCCTGGAAGAGTGTCTGCATACAGTAGGTACTCAAGAAATGGAGCTATTATTCCCTGACTCTGTGATAAAAGAGAGATTTTCATGCAAAGAGATAAAAAGGAGTGAGTGAGAATTTTTCATCAAATCACTTAAGGGGAATATTCAGTGACGTGATCTTCAAGGTATGTTGGTGCTGAAAGATACATCACCAGGGAAGAGAAATTCTAAGCACAGTGTCATGCCATTTCAACGATGTATTCATGTAGTTCAGAAAAGAAATACTTTGTGGAGCTGCCCGAATGGATAGGTCATGACTCCCCTCGAGTTCAAGTGCCCCGAGCTCTCCCTGTGGATCACTCAGGAGACTGAGGACAACTTAACTGGAACAAGCGTTTAGTCCACCCGGAACACGCTGGGTAGCTAACTAATCCGTTAGTTCTCCAGCTGATGCTTGCTGGTCCAGAGATGCTAACGTTCCGTGACGGCAACCCTGAGAATCGTGGTGATCCGAGCAGACTGGCCTCAAAGCGCAGTGTAACTCTCCCCAAAGCACGTGGGTAAATAGGAAGAGCATGTGGGAGGGTTGTTGGAGACACAGAGCAACAACAGCAACAAATGAGGAGCAAAAATAGCATTATAACCTCTGGAGGGTACTGGAACTAATTCTTCAGAAAAATTAATTGAGGTGAAATTCACATGACACAAATTTAGCCATTTTAAAGCAAACAATTCAGTGTCCTTAGTATCGTATCATGCAACCACCACCCTTCGGCAGTTCCAGAACTTCCCAACATCCCAAAGCAAAACCCCACACCCATTAAGCGGTTTCTTCTATTCCATCTTCTCCCCATCCCTGGAACCACTAGTACGCTCTCTGTCTCTGTGGATGTGTCTACTCTGAATATTCCATATAAATGGAATCATGAACTAGAGGATTTTTTTTTTCACGTAACAGGAAATCTGCCATCGTATCCAGTTTTAAGTGTGCAGTTCAGGGGTATGACGTATACCGTGTTGTGCAGCCATCACCACCATCCATCCCCGTGACTCCTTCATCTTAAAAATCAGAAACTATACCCAGTGAACAGTAGGTCCTCCCTCTGCGCCCAGACCCTGGCAGCCCCCATTCTACATTCTGTCTTTGACTGTGGTTACACCTGTTACCTCTGTGGGTGGAGTCACACACTCTGTCTTTTTGTGATTGGTTTATTTCCCTGAGCGTGACATCCTCAAGGTCCGTCCCTGTTGCATCATAATCAGAGCTTCTGTGGCTGAATAGCACTCCCTTGTCTTCATGGACCGCATTCCGTTTATCCATTTATCTGTTGATGGACATTTGGACTCTTTCCATCTTTTAGGGTTTGTGAGTACTGCCGTTATGATCGTGTGTTGACGCGTCTTTGTGTGTACATATATTTTCATTTATTTCATTTCTTTGGACGTATACCTAAGGAGTAGAGTTTCAGGGCCGTGTGGTAATTCTCTAAAGGTCTAACTTTTTGATGACTGGCCAAACTTCGTTTTCATAGAAGCTGAACCATTTTACATTTTCCCAGCAATGTATGAGGGTTCCATCCCTCCACAGCCTCCCCAGGACTTGTTGTTTTCTCGTTTTAGAGTCACCCAATGGTGCGAAGTGATACTGTGTTGTGGTTTGTATTTACCTAAGCACTGCTGACGTTCAGGCTCTTTTCACATGCTTGTGGCCATCTGTATTTCTCCTTTGGAGAAATGTCTATTCAAGTCCTTTGCACATTTTTAAGTTAATTAATTAATTAATTTTGCTTTTTAGGGCTGCACTTGCTACATATGGAGGTTCCCAGAGTAGGGGTTGAATCAGAGCGACAGCTGCCGGCCTACACCACAGGATCCAAGCCACATCTGAGACTTGGCACAGCTCATGGCAACGCGGGATCCTTAACCCACTGAGCGAGGCCAGGGATCGAACCCACAACTTCATGGTTCTTAGTCGGATTCGTTTCCGCTGCGCCACAACAGGAATTCCTGTTTTTAAATTTTATTTTATTTCATTATTTTTTTTTATGGCCACGCCCATGACATATGGAAGTTCCCGGGCCAGGTATTGAATCTGAGCCACAGCTGCAACCTGTGCTGCAGTTTTGGTAACACCAGATTCTTTAACCCACTGTGCCGGGCTAGGGATTGAACCTACACCTCTGCAGCAACCCAAGCCACTGCAGATGGATTCTTAACCCACTGTGCTGTAGCAGAAACTCCTTAAATTCCTTTTTGGATTGTTCATTGCCAGTGTAGAGACACACAAGTGGTGTTGATCTCGTACCTGCAGCTTTGCTGAATCCCCTTATTAGCTCTAGTAGCTTTCTTGTGGAGTCTTTGGAATTTTCTATGTATAGGATTCTGTCATCTGCAAATTTTTTTTTTTTTTTTTTTGCTACGCTCACAACATGTGAAAGTTCCCAGGTCAGGGATTGAACTCATGCCACAGCAATCACCTGAACCATAGCAGTGACAGTGCTGGATCCTTAACCTGCTAGGCCACCAGGGAACGCCACTTCTTCACTTCTAAATTTCCTGCCTTTAATTTTTTTTCTTGCCTAATTATTCCTTCTAGAATTTGGAGGGCAGTGCTACGTAGCAGTGGAGAGAGGGGGCGCCCTTGCTCAGTTTCTGATGTTGAGGAGAGTCTTTCAGGCTTTTACCATCAGGCATGGAGTTAGCTGTGGCTGGTCTTGTTTTTGTCTTTTTAGGGCCTGGAGGTTCCCAGGCCAGGGGTCTAATGGGAGCTGTAGCCACTGGCCTACAGCACAGCCACAGCAACGCCGGAACTTTAACCCACTGAGCGAGGCCAGGGATTGAACCTGAAACCTCATGGTTCCTAGTTGGATTCGTTTCCGCTGCACCACAACGGGAACTCCCCCGCGGAGCACTTAACCGTGTCTGACCTGTACCAGAGCCCTCATGTTGTTCCCACCACATTGTCCCCTGGGATGTAGCCAGGCATCCGCGACGTGCTTGCTCCCTCCGTGAGGATACCTTCTCAGCACTGTAGCTTTCACTTTCTTTTTTTTTTAAAATGATTTTTATTTTTTCCATTATACCTGGTTTACAGGGTCCTGCCAATTTTCTACTGTACAGCAGAGCGACCCAGGCACTCGTACATATGTACGTTCGTTTTCTCGGCTTATCCGCCATCCTGCTCCATCATAAGTGACCGGATCTAGTTCCCAGTGCCAGACAGCAGAACCGCACCTCCTGGTCTTACACCCTGTCTGTCAGCCCAGGACATTCATCTTTGTATCCTTCGGGATGCTTAGCACACAGTAGGGGCTCGGTAAATGTGCTTTGGTGTCGAGTGTGGAAAATACTTAGTGATCCAGGAGAATGGTGCCCCTGCGACCAGCGTATAATGAGGAACAGCAGAAGTGAGGGGCTGGCACGTCAGGACAGATGGCACGGGAGCCCCTGCGAGGGCGTGTCCACCAAGCCCATGCTTCCTGTGACCCTTCTGCCCAGACCACAAGGAGACTGGAGGCAGAACACCTGGTCCAGGCCGGGCCGACAGAGGCGGCAAGGGCACCCGGGCCCTGCGGTGGGTTATGGCAGACCCTTCAGTAGCACTTAGACAAGCCAGGGCCCCCCTCAAATCTTGGAATGCCAGCATTCGTAGATGCTTTCACTGGTCAGCTTTTGCGCTGCCATAGACACGGATTTATGTCAGTATTCTCCTTAGGCTCTGTCTTCTGAGTTTTCATGTTGGTTTCTATTTTGTCCTTCCCATCATCCCATCCAGAACTGTCCCACTCTTCTGAGCTAGAGGAAACGGATGCCTTCCAGCCACACCCCAACTGGTTTACAACCACTGTGAGTTTGGAGAGGCTCTGCCAGTGCCCGACCACTCCCCTTCTCTGCTGGGGGGGGGGGGGGCCTCTTGGTTGCTCCCCAGGCCCTAGGTCCTCAGGAAGGGGCTCCTCCCTGCACACTGGATGCCTGGGCTCTGTGCAGCCCGTGCGCCCCCGCCCCTGGCCCACCACCTCTGTCCCCGGGATTTATACTAGGACCTCAACCCTCTCACCGGCGGCTCAGATCTCCTGGGTACCCACAGCCCTCTGGCGCTGCCCGGCTGGTGTTACTGGCGGCTTTGCCCTTACAGTCCTGGAGGGATAGTTGTTAGGAACAGATCTGGTAAAGGCCTCGTGGGTCCCGAGTGGCAGCACGACGTCCTCTGTGGTGGCTGCTACTCCTGGCCCTGGACAGACCTGGGTGTCCCTGCTCTGTGACAGCGTCAGGGTCAGTGTCAGGGTCTTCCAGTCCTCCACTTAGAGCAGGTGCCAGAGGGGACAACAGCCCTCACTGTTCCTGCCCAAGTGCGTCACGCCCCCGGGCCCAGTGCTGCAGGACTGGGGTTCCCTTGGTTTCCGATCTCCTCCTTCCTTCTCCGTCTTCATTCACAGAGTGACATAGCTCAGGGTCATTCGTTTTGCTTCTTCTCCTTCTTCTTTTTTTTTTTTTTTTTTTGTGTGTGTGTGTGTGTGTTTATGGCCACACCCATGGAATATGGAGGTTCCTAGGCTAGGGGTCGAATCGGAGCTACATCTGCCAGCCACAGCCACAGCCACAGCCACACCTGATCCAAGCCACGTCTGTGACCTACGCCACAGCTCACGGCAGCACCGGATCCTTAACCCACTGAGCGAGGCCAGGATTGAACCCACAACCTCATGGTTCCTAGTTGGATTCGTTTCCGCTGCACACTGGTGGGAACTCCAGCACATCTTCTTTATTCATGTATCTGTCGATGGACATTTAGGTTGCTTCCATTTCTAGGCTATGGTGAATAGTGCTGCAGTGGACATAGGGGTGCATGTATCTTTTTGAACTATGGTTTTGTCCTGATATACACCCTCGAGTGGGACTGCAGGATCTATGGTAGTTCGATTTTTAGTTTTCTGAGGACTCTCCACACTGTTCTCCACAGTGGCTGCACACGTTCACATTCCCACCAACAGTGTAGGAGGGTCCCCTTTTCTCCGCAGCCTCTCCAGTGTTTGCTATTTGTAGATTTTTGATGATGGCCTTTCTGACCTGTGTGAGGCGATACCTCATGGTAGTTTTGATATGTATTCCTTTAGTAACTGGAGATGTTGAGCATGTTTTCATGTGCCTTTTGGCCATCTGTATGTCTTCTTTGGAGAAATGTCTATTTATATCTTCTACCTATTTTTTGATTGGGTTGCTTGTTTTTTTGATCTAGAGCTGTCTGACCTGTTTGTATATTTTGGAGATTAATCCCTTGTTGGTTGCCCTGTTTGTATATATTTTCTCCCATTCTGTAGGTTGTCTTTTTGTTTTGTTTATAGTTTCCTTTGCTGCGCAAAAGCTTCTTTTCTTTTTTCTTTTTAGGGCCGCATCTGCAGCACATGGAAGTTCCAGGGTAGGGGTCAGATCAGAGTTGCAGATGCCAGCCTACTCCACAGCTTGTGGCAATGCTGGATCCTTAACCCACTGAGTGAGGCCCACACTCATGGGATCAAACCCACGTCCTCGTGGACACCAGTTGAGTTCTTAACCCACTGAGCCATGAGGGGAATTCTGAAAGCTTTACTTTAATTAAACCCCATTTGTTTATTTTTGGTTTTATATCCATTCCTGTAGGAAGCGGATCCAAAAAATATTGCTGTAATTAATGTCAGAAAGTGTTCTGTTTATGTTTTACTCTAGGAGTTCTGTAGTATCTGACTTTAAGTTGAGGTCTTCAATCCATTTTGGGTTCATTTTTGTGTGTAGTGTAAGAAAGTGTTCTAATTTCATTCTTCTGCTTGTAGCTGTCCTGTTTTCCCAGCATGACTTATTAGAGAGACTGTCTTTTCTCCGTTGTGTAGCCTTGCCTCCTTTGTCATAGATTACTTGACCATAGGTGCAGGGGTTTATTTCTGTGCTTTCTATCCTATTCCTTTGATCTATATTTTTCTTTTTTTGTGACAGTACCGTATTGTCTTGAAGCCTGTAGCTTTGTCATGTAGTCTGCAGTCAGGGAGACTGATTCCTCTAGCTCTATTTTTCTTTCTCTAGATTGCTTCGGATGTTCGGCGTCTTTTGTGTTTCTATACAAATTTAAAAATTTTTTGTTTTAGTTCTGTGGAAAAGTCATTGGCAATTTTACAGGGATTGCGTTGAATCTGTAGATCGCCTTGGGTGGTATAGTCATTTAGACAATGTTGATTCTTCCAGCCCAAGAACACAATGTATCTTTCCATCTGTTTGCGTTGTCTTTGACTTCTTTCGTCAGCGTCTTATAGGTTGCAGAGTGCAGGTCTTTTGCCTCCTTAGGTAGGCTTATTTCTAGGTATTCTTTTTGACATGATGGTAAATGGGATTGTTGCATCTCTTGGGTGACCAGGGCTGTGGGATCTCAGTGCATGATGGCCCCTCTCCCCCTCACACTGGGCAGTTTTCAGAAGGTGAGCCAGTGAGGTGGAGGCCAGAAGGCTGTTGACCACAGCTCATCCATCAGTCAGGGCCTGCCCTGTGTGTCTGGGTGAGGAACAGGCCGGGTTTGGGCATCTGAACAGGGGAGGACATCTCCCTGAGAGGGCCTGAGGCCTGCATTTCAGTTCAGAGGAGCCCTCTGAGACCGACCCCAGGGACACATCCTGCTTCCTTCCTGCCCCTTTAGGTCTCAGGTGAGCATGTGGCTCCGGGGCGGGTGAGTCCCACCCCGACTCCGTTCCATTCAGTCTCTGGGCTGATGGTTGCGTGTGACCAAGATGTGATTTGAGTCCTTGGAGGTCAGAGCCCATGGGCCCTTGCAGGATGAAACCAGTATTTGCAAAATTCCTGTCAACAAGGAGGGCCCTGTCTGGCGGGGAGGCAGGCGTGTGGAGTGGCCTGGCCCCTTGGACAGGCTGGACGGCCTCCTTCTGAGTCCTCAAACACTGCAGACCCGGAGGATTCGCTGGTTTATTCTCGGTTTCCTTGGGAAAGTAGCTGTGTGATTTAGCCAGAGGAGCCACAGACAGCAACCGTTGTTCCTTTAAAAAGTGACTTCGCAGTTTTACTGTCTGTGGCCTTGCAATTCTTCTCCAGACAAATGAACTTTGTGGTATTTCCCCTCAGGAAATGTTACATCTAAAACTAGAATTAAGCCTTTTTTAAAGTAAAAGCCTTCTGTCTTTACATAAAAGCATATTGCACCAAAAAGTTTAAGAGGAAATCAGTTACCAATGACACGGTTTTCAGAATGACTGAATGAGCGCAGTTCTGGGATTTCAATGAAGGGTGCCCTAATGGCTTCTACTTAAATTTTAATAAATGATCAGTCCAAGGAAAACATGTCTGCTGGGATGCACTTCTTTTCTGAGTGTCAAATGGCATAGGGACCAGCCCTGTCCTCCCCGCAGAGGCCCGCATTCCCTGTGCAGACCTGGGATGCCGAAGGGGAAGCCCCTGAGAATGTACCTGTGCTCCACGGAAGGTCTGGGTGCAGCACTGAAGGCGCGGATTTCAGGATGGGGTGGGATGGCACTTCTTCGAAACCTGGCTGTGCCTCCTGTGATGACAGTGACAGCCGTCACTTCCAGGTGCCGGATAGGGTTCCCCTCACAGGCACAGGTAGCAGTGTACCCATGACAGATGTGAGCACTTGCTCACATGCTCTGTGATGACCTGAGGACCTGCAGGTCACCCCCAACAGGAGCCCTGCTCCGCTCTTTCCCAAAGATGCCCCACATTCCAGGCAAGAGACAGGTGCCTTCAGGGTGGACACTTAAGTGCCCGCCTGTGGACATCTGCAGTGCACCTGTCTTATTAGATGGATTAGACCTCCCAGACCTCTTCTCTGTTTCAGGAGCTGGAATCCCTTGACATCTGTATTCAGCACACGCTCTCTGCCCTCTACCCCCCCTTTGAGGCCACGGCAGCCACGGTGCTCTGGCAGCTGTTCAGCGTGGCAGAGAAGCTCTACCGTGGGGATGGGCTGCGTTGCCTCACAGACTTCCTCATCCCGGCCAGGAGGGCCCTGCAGCACCTACAGCAGGAGGCCTGTGTGAGTACCGCCCTGGGGACAGGGCTGTGAGACCCTCCCCTTCAGGGAACCGCTCAGATTTTTGGCTAGGGACAAGAGATAGGCAGTGTTTTGGAGTTCCCGTCATGGCGCAGTGGTTAACGAATCCGACTAGGAACCATGAGGTTGCGGGTTCAGTCCCTGGCCTTGCTCAGTGGGTTAAGGATCCAGCATTGCCGTGACCTGTGGTGTAGGTTGCAGACACGGCTCGATCCCATGTTGCTGTGGCTGTGGCGTAGGCCGGCGGCTGCAGCTCCGATTTGACCCCTAGCCTGGGAACCTCCATATGCCGTGGCAGCGGCCTAAGAAATGGCAAAAAGACAAAAAAAAAGAGAGAGAGAGAGAGATAGGCAGTGTTTTATCTGGTACCTGGAAAATATTTGATCTGGGCAGTAGGAATTTTAGATCCAGGGAAATCTGGTGAAGGAGGAAGAGGAGACTGTGCTTCTGTGTGTTTCAAATTGATCCAGGAATTAAGCAGATGCCATTCAGGTGAGTATTTGTTGTTTTCTTTCCGAAAGGAAGTGGGAGATGATTAAATAGAAACATAAACGGTAATCGCAGCTATTTTTTCGCAGCATTTAAACATGTAGTTGGGGAAACTGTCCCATTTTCCTCTTTCTTGAGTCCACTGGGCACTGGGCCAGCTCATTCCCTTTGGCTTCTGGCTCCACCTTTTCTTCGTTCCAAATAATTGGTGAAATGTGGCCTGTGTCCCAGAAACAGGGCTTCTCAGACTGCTAGTGAGCGTGGAGCCCAGGGCTGGCCACGTCCCTTCCACTCCCCCCGAACTTTCACTCTGTTCTTTGGATGAACTAAGTTCCCAACCCCGTGGTCATCTCCGAACCACAGGGCAGTGCCCATCCACACAAACAGACCCTGCTTAGTGAATTTCTTATGTGTTTTGTTTATCTGGGGGATACTTTTATTGCAGGGTTTTCTTTTTTGGTCGTATTTTGGGGGGGGCTGCACCCGCAGCATGTGGAGGTTCCCAGGTTAGGGGTCGAATAGGAGCTATAGCTGTCGGCCTACACCACAGCTCACAGCAATGCTGGATCCTTAACCCACTGAGCAAGGCCAGGGATCAAATCTGCGTCCTCATGGATGCTGGTCAGATTTGTTTCCACTGAGCCACGATGGGAACTCCTGTTGCAAGTTGGGGTTTTTTGTTGTTTTTTTGTTGTTTTTGCTTTTTAGGGCTGCACTGGCAGCAGATGGAGGTTCTCAGGCTAGGGGTCTAATCACAGCCACAGCAACGTGGGATCCAATCTGTGTCTGCAACTACACCACAGCTCATGGCAACGCCAGATCCTTAACCCAATGAGAGAGGCTAGGGATCAAACCCACATCTCCATGGGTACTAGTCAGGTTCTTAACCCTCTGAACCATAATGGGAACTCCCCAAAGGCATATCTTGAAAAGATCCTCTGAAAGAATGTTTTGCCTTCTTTCGTCTAATTTTCTTTTCTTTCCATTTTAACCATAAGTTATCCCCCTTCTCACTTACACAACTGCTTATCTTCTGAAAAAACCACATGAATAACATTACTCTTGAATATGAAGGTGTATTTACAGGTATTTAATAAGCACAAAATGAAATTTAAGGACCGCCTTACTATTTTCATATTTATGTTGCTTTTCACTTTGTAATTAAGAAAATGAAATTTGGAGTTCCCGTCGTGGCGCAGTGGTTAACGAATCCGACTAGGAACCATGAGGTTGTGGGTTCAATCCCTGGCCTTGTTCGGTGGGTTAAGGATCCGGCATTGCCATGAGCTGTGGTGTAGGTTTCAGACGCGGCTCGGATCCCGTGTTGCTGTGGCTCTGGTGTAGGCCAGTGGCTACAGCTCCGATTCGACCTCTAGCCTGGGAACCTCCATTAGCCACAGGAGCGGCCCAAAGAAATAGCAAAAAGACAAAAAAAAGAAAAAGAAAAAAAAAGAAAATGAAATTTGATCATCTGTAGGACATAGAAAATGAGCTTATCCTGACAACTATGAACATAAAAATATTTCAGTTAATGTAATTTCAGTGCAGTTTTTATTCACATACCCTCTGTTGTTGAAGTATGTGGCTTGGAGATCATTACCAATTACATTAATTTTAAGATAAGTTGCTACGTTGTCTAAGAGTTCAGTGACCACCATTTTCCTATCCCTCAGTAAAAACAAGAAATGGTTACACTCACTCAGTGACTCACCTGTAACTTTGTTTCATCACAGTTTGTGTCAAAAAATACTTGGAGAAGTTCCCATTGTGGCTCAGTAGTTAACAAACCTGACTAGTATCCACGAGGACGTGGGTTCAATCCCTGGCCTTGCTCAGTGGGTTAAGGATCCGGTGTTGCTGTGGCTGTGGTGTAGGTCGCAGACACGGCTCAGATCTGGCGTTGCTGTGGCTGTGGTGTAGGCCGGCGGCTGCAGCTCTGATTGGACCCCTGGCCTGGAAACTTCCATATGCTGAGGATGGGGCTCTAAAAAGCAAAAAAAAATAAAAAGAGAGAGAGAGAGAGAGAAATTCTACAAATAAATAAGAAAAAACAACCTGAAGGGAAATGAATGAGAGGCTTGAACTGGCAATTCATGAAAAATGAGATCTTAGAAGATGTCAGATGACGCTAATGTTCAAGACATTATATAGCCTTTGGTGGACAAAACGCAGTCTGCTGAGAGCAAGCGAGGTGTGGCTGGAATACTGATGGTAATACGCACACGTGCCACGTGGGAGTGTGGGTTTGCACAACCACTTTAGAGAGCAGTTGGCGCCAGCTGAGTTGATTTACACAGACCCGGGGACCTGGCAGCCGCACTTCTAGGAGTGTCCCCTGGAACTGTTCTCAGGTCTGTGCATAGGCTTCCTGGGCAAGGCTGTTCCCTGTGCTGTGTCTGTAACCAGCAGACACACGCAGAGGCAGCTCAAGTGCCCACTGGCCGTGGGGCGAGTGGACCGTGCGGCTCTGCCCAAGCGGCCGCCTCGGGGCTCCCTCCCTGCGTGCGCCGGTGCTTCTCCCACCTGAGTCGAGACTGGCTGTAATCCGATGTCATGGGGCCATGTTCCGGCCTCTTCGGAGAAAGGGAGCAGCGGCCTTGCTGCTGCTGATGTGTGTTAGGACCCCCTGAGGGTGCCTCGAGGGGAGCGGCTCCGAGAACAAGGAGGGGAGAGAGGCAGAGACCCAGGAGCCTTGAGGTGTGGACCTGGGGTGAGGAAGCCGTCTCAAAGTGGACCCCCAACCCAGACGCCCCAACTTGCACGCTGCCCCCAAAACAAACCACTCAGCCCAGCGCCTCCTGATTCCCGTCTCATAAAATCCTGAGCAGATTCAGATAGCTTTCTAAAGCCAGTAAATGTGGGGATAGTTGGTTATACATAAGAGAACAAATACTACGTAACATAGAAAATAAACTCCAGCTGCGGGTAGCAGTGTGCATTTCAGCGTTGATTGAAAAAGCGAGTCACGGAAGAATGCAGACGATGTGGCTCCATTTGTTTAGAGGTCAGACCTCTGCAAGCCTAAACTGTGTATTGTCTGGGGTTTCAAACATGTGACAAATAGAACAGCAAGGGGCTAATAACACAGGCTTGGGGAAGTGCTTGTCTCTGACAGGGGATGTCGCAGGGAATGGCGGTGGTCTTTTCCTTAAATTGCCATGTCATGATACTCTGTATAATATTCTGTAATTCGTATTAAAGCATGCTTTTGCAGCTCCTAATTTTTGATAAAAAGCAAAACATTTTAAATAATTTCTTTCCTTCCTTTTTTTTTTTTGTCTTTTTGCGTTTTCTAGAGCCGATCCCATGACATATGGAGGTTTCTAGGCTAGGGGTCTAATCGGAGCTGTAGCCACCGGCCTACGCCAGAGCCACAGCAACGTGGGATCCGAGCCGCGTCTGCGACCTACACCACAGCTCACGGCAATGCCGGATCCTCAACCCACTGAGCAAGGCCAGGGATCGAACCCACAACCTCATGGTTCCTAGTTAGATTCGTTAACCACTGAGCCATGACGGGAACTCCAGCAATTTCTTGTCATTTCTGAAAACAGAAACCAGTTTCTCATGAAGATGGGAAAGTGTCTCTTCTCCTCTGAGCCTTAAATGAAAGGCCCCGGCAGGCTGGCCTTTGCATCCAGCCTGCTTTGGACAAAGGAGCCATGTCTGAGGTGGGAAAACCTCAGAGCAGTTGGGGTTGAGAAGAGGCCAAGAGACGGGAGCACCAAGTGTGGGTAGAGTGACGACAGGTTATGAGACCATGATGTTGTCTCTGCGGTGTGGTTCCACCCTCCGAAGTGTGCAGAAGATGCCAAGATGCAGAAGCAACCTCAGTGTCCAAACGCTGAGGAATGAAGACGTGGTACAGTTATGCCAGTGGAATACTCAGCCATAAAAAGAGTGAAGTTCTGCCATCTGTAGCAGCATGGATGGATTCAGGGGGCATTAGGCTTCATGAAGTAACTCAGATAAAGACAAATACTGTATGATACCACTTATATATGGAATCTAAAAATACAACAAACTGGAGTTCGCGTCATGGCTCAGCAGAAACGAATGTGACTAGTATCCATGAGGACGCAGGTTCGATCCCTGGCCTCGCTCAGTGGGTTAAGGATCCAGTGTTGCCGTGAGCTATGGTGTAGGTCCCAGATGTGGCTTGGCTTGGATCCTGCATTGCTGTGGCTGTGGTGTAGGCCGGCAGCTGTAGCTCCCATTAGACCCTAGCCTGGGAACCTCCATATACTGCGGGTACAGCCTTAAAAAAGCTTCCCCCCAAAAAATTAATAATAATAAAAAAAAAACCTTGACTCTTAGGGAAAAATAAAAGAAAATAAACGTGGAAGATAGCCCTTAGTAAGATTCAAATTCTGTTTTAGGTAATAGAAGATACCATGAAAAGAATCAAGAAATTCAACTTGTATAAAACTTTTCCTACAGAGAAGAAAAGAACATAACTATAACATAAACATAACTAAACTAAAATATAATTGAACATAACTACAACATAACTAAATATAACTAAACAATGAAGCAAAAAACAGGAAAAATATATGCAGAAAGTAGATATGTGTCTGCTAACAGTGAATAAAAAATTTACTTTCTGTTAACTTTTTTTTTAAAGTCACAGTAACTAATAAGAAAAATAGGACCACAACTTATAAAAAGAGCAAAAATACATGAGAATTTACAGGAAAAATAGCATCGAAAAACTGTTGGCTTCACAACGACATGATGTGAATTAAAACAATATTCCACAACATACATGTTAATTTAGGGAACAGTTTCTCAGTGCAAAGCCTTATGCTGCTCATCAGCTGGCACAGCTGTTACTGTGGTACTTTAACTGCTGACGGGATGTCTCTTGATGGCAAATTGGTCATATTGTTGAGAATCATGAAAGACAGTCATAGCCTTTAATCCTATAATCCTAAACCCAGAAAACAATCATCTAAAGGAAGACGAAACTGTAACATGAAAATGTTCCTGGCATTTTTATTTTCCATAGAAATCCTAGCAGTACTGTCGATTTCTCACAATAGAGGGTCCTTAAGTTGCCATCAAGATGGTAACTCAGTAGCAAAGAAATGCCAACGGGAGTACCAAATTCTGTGTTATTATCGTGGTTTAAATTAATAATGATAATAAACTGTGGATAAAGTGCAGAAAAGTTAAACGTCTGTAGAGTATGTTAGGATGAGATTCTTTTTCATTTATTATCATAATAGCGTTTGTGCAATAAGTCAGTGCTGCAGTAGGGAAAGTTGAAAAAACAAAACACGAGAACTAAACCCGAATGGTTGACTGCAGTCCCATTTCAGACCGATAGCTGCAGCTCCGCTGTGTCAGGTCCCACCCCTGCTCCCTGATAGCCTGACACCCTCGAGCCCAGGAAGACAGCGGCTCATCCACCCTGAAGTCGAACTCTTTTCTAGGGCAAGTTCTATTCAGAGAAGTGCTTAAGGGAGTTCCCGTTGTGGCACAGCAGAAACAAACCCAATTAGGATCCATGAGGACACGGGTTTGATCCCTGGCCTCGCTCAGGGAATCAAGGATCCATTGTCGTCGTGAGCTGTGGTGTAGGTCACAGACACAGCTCGGATCCAGCCTTGCTGTGGCTTGTGGTGTAGGCTGGCAGCTGAAGCTCATATTGGACCCAAAGCCTGGGAACTTCCACATGCTGTGGGTGCACCCCTTAAAAAAAAAAAAGGAAAAGAAAGAGAAATGCTTAAGGACTCCATAAAAATTGACAGCTTGGTTGCAAACTTCAAATAAGTAGAAAGGACCGTTTGCATGATGTGGGTGGGGTCCTGCCCGGTTCGGGGCCCTCTCACTGTGGGCTCCACCTGGCAATTCCAGGGGCAGCCTAGGGCTACCCATGGGGGCACTTAGACTGAGGCTGCAGGGCGAGAGTGAGAAAGCCCAGACCCTGCCCCACGCCGGCTCCTGGCAGTGGCTCACCCCAGAGCCCTGGCTTCCCAGCCTGGGCTTCGCCTCCCCAGCTGTCTGCCCAGGAACAGCTGGGAAAATGGGTTTCTTAACGCCCTGTTTTCAGTCCTAGAGTTTCCTTTGGTGTTAGGTGCTGGGGGGCCTAGTGCTGACTGTCCTGCTGGACGGAGAATAAGGGTTCCACACTGGGCACTCATCTCCCTCCATCTCTCGTCCCAGGCCCGGTACACAGGCCTCCTCTTCCTGCATGAAGGCTGGCCGCTGTGCATCCACGAGAAGGTGGTGGTGCAGCTGGCATCCCTGCGCGGAGTCAGGCTCAGGCCTGGGGACTTCTACCTGCAGATCACCGCTGCCGGGAGGCAGTCGGCCAGACTGGTCTTGAAATGCCTCTCCAGGCTTGGACGAGGTTCAGAGGAAGTCGCTGTCCCTGAGGCCATGTACGGCTGCGTCTTCACGGGAGAGTTCCTGGAGCTGGTGAATGGGGAGCGGAACAGTGTCCCCCTGCAAAACTGCTTGCTGACCTCGGGCTCAGCAGTCTATCGCACCCCATGGAGCAATGTCACAGACCCCATCTTTGTGCCCTCCAAAGGGACTGTCCTGCCCAGCTGCCCTGGACCCCCCAGGCCCAGCAGCGTCCTGGAGGCCCCAGCCCCAGCACCAGCCATGGCCAGCCCTGCTCCCCAGGGGCACCCCGTGGCCCTGCCCCACTGTGGTGGGCATCCTGGCAGTGCCCAGCCCCGCTCCCTTCCTTCCCCAAGAGGAGCTGAGTGTGAAAGCCCCAGGACCCTGTCCGGGAGCCCTAACAGAGGCCCTGAGGGCATCAGCCCCTCAGAGCAGGACCCCTGGGAGCCCCCCAAGGGCCCGGGAGGACCAGGAGGGAGGCCGGACACCGTGGACAAGAAGGATGGCCCCCAGACCCTCGCCTTCCTTGCAGATGGGGGCAGCCCCAGCTCCAGGAGGCGGCTGCCTGGGACCCCAGCCAGCCTGGAGGCCAGACGCTGGTTCAGAAAGTCCTACATGGAGGCGCTGCAGAACCCCATGCCACTGGGCTCCAGCTCCGAGGAATCCATCGGGGACGAGGTCTATGGCTCCCGGATCCAGGGCTGCAGGACCAGGGGGCCCGAGGCAGCTGCCAGTTTGGCCCGTGAAGAGCCCCCCCGCCCCTGGGGAGCCCCCCAGCAGCTCCTGCGTGAAGAGAGTGGCCCAGGAGCCCCAGGAGGGACCCTTCCCAGGAGGTCGCGGTCCTGGGACAGGACCCTCAGAGGCTCCCGAGATGACAGCCGGCAGGTGCCCCGCCACTCAGCCAGCGCCAGTCCCGAGGGTCTCCTGGGAGGACCAGCCATGGAGACCAGGCCCGCAGGCTCCAGCCATCCAGGCACAGCAGAGAGTCCCAGTGGCACCAGCCAGGAAGGTAAATGGCCACCCTCTGCCAACACTCCCTCCCCCACCTTCCCCTCCACAGGCGCCCCACGCCCCCATTACCTCCCCCCACTCTCCCCTCCCCCACCTTCCCCTCCACAGGCGCCCCACGCCCCCATTACCTCCCCCCACTCTCCCCTCCCCCACCTTCCCCTCCACAGTCTCCCCACGCCCCCCATTACCTCCCCCCACTCTCCCCTCCCCCACCTTGCCCTCCACAGTCTCCCCACGCCCCCCATTACCTCCCCCCACTCTCCCCTCCCCCACCTTGCCCTCCACAGTCTCCCCACGCCCCCCATTACCTCCCCCCACTCTCCCCTCCCCCACCTTCCCCTCCACAGGCTCCCCACGCCCCCCATTACCTCCCCCCACTCTCCCCTCCCCCACCTTCCCCTCCACAGGCTCCCCACGCCCCCCATTACCTCCCCCTCCGGTCAGACACCCCTCACAGCCTCCCCTCCTGCCTCCCCCACACCCCCCCAGTCATATTTGGTCCCTTAATGCAGTAGGAGCCTGGCTTCATGTTCAAATGAGCTGTTGAAAATATTTACCTGTGTTCATTTCCTGCGGCTGTCAGAGTACCACAGACACCAGAACCATGGAAAGTCCTCCTCCCCCTTCTGGAGACAAGTCCAGGAACAGGGAGCCCCAGGGTCAGCCTCCCGGGGAGAGTCCCTGCGACGCGTCCCCCACTGGGACCCCGGGCGACTGCTGGCTGCATTCATTGCCCTTCAGCCTGTGACTCACAGCTTCTCCTTTCCCTGGTCAGGACCCCTGTCTGAGGGGATGTGTGAGGGGGGACCCCCTATCCGAGGGGACGTGTGAGGGGGGACCCCCTATCCGAGGGGACGTGTGAGGGGAGGACCCCCATCTGAGGAAGTAAGTGAGCTGCCACCCCTTCTCTGGGGCGGTGCTGCAAGCCCAGGTCAAGATTCATGAGGATATTCAGTATAAAATATTTCTCTCTGAAGTGTCTTTAGGTGATTACGGTCTGAGAACTGAATTCTTCCATTATTTGTTTGTTTATGTTATTTATTCATCACTTGTCAGGAAAAGCCTGGCCGGCAGTTGTGCACACTGACCTTTCCCTACAGAAATGGTACAATTTCATAGAACTCTTCTTTTTTTTCTTTTTTTTCTTTTTTGGGGCTGCACTTGGGGCATATGGAGGTTCCCAGGCTAGGGGTCAAATGGGAGCCACAGCTGCCGGCCTGCAACACGGCCATAGCAACTCGGGATCCGAGCCACGTCTTCAACCACTGATCGAGGCCAGGGATCAAACTCACATCCTCATGGATACTAGTTGGATTCGTTTCCACTGTGCCGGATGGGACCTCCAAAGGGAAACATCAGTTTTTTGTGTGGTTTTTTTTTTGTTTTTTTCCTCAGGCCGCACCCGTGGCATGTCGAGGTTCCCAGGCTAAGGGGTTGAATTAGAGCCGTTGCTGCCGGTCTGCAGCACAGCCACAGCAACGCCAGATCCAAGCTGCATCTGCAACCTACACCACAGCTCATGGCAGCACCGGATCCTTACCCACTGAGCGAGGCCAGGGATCGAACCTGCGTCCTCATGGATGCTAGTCAGATTCGTTTCTGCTGAGCCAGGACGGGACCTCCTAGAAATCTTGTTTTCTCCCTGGGTTTGTAGCTTGCTGAGCCGCCTTCAATCAGAAAAGTGCATCCACTTTGACCAGATCTCTTTCTGTTGGGCAGCTGATGTCGATGCAGAAGGCAGCAGCTTCGGAGGGGCCAGACCCAGCCAGCGTTCAGACGTGCTTCCCGAGCAGCTCTGCCCTGAAGGTGAGGGGCGCCGCTCAGGAGACCTGCTGGGTCCCGTGCCCAGGCAGGTGCTGGAGGTCAACCAGGAGCTGCTGCAGTCGGGGGTGGTCACCCTCCCAGGTGAGCGTGGCAGTCTTGCTGAAGCTCCACAGGCTAGGCAGCTAGTGGCAATAGAACTTTATTTCTCGCAGTCCTGGAGGCTGGACGTGCAGCACGGTGGGTTCTGGCGAGGACCCCTTCCTGGTTCACAGTCAGTGCCTTCTCACTGTGTCCTCACGTGGCAGGTAGACAGGGGCGCTCTGTGGGGTCTCTAACCCCATCCATGAGGGCTCCACCCTCAGGACAAGGGCGCCTCCCTCAGGCCCCACCTCCAAGTTCCGTGGAACGAGGCAGAGGGATGCAAACAGTCAGGGATGACTGGGCCGTCACCCGCCCGGGGAAATGCCAGGCTCTCCTCTGCTGGCAGATCTGACGTCTAAGCCAATAACTGGAAGAACACATGCAGACCGTGGCTCCATATTCCTCAAGCCTGAAGCTGTGCGTGTCTCCACTGGGGATGCCCTCATGTTAGCTCAAAACCTCTTGGGAGCTCCTTGGTGGAATCTGAAGTCGGCCGCATAGTCGCAGAGGGCAGGGAGGGACCAAAGAAAGGACAGACACTCCACACTGGCAGGGGGCAGGTTCATTAAGCAGCTAACTCACACATGAGGCTTGTATTGGGCGGCCCCAGGACTCCTGCGCCCCCCCACCCCACCCAGATGCTTCAAGTTCATGTCGAGACCTTAACTGGGTGCGGACATGTTACCATCCAGCTGGTCTCAACACCATTATCTCTGCACTGAGCCCTTTGGCAGCTTCTGGAAGCTGGGAAGGCAGAGGAGCACAAGAGGCCCATGTCCAACTTGGGGATTCGCCTTCAGGTCCATCCTCGGTGACCTCCTCAGCACCTCTCTTTCTGCAGGAACCCGAGACCGTCAGGGCAGAGCGGTGGTGCAGGTCTGCCTGCGGGGCCTGCCCTGGTCCAGCGAACGCACGTCCAGCACGGAGCTGACCCGCCTGCTGAGATACCTCCACACCGTCCCCAGGTCGGACTGAGCCAGCCTCCACCTCTCAGACCCTCCGGGGTAAACACAGTTGAGGTGGAACCTCGGGGGCTCCTGGGATCTACTCCCCCCTCCCCCTTTCCAGATCCTCAGCTGCCCCCTCGGACCCCTTCTCTCCTGCTCGCCTGGACCCGGCTCCTCCAAGTTGAGGCTCTGCCGTGCTCTAGCCCTGAATTCTCTGTTGCTCTCCATTGTTCCCTGCTTGCTCTAAGTACCCTTTAGCTGCATGTTTTATGCTCCGCCTCTTTCTAAAAATGATTTGAAGTGGCCTTGATTAAAAGTGGGAGCTGGGGAGTTCCCGTCGTGGCGTAGGGGAAACAATCCCACTAGGAACCATGAGGTTGTAGGTTCAATCCCCTGCCTCGCTCAGTGGGTCATGGATCCGGTGTTGCCGTGAGCTGTGGTGCAGGTCGCAGATGCAGCTTGGATCTGGCATTGCTGTGGCTGTTCATGACCAGGCCTCTGTGTAGGCCAGTGGCTGTAGCTCTGATTGGACCACTAACCTGGGTTAAAGAATCCGATAGGAACCATGAGGTTGCGGGTTCAATCCCTGGCCTTTCTCAGTGGGTTAAGGATCCAGCGTTACTGTGAGCTCTGGTGTAGGTTGCAGACGAGGCTCGAATCCCACGTTGCTGTGGCAGTAGCGTAGGCCAGCGGCTACAGCTCCGATTAGACCCCTAGCCTGGGAACCTCCATATGCCATGGGAGTGGCCCAAGAAATGGCAAAAAGATTCCCCCCCCCCAAAAAAAAATAGGACCTGGGAGTTCCTGTTGTGACTCAGCAGGTTATGAGCCCGACTAGTATCCATGAGGATTTGGGTTCAATCCCTAGCCTTGCTCAGTGGGTTTGGGATCTGGCGTTGTGGTGAGTTGCAATGTAGGTCACAGACTCAGCACAGATTGAATGGCTGTGGCTGTGGTGTCGGCTGGCAGCTGCCACTCTTATTCGACCCCTAGCCTGAAAACTTCCATATGCCACAGGAGTGGCTCTGAAAAGCAAAAAAAAAAAAAAAAAAAGACATGAGTTAATACAAATAATGTTTAGAATAAACCTGTGAAGAAATCAAGCAAATGGGAGGTACCTGGTACCATGAAGCAAGAAAGACTGACTCGTGCTACCTAAACGTCACGTTCATCACCAGGCAGCTGGCAGTGTTGCGTGCCAGCTCCTCAGAGACACGTCTTCCTGGTCTGGGATCCAGGGGGATCTTGCTTCCCAGATCCACCCGGCATGCTCGGGTGACCTTGTCCAGGGCTCTCTGAGGACCGAGGACAGAGGTGGAATCCGACAGGAGAACCAGCGTCAGGGGTGTTTGTGGTGCAGGTGCAGACATGCTTCGGGGCAGCCCTGGCGGCCATCAGACCAAGAGTCCCCCGCGGTGCTGGGCGGAGCAGCCCCCAGGGCTCAGTCCAGGCCAAATCCGTCCTCAGGTCGGCTGCCCAGGCTTGACACCCAGCTCTGAATCCCAGTTCTGCCTCTGGCTGGAGTAGGCGGTGTCTGCGGTGAAGTGGGATGGTCGCAGCCGCCTCACAGGTGCGCTAGCGGGTTAGAAATGACCTCCATGCGACCCCGAGACGGAACTCATGTGGTGTGCTGTCTGGGACGTGACCTCGTGTGAGAGCGTGTTGGGTGACGCGCTGCCACAGGTGAGTGCGTGTGAACATGCCGTGGTCCGGTGTCACCTGTGGGTGCACCTGCTTTCTGTTGACATTTCCTCTGAAGTCGCAGAGGCACAGTCACTGTCGGCAGATGTCGGCAGAGAAGGAATTACAGTAGCTCCTGGACGCCTTCTCGGAGCAAGGCTCCCGTTACCTGCACTGCCTGCTGTTGCTGCCCGGAGCCGGGGATTTCAAACTTATCCTTCAGCACAGATTTCAAAATGTAGTGCAATGACTCTGAACAAAGTTAGTTTCATCCTCCAGTTGGTTCATCCTCTATAAGCCCTGGGTGAACACCTTCAAAGCTGTAGGATAGCTGTGCTTTGGCTGTAGCAGAGAGTGTCCTGATTGACAGGGGCCCTTGGGGCCCTAGCCCTCCCACAAACAGCCTCTGGCGCGCTGTACACCACGCTCTCTGTCTGCCAGGAATCACCCAAGATCGAGGACCAAGACTGCTATGTGCTTCTCTGGGCCAGGCCTGAGCTGATGTCCAGCCCCTGCTTTTTCCGCTCTCCTCCTCCAGTGCAGACAGCTGACCTCTCCTACCAGCTCAGGAAGCTCTGGGAGAAAAACATTTCTGAAGACTTAGGAAAGCTCATTCAGGAACCTCATGGTTTAGCTGATCATTTTCCCACAAGCATTGTAACTTCCTGGGCATTGGCTAGAGAATGGCACCTAGAGAAGCCAAAGTCCACCCACCGTGGGATGCGACACAGGCCTTCAGCTCTCGGAATGAGGTACCCAAGTTTCAGCATCTCTGGAAGAAGGTCCAGCAGAGTCCCATCACCGCTTCCTGCAGGTGTGTTACAAGGAGCCCTGCGTTCCTGAGAGTGTGCCTTGTAAACGGTCTGCCATTTACAAACTCTTAGAGGCACAGGATCTTAAACTTGGAAAGGACCTTGGCTGTCATCCACCCGAGCTCCTGTGCAGTGCGGGAACCCACCCACCGTGCTTACCTGGGGATTCGAAAGAGCAGGATGCGGCTCCTGCTCTGAAGGACACACACGTGTGAATCCGAATTATCTCAGCCCCCAGGGCGAGACAAGCCCAGGCGCAGGAAGAAACTGCAGCCACAGTGGTGCCGGGGGTTCCTGGAGGAGGGCAGGTGTTTGCAGAGGAGGAGGAGGAAGAGCAGACACGAGGTCCAGAGTTGTAGGTCACTTTCTGAGTCCATTAGTCAGGGCAGAGGACCTGGACGCAGCAGGCCCGCCTGGGCTGGAGACCACAGTGTGGCAGACAGAGGGGCTGGTGGTGGCAGGAAGACAGTCTGAGGCTTCCGGAGAGGCCCTAGATGCTAGGGCCAGTGTGCACAGTGGCCTGGGGCAGACACAGGACCCTCCGGGGAAGTGGAACACTGTGCCCAGCTCCTGGCAGTACTGACCAGGCCCGAGCTTCTAGCCACCCATGTGGCAAATTGCGGGGTGGGCGCGCATGGGAGGCCCTGGGAGGACACAGCGTCTGCCTGCCCCTACCTGTGACCCCTGGAGTAGGCAGCACTGGCTGAGTCCAGCTTGGATTCTGCAACCCCACTTCTGTCCTCAGTACCTGGTCTCCCGCAGGAAACACCCTTTACAACGTTCCTTGGCGGTTATGCTCCTAACTTGAAAACACCCTGACTGGGGGGTGAACAGGGACATGACCCTAAACCCTGTGTGGCTCTGCCAGCTTTGTGTATGCTGGTGTCACCTCCCTGGCTCAGTGAGTGCTGCATGTCCATTGAAAGATGAGCATCCACAGTGGAACAATATAGAGAGCCCAGAAATAAACCCACACCTACAGTCAATTAACCTTCCACAAAGGAGACGAGAATATAAAATGGGGGAAAAAAAAAAAAAGCTCTTTAGCTAGCATGTTGGACAGGCACATGTAAATCAATGAAGTTAGGACACATCCCCACACCATACACAAAAATGAACTCAAAATGGTTTAAAGACTTAAGCATAAGATGTGACACCATAAAACTCCTAGAAGAGAACATAGGCAATACATTCTCTGACATAAACCACACAAATGTTTTCTTAAGTCAGTCTCCCAAAGCAATAGAAATAAAATCAGAAATAAACCAATGGGACCTAATCAAACTTAAAAGTTTTGCACAGCAATGGAAACGATAAACAAAAGGAAAAGACAATATCCGGACTGAGAGAATATCTTTGCAAATGATGTGACCAACCAGGACTTAATTTCCAAAGTATACAGACATTCATGCAAGAAACCAAACACCCAGTCGGAAAATGGGCAGAAGACCTCAATAGACATTTCTCTAAAGAAGACATGCAGATGACCAGCAGGCACATGAAAAGAGGTTCACCACAAATTCCTGAAGAAATGCAAATCAAAACTACAATGAGGTACCTCCTCACACTGGTCAGGATGGCCATTATCAAAAAGTCTACAAATAACAAATGCTGGGGAGGATGTTGAGAAAGGGGGACTCGATGATGGGAATATAAGTTGGTGGAGCCGCTGTGGAGAACAGTATGGAGGGTCCTCAGAAAACTGAAAGTAGAGCTACATTTTTAGTTTTGTGATCCAGTGATTCCATTCCTGGGCATATATCTGGACAGAACTATAATTTGAGAAGCTACATGCACCCCAGTGTTTTTGGCAGCACTGTTTACAACAAGCAAGACCTGGAAGCAACCTAAATGCCCATCGACAGATGATTGGATTAAGAAGATGTGGTACATTTACACGATGGAATACTGCTCAGCTGTGAAAAAGCACGAGCCAATGCCATTTGCAGCAATGTGGATGCAACTAGAGAGTTGAAGTGAAGCAAGTCAGAAAGACAAAGAGAATTACCAAATGATAATACATATCATTGCTGAATAGCACAGGGAACTATACTCAGTATCCTATGGAAACCGTCATGGAAAAGAACATCTTTTTTTTCGTTTTTAATTTTAGGGCCACACCTGTGGCATATGGAGGTTTCCAGGCTAGGGAATCAGAGCTGTAGCCTCTGGTTTACATCAGAGCCACAGCAACACAGAATCTGAGCCGGGTCTGAGACCTACACTACAGCTCACAGTAACACTGGATCTCCGACCCACTGAGTGAGGCCAGGGACTGAACCCGCAATCTTATGGTTCCTAGTTGGATTTGTTTCCCCTGCGCCACAACGGGAATCCAAGAACATTTTTTTTTAAAAAAAGAATTTTTTAAAAAACCCAGCGTGCTTAATCCTGAACTGAATGTATTGGGGATTATTTTTACAACTTTCATTGAATCAATTAAAAAAATAGTTTTGGGGAAAAAAATTAAAAATAAAGATTAACATCCAAATACAATGGAATTAGAATGCTAGTTACCACGGAACATCGGCATGGAAGGCGGATCCCAGGACACTAAACTCTCAGTGAGTGAGTGTGTATATACCAACTTGTCCGGCCTGGATTTAGAACTGAAGCTTCTGGTCACACTCACAATGAGACAGAGCTTTTAAAGGGGTTTTCAAGTGCAGGTGGCAAGGCTTCTTGTTTCAGGGGATGCTCTGCCTCAGCCCCAGCAGACAAAGGAGCGCAAGAAAGCTCTGGAGCCCCTGCCTGGACTGGCCGCTTCATTCACCCAGAGCTGCACCTGAGTGGGTGCTGGTGGACAGCAGAGAAAGTGACACACAAACTCGGTGCCCCCTGACCTGTGTGTGTGTGTGTGTGTGTGTGTGTGTGTGTGTGTCAGAGCCGGGAGGAGCTGGGTGGGGACGTGGAGCGATGGGGGAGACCTCCTGGAAGGGCTTTAACGCCTCCTGTCTTCCTTTCTCCAGGAAGGAGGTGCGGGAGCTGGGGCTGGTCATCCTGGTGGATGCACGCAAGAGTCTGGCCGCCCCTGCCCTCACCCAGGCCCTGGCAGCCCTGCAGGTGAGCCGGTCAGTCTGTCCTGGGCCCCGAGCTTCTCCGGGTGCAGGGGGTGTCAGTGGCCCCCTCCCTTGGTGTGACCCTGGAGACGGAGAGGCTGTGCTTAGAGGTGGAAGGAACAAAGCTAAGCTCTCTCGCGCTCGAAGCAAAGGCTCAGAGCCCCGCGGGTCAGGGTCTCCCGTGCAGGCCTTCTGCTTCATATGACGGCGTTGCAGGACCTTCGCGGCATGTGCATGTGTAACGTCTGACTAGATTGGGGTGCAGGGTCATTGGTCACCCTCCTGGGCAGGGACAGAGGCCTGGGGGCACCATGCTCACGGGTGGGGGAGAGGGCCTGGACCTTGGGTGCCCAGGACCCCTGGGCTCCCGGGATGGCTCAAGGCAGATGGTCCATTGGTGACCCCAGGAAGCCCCAATCCTGGATCCTGGGTCATGAGTAAAATCCAGGGGGGAAGGGGAGAGGTGCCCCTGGGATGTTTAAGGGACCCAGGGCCAGACGGGGGCCTGAGAACGTTCGCTCTTCCTCGGACGCGTGTGAACAGCTCCTTGTGTGCCAAGAGCTGCGCTGGAATCTCGGGCGCCCGGAAGCCTCTCCCGCAGCCGCACCCAGTCCCAGACCAAACCACTTCCTCCATTGGCTCTGACGGTGCCGCCCTGGTGGGTCTTCTCACCCAGGTTCCTATGTTTTGGGGGCTCCAATTAGAAGTTCTTTCAAGGAGAGATTCAGTGACCGAGGTTGGGACGAGTCTGATCACCGGACAGTGGAATCTGGGGAAAGGAAGGCAGGGCTGGCAGCCAGGCTGTGCCCAGGGCAGGGGCTGGGGGAGGCCGGGCGGGAGCAGCTTGGGGAGACGACCCGAACTTGCAGGCCAGAGGAGAGGCACGTGTGAGGCTGTGTGCTGTACCACGTGTGTGTTGTGTGTGGTGCGGGGCCGTGTGGGGGCCGAGTGCTGTGCCACGTGCAGACCTGGAGCGAAGCAGAGCCTCTCAGCCAGAGGGTGCAGGTGCATGGCTGCACACCCTGCGGGCATGTCCTAAAGCCTGAGGACTGTGGTGGCTCTGCTCCTTTGGCATCTGATGGAAATGTGACTACTGGCAAAGCCAGAGAGTACGTGGAAAACCAGGTGCCTGGCCTCAGACAGACGAGCGAGCTCTTCGTGGACAGTCTGCAGCGCGTCCCCACCTGCATGAGGCCCAGGCAGGCGGTGCTCCAGCAGCCGTTCTGAGTTCTAGGTAGACGGCTTACCTTGCCGCTTCCCGGTTTCCCCAGCGCTTTTGTTCAGACGTCCCCAAAATCCTGGGGTCCCACCTCAGGGACAGGCCTGGAGAGACACTGTCCTGTCCATCTGCACATCTCCCAGAGCAGGAGCGGGAGCTGGATGAGAGCTGCAGCAACGCCTGATCCGAGCTGCTTCTGCAGTCTATGCCACGTGCATGGAGCGCTGGATCCTTCACCCACTGAGTGAGGCCAGGGATCAAACCTGAGACCTCATGGATACTAGGTGGGTTTGTTACCACTGAGACACATCGGGAACTCCATCCTAGTTTGTTTTTGTTTTGGCATCTTGGACTTTTTGTCACATGGGAATAGTCTAAGGAGCTTCATGACGAGAGGAAACCCAGCTCTGTTCCACGTCTGGACGTGACTCTTCCATGAAGCTGGTGCTCACACTGCCCAGAGGGCCCTGCAGAGCGAGCTGGCCCACAGGCCCCTGCCCTGGTTCTGGCTTGGCCGACAGCAAGATTTCTGATCCAAATAAGAGGAGTGGAAATGAGCTGGAATTTAAGGGTCACGTGTCTGTTTTCAACTTAAGTTTTGAGGGATATGTAAAAGTAGTTAAATATTTTTACAGACGGTGAAAAAATTCAACTGTTTTTCATATCCAATTTGAATTTATTAATTTTTAAAACTCAGATACCATAAAGAGCCTTCCATTTGAAAAGGAAGGAGTGATTTTTTCCCCCCATGGTAGAAGACAATCCTGAGGACCCACTCATCCCCTCCCTCGCATGGCATGTCATGGTTACAGCATCTTAACATGGCATCGCCATGAAGCATTGACTGCTCAGTTATCTGAGACTTAATGTTAATTCTCTTTGCAATAGTAACAAATCCCATTAGTAAAAATTCAGAGAGGAAGGCTTAAAAACATTTTGCCAAACTTCTTGTAGTTTCAATGCATGGTAACTCAATTTTAGCTAAACTGAGTGAGAGAAATAGAATATAGCTCTAAGATGGGAAATCATTTCTATAGCTTAATTCATTCAACAAATATTTACATAGCGTCATTCACAGGAAGCCACTTAACAAATTATAAGTAAATAGGATGAACTTAAATAAGATATTGATCAGTCTTGAGGCCCACCCAGTAAGTTCATTTCAAAATAGGGGATTTCCAAAAAACCTTAAATTTGTTACAACAAGTATTAAAAAGTAAAGTCTTCAGGGTCCCTGGTGGCCTAGTGGTTAAGGCCCCAGCCTTGTCTTTGCTATGGCTTAGGCCACTGCTGTGGAGCAGGTTTGATCCCTGGTCCAGGAGCTAACGCATGCTAGAGGAGTGGCCAAAAAATTTGTAAAGTAGTAAAGCTTTAGGGAATATGAATGAAGAAACACTGAGTAAATAAAAACATTTTATTGCTGAATGGGCTGGCCTTTACATGATCTAGCAAACAGAAACCAAGAAGATTTGATTAAAGCCATAAACACTTTACTGTACAGCATAGGAACCTATATCCAGTGTCTTGGGATAGACCATGATGGAAGATAATATGAAAAAAGAATGTGTGTGTGTGTGTGTGTGATGACTGGGTCACTATGCTGTACAGCAGAAACTGACATGACACTGTAAATCAACAATACTCCAGTAAAGTCAAAAACTCTATTAAAAAGGAAGATTTTTTAATCCAATAGGGTTGGAACAGTTGGACATATGTATGCAAAAGAAAAGAAAAAGAAATTCTCAACACATACCTCACATGGTATACATCAGTTAACTGAAAATGGATCATAGATCGATATGGATTCTAAAACTACAAAACCACCAGAAAAAAAAAACCAGAAAATCTTCATGGCTTTGATTTAGGCAAGTATTTCTTAGCTCTAACCCTAATAACATAATCCATAAAAGAAAAAAAAAGTTAAATTGGACTTCATCAAAATTTAAAACTTCTCCAAAGACCCGAAAATGAAAATACATAGCCAAGACTGTGATAAAATGCAAAATACATATCTGATAAAGGACTTGTATCCAGAATATATAAAGTCTCAAAATTCAATAGTAGGAAAACAAAAATCCAATAAAATGTGGGCAAAATACTTGAACACGCTTCATCAAAAAAGATTTATGGATGGCAAATAACCACATTAAAATATGTTCACTATTAGTCCGTGGAGAAATGCAGCTTAAAACCCAAATGAGATCCCACATAAGAACAAGTGTTTGGCACTGCTGGTGGGATGCAGGGTGGCATAGCCGCGCAGGAAAACTGGCTGTCTCTTCCGAAGCTGGACATCCGCTTAGCACCGCTTAGCACCAGCAACCCCACGGCTGGATAGTCACACAGAAGAACTGAGACAGAGTTTACAGGCTTTGTATGTGACTGCTGAAAGCGGGAAGCAGTCCACACCCTTCATCTGCTGAGCGGTGCCCACAGTTTGTGGTATGTGACTCGGCAAAGATGCAGGAACCCCTGGTCTCTGGGCAGCATGATGCATTTCCGTGCTCTGTGCTATGTGAGAGAAGCCGATACTATCTGTGTGAGTCCGTTTGTAGGACATCTGGAAAAGGCAGATTTATCGAGACAGAAAGCACATCCGTGGTTGCCAGCGGCTGGAGAATTTGACTGCAGAGGCGCGTGAAGAAATCTGGGGAGTGCTTCTGCTTGATTGTGGTGGTGGTTACATGACTATAAGTTCAGAACTTAGAGAACTGTACACTAAAAAGAGTGAATTTTATTATATATGAATTTTAATCGGTAGATTCAGATTCATAAGGGCAAATGATTTACATTCAGAGCAAAAGGCACCTACATTGTATGCGTTGTAGGTACTTTGGGAAAATATCGAAGAATTGGACCATTCTATTAACTCAATGAAGTTAGACATTAGAAAGCTAATGAGTATTTCTTTCTCATTTCAGAACACATCCCCTCCCATAATTCATAGTATTTTGCTGTTGGTGGATAAAGAATCAGCATTTAGGCCTGACAAGGATGCAGCAATTCAGGTAATGGTTTTAGACCCTCGGCATCAGATGTGACGGAGTGAAGCATAACATTAAATACCGCAGCACCTAGATGAGAGAAAATTTATGAAATGGTTTCCCTTAGTTCTTACTGCATCCACACAGGAGCCTGGAAACCTCTCTCCGATCCCTTGAATTTTTTTTTTTTTTTTTTGGTTTTTACTTTTTAGGGCCGCACCCAGAGCATATGGAAGTTCCAAGGCTAGGGGTCCAATCGGAGCAACAGCTGCTGGCCTGCACCACAGGTACAACACCACCAGATCCAAGCTGCGACTGACACCTACATCGCAGCTCATGGCAACGCCAGATCCTTAACCCACTGAGTGAGGCCAGGAATGGAACCTGCAAGCTCATGGTTCCTAGTTGGATTCATTTCCCCTGCGCCACCATGGGAACGCCCCCCTTGAATTCTTGAAGGAGGCCTACAGGGCGTAGTATCAGAAAACTTTTTTTTTTTTTTTGTCTTTTTAGAGCCACACCCATAGCATATGGAGGTTCCTAGGCTAGGAGTCAAATGGGAGCTGCAGCTGCCGGCCTACACTACAGCCACAGCAACGCTGGATCCTTAACCCATTGAGCAAGGCCAGGGATCAAACCTGCATCCTCATGGATACTAGTCAGGCTCATTTCCGCTGAGCTGCAACGGAAATTCCAGTATCAGAAAACTTTTAAAAAGTTGGTCTTCCCCATTTCATGTTTTCTTTCTTCTTGCTTCCTTTTTATCTGAAAATGTCTTTGGTTTACCTTCATTCTTTTTTTTTTTTTTTTTTTTTGTCTTTTTGCTATTTCTTGGGCCGCTCTGGCAGCATATGGGGGTTCCCAGGCTAGGGGTCCAATCGGAGCTGTAGCCACTGGCCTACGCCAGAGCCACAGCAACGCAGGATCCGAGCTGTGTCTGCAACCTACACCACAGCTCACGGCAACACCGGATCCTTAACCAGCTGAGCAAGGCCAGGGACCGAACCCACAACCTCATGGTTCCTAGTCAGATTCGTTAACCACTGCGCCACGACGGGAACTCCGGTTTACCTTCGTTCTTGAAGGATAGTTTCACTAGACAGAGAATTCTGGTTTTATGGTAGTTTTTTGTTTGTTTTTTCAGCACTTTAAAGATATTGTTCTCTTGTCTTCTGTCCTTCATAGCTTCTGATGAAAATTTTATGGTGAATCAAATAATTACTCAGCTATAGGAAATGTGTCGTTTTCCTCTGGCTACTTCTCAAATTTCCTCCTTTTTAACAGATTGACTATGATGCGACTAGGCATGAGTTTCTTCTTATTCATCCTGTTGAATTTGGCTGAACTTCTTGGACTTTTGCATTTATGTGTGTCACCAAATTTAGGAGGTTTTCAGTCTTTATGACTTAAAAGTCTTTTCTGCCTCATTCTCTCCTCACTTTCTTGACTTCAGCTGCTCATATGGTACTGATACTCTCCCATAAGTCTGAGGATCTGGTGAGGTTTTTTCTTCTCTCTTCTTCAGGTCAGATTATTTCTATTTGATCTGTCTTCAAAATCCCTGACTCCATTCCCTATTAAGCCCATCCAGGGAATTTTTTAGCTCTGATACTGTATTTTTTCAGCTGTAAAGTTTTTAGTGGGTTTTTGAATAGATGTTCTATATCTCTGCTGAGATTGCCTACCCTCTCATTAACCACAAGCATTTTTCCTTTGTATCGAGCAGTTACAGTGGAGCTTCTTTAAAGTCCATGTCTAGTTTCAACATCCATGTCTTTTCAGGTTGATCTCTGTTGATTTGCCTTTTTCCTTCAGAGGTGTCACATTTTCCCGATTCTTTGCACATCGAGTAGTTTGGGGTTATCCTCTGGACCTTGTGAATACTCTGTTGTAGAGACTCTGGGTTCAGTTATAAACCCTCGAGGGCTCCTTTCCCTCCACGGAACGCTGTGTTCGTGTGCAATTAGCTTGATTAGACTAAAACGACCTGCCATGTAGATCTGGTTACACACAACCGGAGCTGCCTTTCTCCAGCTTTGTCCCTCGTGGAACCTGACCCTCTTCTCCCCTGGCTCTATCCTCTGGCTGTTCAGGCCGGAAAGATGCCCATTTTCTATCAGAACTTGAGCCACTCCAGTCTCACCAAACCCACAAAAGCAAGGCTGCCCCACCCAGCCCTTGTGCCTGGTTTGGTTGCCTCCTCCTTCGCCTGGCTTTCTTCACCCTCCAGAGCTTCCTGATGGTTGGTCAGCTTTGTCCAGAGTTTGAGGTTTGTCTGGGGGCTCATGCTGGACTCATCTGCTCGCTTTTCCGCCCCGCGTCCTGCCCTTGCCCCCTCCCTGGCAGCATCTTGCCTCTTCTTCCCCAGCTTTGCCGCGCCCTTGATCTCTCCTCCAGTTCTCTTTGCTGGCCTCTCCTTTGACTTCTCACCTTCACTCCTGCACCAGCCGCGTACACTGCAGTACTGCCACCAGCAGGCGGGGTGGTGCACCCCATACCTGCCTCTCACGCGGTGGCAGCAGCCCTCCCTGGAGCGCGCCATCCCAGCGGGTTTTCCTGAGCACTGCGTGGCCCTGACCCGTGAACGCTCTCCTCGGCAGTGTGAGCTGGTGAGCTCCCTCAAGGCCCTGCACAGACTGGTGGACAGCGCCCAGCTGACTGCCGCGCTCGAGGGCTCCTTTCGCTACAGCCACGGGGCCTGGATCAGCTTCCGCCGGGTAAGGTGCTCACAACCATGGCGCAGGCCCATCTCTGGCCTTCTCCTTAGATGGTTTCACTCAGGGCAGAAATGGGCACCGTCGCCCCGAGGGTCCTTCTTGTCATGGTCACCGTCTGCCATCTGTCTCTGGATGCTCACGCTGCGGCAGGCTCGAGAGCCACTGAAACCCACTCCTAGGCAGGGAGGGGCTTCTGCAGACCCACCCAAGTCCGTGGGTGGCAGCACAGCAGGCTCTACAGCCTGATGTGGGCTGCAGGGTGGGCACCCACAGCCGCGTTTTCAGCTCTAACAGAGCCTGTCTTTGTGTCTCTCAAACCTCAATAGAAGCTGGAGCCCTTCACCGCCAACTGCGAGGAAGCCATTGTTTTCCTACAGAATTCAATCCGCTCGCTGCACGCCCACAGGACCCCAAGCACAGCACAGGTAGGTTCTGGGGTCCCTTCTCTTACTTGACAGATAGGTGGGAACGCACAGCGTTGGCCAAAACCATTGTCTGCAGCAACAATTCTCCGGCCCCTTTTCATGCCACTTGCAGTGAGCTAAAACTTCCAAAAGACCACTTCCTCCTGCTTGTGACCAAAAAATCCCTCCCTGCCCAGAGAGAGACATCACCACGTGCTGACAGGCCACCGAGGCCCACGTGATTGCTGTTAGAAGTGAGTAGTTCAAAGGAGACGCAGAGATGGAGTGGCCAAGGGACCTCGATGGCCTAGGGGCCTGGAGCCTGGAGACGCGTCCTGGTGCCCAGGGTGTGTGGTGAAATCCAGGGTCCCCTCCTGCTGCCACCTTTGAGCTTCCCTCTCTTCCTGCCCTCAGACCTCCGCTCCCTCCGGCCAGGGTGTCCAGCGCCGTGCTGCCCTCTTGTGGGTGAGCTCTTGGCTCGGTCCATAGCGAGGGGCATGGGTCACAGCCGTCCTGGGGGAGGTCTTCCAGCACGTCTCTCCTGCCCCGGGCAGGAGGTCGCAGAATTGATCCGCAAACACAAGGCGATGATGAGGTGTGTCCTGGAAGACGTGCGGCTGGTGGGCTTGCGGCTGGAAGGTGGCACTGTGCTGGCATGGCTGAGGCGAGAGGAGCCTGGCACGGGCCGCGACTGCCGGTGAGTGTGCCCTGGGCAGTACCCTGCCCGTCAGGGGAAGCCCTCTCCGCCACGTGCGACATCTCCGAGGAGTTCAAGCCTCCATTCTTGCGACAGACGCACTGTGACCGACCAAAGGAAAGCCCAGCAGCCCCTTGGCTCGAGTGGCAGCAGCTCATAGGCCTGTTTACGGCCCTGCTCAGGCTGGAGCTCCTCCGGGGCTCCTGCCTCTGTCAGACATAGAAAGAGTGCAGTCGTGTTTGTAAACAGGTGGTCGCCAACGGGAGATCCCCAGGGCCTGGCTGTGAACAGACAGCCAAGTGATCAGGGCGTGCCTTCTCTTTCCAGAGACGCCATTGAGGCTGCCTCCAGGCTGTACAACCAAGTGGACGAGGAGGTCCACAGGCTGGTCCTCACCTCCAACAGGCGTCTGCAGGAGCTGGAGGGCCTGCAGGAACTGAAGGTGCTCCAGGAGGGAGGAGACCGGGTCGGTGTCCAGGGAGGTGACCAGGCAGGACTCCGGGGGGAGGTGACCAGGTCAGTGTCCAGGGAGGTGACCAGTCAGGACTCCAGGGGGTACAGGATACGTTAGTCTTTGCCACCTGATATAACCAATGTAACCCTCATTATTTTAATCCAGATTTTCTTTATATACCTATGCATATAATGCTTTTTGAGAGCTTACATGCATTTTCAAGTAAAACCCCTATTACGTATCGACCACTGTCCCATGTCCCACGTTAATGAACATGAGGCCAGGAGCCCCCGCATAGCCGGCAACATAGGGTGACATGAAGACGGTCACCCTCAGGTGTCAGATGACCATGGGGCACTGGGGTGAGCCGGTCACCGGTCTCCCGGCTGGATGGCCAGCAGGCACCCCATGTGTTTCCGTCCCTGGGCTTCCTGCAAATAAAGCCAGCTCCCGCCGTGGGCAGCAGGGGGCCCGGGCTGTGAGAGTTGGTGACCCAGCTGGTCCAGGCTGCAGAGGAGCAGAAGGCTTTCGCCACCGGGGCAGGGAGCATGGACCAGCACTTGCCTGACCCGGGCAGGTGCTGCCTGGGGCTCCTCTGTCCTGTAGGACATCCTGGGGTGTGTCCCCCTCCCCCATTCTTGTGAGGCCTGCTGCTCTCTGTTTTATTATACTTTCCAGAGGGCAGGGTGGAAGCTAAGGCCTGCTTATCTGACGATGTCTTTTTCCATCCTCGTGTTTCTCAGTAGTTTATTTTCTCCCCGAAAGCAGAGGCGCTGTTTCCAGGCACTTAGCCTCGGTCGGCTCTGCTCTGCCCTCAGCCTTGGTCCGTGTCCTGCTTCTCCCTGGACATTGTCACCTCTGGTCCTCACGGCACCTTGAAGGCTCCTCCTTTGCCAGCCTCCTCCTCTGCTCTGGGAATCCTGGGGTTCCTTCATGAGCGCTCCCCATTCCTGAATTCCATGCTTCCCACTAGTTCCTGCTTCTCTTCCTGCTCCACTGGCCGTATCACTGGCCTTTCCCATTACTTTCAGCGTAGTTTTTCTCTACTTTGTCTTCTAACCTCCCTTGCTTCTGCTCTAACGTTTTAAGACTCCATGGAATTGTTGTGTGTTTATTCCTGCCAATGGCCCTTCTTTAAGGCACCTGACTTGCTCTTGACTAAAATACTGACTGTGGTGTCTGCCCAGCCCCTGGCCCCTCCAGGGTGTTTCTGCAGGCTTGTCTGGTTTCTCTCTCTCTCTCTTTTTTAAGGCCTCACCTGCAGCGCATGGAAGTTCCCAGATTAGGGGTCGAATAAGAGCTGCAGCTGCTGGCCTATGTCACTGCCCCAGCAACACAGGATCTGAGCCAACTCTGTGACCTATACCGCAACCCACATCAACGCTGGATCCCAGGGGTTGAACCGGCATCCTCATGGATCCTAGTTGGATTTGTTTCCACTGAACCACAACGAGAGCTCTGTTTTCCTGGCTTCTCTTTTTCATGCAGGAGCCTCTCCTGGGTGATCCTGGATTGCCCTTCCAGGTCACCAGTGGGGCTGGAGGTGCCCTGCGCGCCCCTTCTTCCTCCAGAGGGAGGGCCTGGCTGCAAGTCAGGGCAGTGTCCCCTTGACCCCCTGCCCGCCTCACCCTCCAAGGAGAACCCCACAGGCCCTGCAGGTTTGGGGGGCAGTATGCACGTGAGGCTGCCGCCTCTCCACAACCCCCCAGCCTCCCTCACCTCTTCCTCCTGCTCAGGACACCCCAGGGCCCCCCGCCCCTCCTTCCCAGCCCCTCTGCTGTCCCATCCTTTATATCTTGAGAGACCTTACTGAGGCTTTAGCTGTGTTTCAGGTCTCAGTCTGCCATCTTCACCCAAAATTAAACATGCTTAAAAATTGGATTGTCCTGGGAAGTAGGTTTGACCAGAGTGAGATCTTGCTACATTGGGCTGGTCCGGTTGCCCCCTGGGGGCGACCTCCCTTCCCACAGGTGTCCTGGGCTCCCCCTGCCATTGGCTCCTGCAGGCCTCGCTAGCACCACATCCTCCACAGTTTGTGACTGCGTGTGAATTCGCAGGCAGGGATGGGGGGGGTCAGAGCTCATATTCTCTGAGGTTTGCACACGTCTGCCAGTGGCTCCCCAGACACCTCTGGAGGCCCATTTTCTCGCTGGCCGATCTGACAGGTGAAGATAAAGTGTCTCATCATCATTTTTATGCTGCAAACTTTTCCTTCATACATTTAGTGGTTATTTTCATTTATTTTCTAATAAATTGCTTTTTCATGTGCTTGGCCACTTTCTCTACAGTTCCACTGTGCTACTTCTGATCCTTAGATTGTGTAGCAAATATTCGTAATTTATAATTTGTCCTTTAACTTTGCGTATGTGGGGCTTTTTTGGTCTTTTTTGTCTTTTTAGGGCTGCACTTGCAGCATATGGAAGTTCCCAGGCTAGGAGTCGAATCAGAGCTGTAGCACCGGCCTACACCACAACCACAGCAACATGGGATCCGAGCCGTGTCTGCAACCTACACCACAGCTCATGGCAACACCGGATCTTAACCCACTGAGCAAGGCCAGGAATCAAACCTGCGTCCTCATGGATACAAGTCAGATTCATTTCCGCTGAGCTATGACGGAACTCCCTGCTTGTGTTTTAAATGGCCTTTCCTACCTTAAGGGTATAGAACAAGGAATGAATTCCATCCTAAGACTTTTGGGTTTGAATTTTTCCATTTAATTCTTCAGACCGACTAGAATTGGCTTTTTCTAGTTGGAGGTTGGAAACGGGACTCTGCCTCTGAGGCGCCCCTGCTCCCCTGACCCTCTCCCGTTCTCTGCCCAGCGGTTCTAGGTTTCATGGTTTCCATGGTTTTTCCCATGATTCTTTCCACAAAGAGCACACACCCCGATCTCTTTCCTCTGCTTGTACATCTGAGGTGGTGGTTGTGGACCCAGCCTGATCCCTCTTTTTAGTAGCAGACCTCTTCCTGGGCATCTGATGACCAGGTGCCCTGTCTTCGCTCTGCGACAAGAGCCACTCAGGAAAACACAGGGCTTTCCCTTCGACACTCTCCCTGGGACCACAATGCTGCCACGGCAGCTGCGTCTCCAGAGCGCTGAGCCCGACCTCGTGGCCGAGAGGTGCGGGCAGGCCTGCCGCTGTCCATCTCTCCCAGGAGACCCCCAAGAGCCCCAGCGCCACTGGCCTAAAGAACATCTCTGGGGTCTGCGTAGCATAGTAACGAGTGTCACGACTGATCTTCTGGATCCCTTTTTCTTTTTTTTTATAATTTTTTTTTTGTCTTTTTTTAGGGCCATACCGTGGCATATGGAGGGTCCCAGGCTAGGGGTTGAATCGGAGCTGCAGCTGCCAGCCTATACCACAGCCACAGCAACGCAGGATCCGAGCTGCATCTGCGACCTACACCACAGCTCACGGCAATGCCGGATCTTTAACCCACTGAGCAAGGCCAGGGGTCAAACCCGCAACCTCATGGATCCTAGTCAGGTTCGTTAACCACTGCGCCACAACGGGAACTCCTGGATCCTTTTTTCAATGATCTGAATTTCCATCCCCAACAATGAAAATAGTTATAAACTTGAGCCACAGAGGCTTGGGGTCGTCCCTCCCCACCTGGGGCGCATTCACTCCCACCCACAGACTGAAGAAGCACGAGGGTGGGGACAGTGGTTCCAGCTGAGGCGTGTGAGCCTCGTTGCTGTGGTTACTGAGGATGCTCTCAGAAGTGGCCATCAGGACCAGGCGTGTGGCTGCGGGGACCAGGGGCACCAGCCCTGAGGTGGCATCTGACACCTCCTGTCCTCCGAAATCTTAGAGCCAGAGCCCTTCACACATTCCACAGTAACACCTTCTTTTCCTGCGTGGATTAAATCGTGGTTTGGAGAAGAACAAGAGCAATTCCTCGGGCCACTGGAGCTGCTCTCTGGGGAACGAGAAAGCTCTCTGGGGCAGGCTGACGGCGGGTGCTGCTGGGCGCTCGCCGGAATGCCGAGGGGTGGCTGGGGCTTGTTCTGACTGTTTGCTCCTTGGGCCACAGCGATGTCACTCGGAAGGACTGCAGCTGATGGCAAAGGACTCGCGAGGCACAGAGGACGGGACCCAGGACTTCAGAAGGTGTCCGAGCCCCATGGCCGGCCCGGCTGAGCAGAGGGAGGGAGGCCAGGCCTGCCTGGCTGAGTTCTGCGAGACGGTACACGCATCCACGCTGTGCCTCCTGGGGACACGCGTGAGCGCCCTGTCCCCTTGCTGCGGACCCTGGACATTCGGAGGGCACCTGGGCAGGCCTGAGCGGGTCCCGCTCTGGGACAGTGGCAGCACCCCGTCAGACCACCCCACTTTCCCTAGGCCTGTGGGAGTTTATTTATGTACCCAGCAGGCCACAGGGACCCTCAAGACCCAGAATGATCGCTGCAGCCCAGCAGCACCTGCACACTCGCCAGCCCTAAAATCGCTCACTGTTAGGGTGCCGGGGCCAGAGCCCTCAGGAGCACAGAATCCACGGGGCCAGGCAGGCCAGGAACTCTGGCCACTGTCACTATCCCTCGGCTCCCACACCAGGCAGAGATGGGGACTGTTTCACGGTCTTTCCAGCCCTGATGGTCCAGTGTGGCCGGCAGCTGCCCTCATGGGCAGAGGGTCTTCTTCTTGCTCTGGCCTCTGGCTCACCCTGGTCAGCAGAACAAGCAGGACCTGAGTTTACCCAGGACCCCGGGTGGAGCCCACCGAGTCCACATTGGCTGTGACCACCTTCACTGTGCTGACCAGTGCCCTCCTTTGCTGTGCAGGTGAGTGGGTGGACACCGCGGTGCAGTGCGCCCCTCGAGCACCTGGGCCCAGAGCTGGCCGCCGAGGATCTGAAGAGCTGTCGCCAGGAGGCCAAACGGAGCTTCCCCAGGATGAGCGAGGTGGTGGCTGGCAGTGACTTGAGGCTGCAGACTGGAGTCCATTGGCAAGAGCCCCTTGGAGAGGCAGCCCCCAGCCCTGGCACCCCACCCCTGGGCCGGAGCCCCCTGAAGCACGAGGGGCAGCCCCTGGCACCTTCTTGGACCCCCCTGGGCTACACTGGAGAATGGGCCCACCTGCTGCCCAGCCTTGCTGGACAAGCGGCTCTGTGTGGGTGGGAGGGTGAGTGCCTGGGCCCAGGTGTACTTGCCCAGGACCCCGGCTCCACCTGCTCCTCCAAGCCCATGCAGACACCCACCGTCCACCCCAGGAAGCATCCAACAAGAAAGGTGACAAGGAAGACACAAAGCTTTGAGAGTCCTCAGCTCGGTGCAGACCACAGGGACTCCCACTGGCTGGGTCACACCGGGGTCTTTATTGAAGGCCTGGAGGTGACCAGCGCCGGGGCCTCCCAGAAGCTTCCCCACTGAGGCCACATGCCAAGCGCACTTCCGTGCCTCGGAACCAGAGTCTGTCCTCTCCCTCCAGGACCCACCCCCCGAGGATGGGAGAGCGCAAGCAGAGAGGCGAGGCGGAGGCCCTCCAGCTCATGGGCGCGGGGGTCCGTGGGGACGCTTAAGTGCACTGCCGCGTGTGGGAGGTCCACAGATGCCCCTCCAGGCCCACCTGTGGGGTCGAGGCTGAAATACGTTTGATTTTAAGCAAGACGTCAGTGACCTCCCCGTGCTGAGTGAGAAAGGAGTTCCTGAAGCCCGCCGCCTTCCTCAGGGCTTGTCCCACACACCCAGTCTGGTGGTTCAACAATCCACTCTTGTTATTTAGAACCCATTTATAGAAAACGACAATAGGCAAGTCAAGCCCACAATATAAAGAAATTACCTTAAAGACAGCTTTTCGGTTAGAAGCGTGTACCCATTTATCTGTTGCCCAAATAAAGATGTCCATTTAGTTTGTTACATCTTTAGGAAGCTGCATGCAGAAAAACACATTTTCTTAAATGTTTGAATAAAAAGAGGACAAGGCCCTCCCCGACCCCAGTGACAGTGATGCTGGCCTGCTGGGCTCTTTGTTCCTGTTTATAGTGACTCCTGGGCTGGAGGGACCACCTCCTCCTTTTCTTTGCTCTTTGATGGGTCCATGTTTGTTTCCTCCGGAAGGCAGCTTGGATCTGAGCTGGGATGGTTACGCAGTGCTCTTCTGAAACAGCTTTCACCTGCCTGGTTAAAGGCAGAGCCCTGCGGGATGGGAGGCAGCAGGGAGAGGTGTGGGTTTGTGGGCAGCCTTCCAGCTCTTTGGAGGGTTTGGGGACAGCAGAAGGGAGAGGTGGGGCGTTCACTCAGGGAGGACGTCCTGGGTCCGGGAGGGAGCAGGTGTGGGAAGCTGTCCTGCCTTTGTCGCTGGGGACTGGTCCGCCTTCTTGTCTTCATCGTCCTCAGACCGCCCCCCCAACCCCAGCCCAAGTCTGGACTCTGCGCAGCCCGCAAGGGAGTGAGTCCTCCTCAGCCACCAGGGCTGGGGCTGGGAGCGCCACATAAACCATCCTCCCAGGAAACTCAGACCTCCCGCCAGTGATCCCGAGGTGGTCTAGCCAGCGGTCATGTCCCACCACATCTCTAGGCTCTGTGAGCCGATTTCCATTTACTTGGTCCAAGTCCCCAGACCACTCTGGTGTGTGTTTTGTTTCTGAATATTGAAGAATGACACTTGTTTCCAGTGGGTATGGACGGGCGGTGACTTGGAGGCCAGGCCTGGGTGCCGGGCCCTGGGTAACTGCTGGGTGTGCAGCACTGCTGCCGGGGGCTCCTGGCCGCTGACCAGCAGAGGGCACTGTCTCCCAGAAACAAGGAGCACCTGTACGGTCCGCTCTGCCGGCCTGCAAGCAGGGTGAGCTCAGCACTGACACCATTCTGGTGTGTTTCCTGTCATCGGTTGCTTTTTTTTGCCAATTAAAAAAAGAAAAAAAGAAATATGAATAAATGCAGGGAAAATCTGCCAATTCCCACTGTGATTAGGACCAAGTAGTTTGAGGAAGTTGCTGATGGGAGGCTAGCAAACAGGAGGGAAAGGCAATGAGCTTTGGGGTAGGGGGGACAGTTCACCAGCAGACCTCCTCTCGATGCCCTGATGAAGAGCCTTCAAAGTGCGGCTGACAACGCGGTCCACAGTGCGGAGACACGCGGCCAGTCAGGGAAGAGCCGTCTGCCGCTGTCCATCTCCATTCTGCCCTGGCCCCCGGCCCTGATTTCTGGCTTCTCTGCGTCTGGGTCAGATGTCACTACGGAAGCTGACTTTTTGGGAACACTTGTGGGAGGTTACTGGCCTGTGTGCATCAGAAACCTGTTTTCTCTAATCTCCAGCACGGCCTTCTTGGTGGAGGGTCTGCTGGACTGTTCAGAGCTGCCAGAGCTGCCCCTGGAGAGGGCACCAGAGTCCAACCATCTGGACACAGGGCAAAGTCAGGGAGCCTGAGAGTCTCCTGTCAGCTGCCACAGGGACCTCTCCCCTGAAAAGGCCGTGATCAGCAGGAGAGAAGGGTTTATGCTGCAGCTTTCCTTCTGCTATGACCCTCCCCTGCACCTCTGGTTTTTTCTTACGTCCCCGTCAAAGGATCAGCCCAGCACCAGCAAGCAGGTGACCCCAGGTACAGAGCTTACTCCAAGCATCCGTCGCCAAAGATAGGAAACGTATGGGAGAGAGTGTTCATGTGCGTCTCCCGCCGAGCACAACGGGGTTCATTGCTCTGGAGTTTCAGTGTCTCGCTTCTTCCGAGGCAGGAACAATGCTGATGGAGCGCCTCGTGAGGCTGGCGGCGTGACCTGAGTGTCCCTCCAGCTCTCTGTCTTCCAGCAGCCGACCACAGTGCGTGATGGCCAAGATGGTCTCACGGGGAGGGAGTATGTTAGGTCCTTGGGATATGTCATCGACAGCTGTTTCCCAAAACTGGAAAGGGCAGACCTGCACCAGGACCTGCGAGGGAAGCGCAGCCTCCTTTTCAGCAACTGGAAGAAGTTCTACGCCTTCCGCTGCCGGCACTGCCCCGGGGAGCTGGAGCGCTGCTGCTGCTGGCACTGCCCCTGGGCCGTGGCCCACGGGTTCCTGGGACATGTGAGTCCCCTGGGCCCTGCTCGTGCTGGAGAGGCCCACGTTTTAGGCCTGTGGATCCCTGCGTCCAGGTCAGGAGGTGTGTCCCAAACAGTCACCACTGTCCACAAGCAGAGCCCAGGGCAGACACTCGCCCTCCGTGTCAGGGGATGGCGCCCTTGTGGAGAGCCCCATGGAGCCGGGGCTGCTGCTGTGTCATCACCTGATCTGCCCACAGGCCGCCCCTCACCTCTCAGTGCTAAATGGCCAAAAGCAACCTCCACACTCAGTTTGTTCTGTGCACATAGGAAGCCCACCTGGTCCCCGTCACAGTCCTCGTGTGAGCCTACCCGGCTCCCCTTCCCGATAGGCCCCAGGCCTGCCTGACAGCTCTGAGAGCCACATGGACGGGCACATTGGCCTGAGGAGACCTGTGGTTTTGATGGGTCTCTTCTCAACCGTGAATATTAGGTCTTTAATAAAAGTCTTAATTTGCTCTGAAAAGAACTAACCAACCACTTGTTCTTTGAACAAGTAGTTACCAAGCAGTTTGGGGCAGGGAGGCAGCATCTGTGCTGCAGGCAGGTGACACTTTGCTTCATTATTTAGTATCAAATGTGAATGACCACAGCGAAAACACCCGTGCATGAAAGAAATCCCACGTGTTGCATCTTCTCAGTTGTTTCTTAAAAAGTGCATTTAGCCAGAATGTGCAACTTCCATATTGCTTTATGTTGACAGCAGTCTTGAGAATTAAAAGTTTAGACGACCTGGGTTCCTGTTACTGAATATTTCAAAGCCCCCCAGGCCCACCCTCTGAGCACACCTCCTGCCTTGTCTCCAAACTCCATACCTGGAGTCCAATTCTAGAACTCTGGCCTTGGCCCCAGGAGCTCCCGCCACACTTAGGGAGCTGACAGTCTAATGACGGTAGTGGGACCACCAGGGCTGGGCCAGGTTCTGACCTCAGGGCCATGCCCTCCCTTTGCAGGAAGAGCAGTTTGGATGTGCTTGCTCTACAGCAAGCACAAGCTCCTGTCGGATGCCCTGCTCTGCAGCAGCGGCAACGCCTTCATCCAGGTTGTCCTCCCAGCCCACGAGCTGTGCTGGGCCAGCCTGACCCTCATGTCCAGCCTTGCAGGACAGGCAGTGGGAGCTAGGCAACAGGATGGGCCTCGCCTTCTACCTGCTGAGGCCCGTACAGCGCATGGCCAAGTACGCACTGCTGCTCCGGGACCTGGAAGAGGCCGCCCGCTGCCCCGCCCGTGAGCAGGAGCTGGGGGAGCTGTGGGCCACGGAGGACGTGATCCGCTTCCAGCTGCGACGTGAGTGCCCGAGGCCCTGGTGGCCTGGAGCGGGCCTGCGGGGAGGGCTTCAGGCTTGAGCCCCCGCCCCCACCCCCGCCCCCGGCCAACAGGGCCCCATCTAGAGGGGGAGGGGAGGGAACTCCTGGGGGAGGCAGTCAGAGCCACGGCCACCGCAGGAAACGCAGGCAGGTTCTAAAGGCTAAATGTTGGCTGGTTGGGCTATTTTTAAATAACTGGATGCGGAAAAAATTGAGCTTGGCTTTGGGCCTGGACCTGCCGATTCACCTCTGCTGAGGGGGTAGGGGTGGGGCCAGGAGGAGGAGGAGACCTCCCCCAGGAGGATGGCCGTGGAATTCCCTGCTCTGGGTGAAAAAGCAGGTGCCTCGCTAAAGTGGCATTAAGTTTCAAGACAACAGACCAGCCGCAGGTGCTCAACCCCAGAACTCCATGCAGTGAGCTCAGCGGAGTGACTTGGGACAGCTCGGGCATCACCCAGGACAGGGCCGTCCACGGAAGGGAAGTGTGGGGATCCCCCCATGCAGCCGTCACAGAGCTCCAGGCGCCGCAGTGAACGTTTACCCACAGTGAGTGAGCTCCAGCACCACATCCAAAGGGGACTCAGTTAAAATGAACAGAAAGGCTTTCGAGGGGACCTAAGCCAAACTGAAGAAAGGGACTCCCACTGTAACCCCCACACAGGAGTGGGGACGTGGGCCTGAGGCGCCCCCAACAAAGGGTTCTGCCCGCACGCAGATGCAGTCTCGGATGCTGCTGGCTGTGGGCTCAGGGTGACGCTGGCTTTCCAGAGGCAGCATCCGACCCCACAGGTTGGGGCCTCGGCCCCCCACTCCACACCAGGTCAAAGTCCAGACATCACGTGTGAATCCGGGCCCTCTAACCCCTCCAGGGGTTAAGTGAGTGATGGAAGAGAGGCTCACAGCGAGGTGCGGGGAAGGGGGTGGGCTGCCCTGCCCCCTCCAGGCAGCACCCTCCCGCACCTCCACTTGTCTGTATCCTGGAAGCTCTCCAAACCTGTCCTCCAGGGTCTGGGTGGAGCTTCATCCTGTAGTCATTGGCTGCTGGTGACTGAGTGGACCTCAGGGATCAGGGCAGGGACCAGGCTGGCTCCCTGCAGGTGGATTCGAAGGAGCAGGGGCAGCTAAGGCACCAGGATGAGCTCCACATCTGCTGTGGCGCGTGTTTCTGTTTGAAGACTCACCTGTTCAGCAAGACCCAGAAGGTGGATGGGGGCCCTGACGTGTACACCTACAAGCAGTCCTTCAAGGTACCGCAGGCCCAGTCGCCGGGGACCAGAGGGAGCACGTGGCATTCATTTTTTCCTGGGCTTCTGTGGCTGAATCTGGGATCCACAGGCCTCAGAAGCGGCCGCTCCAGGCTGGAAAGCAGACGTCGTCTCAGCCAGTGACGTGTCACAGGTCTGGGCGGAGGCAGGTAACTGGGGAGGAGGCGTTCCCGTGGGGGGGGGTCTCTGGGCGGGGCCCTCACCTGTCGAGCCAGGCAGGCCCTGAGAGCCCCAGGCCACGGCTGCTGCCTGCCAGGGAGCTGTCAGAGGCTCCTGTGAGGAGGCACCAGGGAACCTTTCTGGGGGAAACAGGCCCCAGGAGGGAGCCACTGCTGAGGGGGCGGGAAGGAGACACAACCCATCCCCCACGAACCCCTGGCCGGGCCTCATCCGCACCCCTTGGGGTCTGGGGAAAGGGACCCGAGGTGCTGGGGTCAGAGTCAGCCAGAGAGCAGTCAGCTGTCCAAGGAGCAGGGTCTGAGGCCCCTCTGGTCTTGTGGCTCCGGACGACGGAGGTCGGGACGACGGAGAACGTCGGGGACAGCAGCTTGAGGCTTGAGATCTGGTTCCGAGGGCGGCGGAAATCTCAGGACACCTACACTCTCCAGGCGAGCTCCTCGGAGGTCGAGACCGCCTGGGCGGCCGCCGTAGAAGAAATCCTGGGCGGCAGGCTCTGCAGAGCCGAGGTGCGGGCAGCGGCCGGAAGGGCCTCTCGCCTGCAGGCTGGGCTCAGTCCGGGCTTGGGGCACCTGTCCAGCATGGGAGGCCCCCTCGGGCAGCACCCTCTACGAGCTTCCCTCCCGTCAGCGCACAAATACTTCTTAAAACAACACACGAGACCCCTGCACACTCTCCAGAGAAAGGTCACAGCCCCCTCCGCTCCCAGACTCCCTCAGACCAACTGGGGTCAGCTTTCGGCCCATCCTATTGTCAAGGCCCCCGACCTCCTGGATGCAGGGCTGATGGCCCCACAGGTCAGGGCACCCCCGTCCGCTCCTTCACGTCCGCCCTCCTGTCACTTGATTTCATCACTGGACACCTGCGTCTACTCTCAAGGGGTCCGTTTAACCAGGCTGGCTGCTGCAGGTGCCCTCTCCATAGCAACCCCCCAAGCTGGCGCCCCTGGGCCTGAGAAACTCCCTGTTCCTCAGCAGGGTCCAGGCCCTGGGCACCCCCATCGCTCATTAGGGCTGACTGACCCCAAGGGGACTGAGAAGCCACTTGGCGTGCTGAGCAGCGGGGGCAGTCCCTGAGGGCCAGGTGGTCGTGTTTGGGTATATTTGGAACAGGGAGTCCCCAGGGCCTGCCCCCCCACCCCCAACCGGCATCCCTCTGCTCCTGCCCTTCCCCTCACCCCACTGCCCCCCACTCCCCACCTGTAGCCACTGTCCTCTTTGCTCGGGTTTGGAGCAGCAACTCGTGCTCAGACCCACTCTGCGCTTGGACTCTTCTTAGTATCCAGCCCATGTGGACACCTGTCAGTCTGTCTGCCTGCAGGCCCCTGTCCCCTCAGAGGCAGATGTCCCTTCACCCCACAGGGAACTTGGGTGGACACCCAGTTTCCGAGGTTCCACGTCTTCCTCTGTCCTCATTCACATCTTAGGCTCCCCGAAGTAGACCAAAACGGGCGCCCCAATACATCCGGCCCCCCAGCGACATTCGGGGGACAGAGCTAGGTGTGCAGAGCATTACTGGGGTGGAATTAAGCCCAAGGAGTTCCTTGGAAAACTACCCCCCGTGCTCCCGTGTGAGAACTCAGGCTGTGTCCAGAGGGAGAGGCAGCAAAAGCTGTTCACGCACATCAAGCCCGACGATGCAGCAACAAGCGACAGGGCCATCGATTACACCATGAAGGGAACAGGTTAGTGGCCGCTCCCCCACCCCCGACTAACCTCCTCCAGAGTCTCTAAGCGCATAAGCGCCCTGGGACCAGCACAGGCACAGGGGAGGGCCAGGGTTCTTTCTGTGCATGGGCATTTCAATAGAAGGGGCTGGGCCCCTAACCCCTGGTCACTCTACAGAGGTCACGCCACTGGGCTCCAGGGGTGCCCTCAAGAGCACCCTTCCATCAGGGGTGGCACCTTGGGGACCCAGCACCTTTTCCTTCTGACACCTAGTCACACCTGCTTGCAGCCTGGAGGCTGGCCAGTGCACTCTGAGGTCACCAAAGCCACAGTACGGAGCCTGCTGTGGTGTCCACTTCTAATTTGCTGGAACAGAAACAAAAGGGGGAAAGATGGGAAGGAGGGGCTACAGCCGGGACCCCTCAGACAAGGCTGCAGCTGCAGGAGGACTCTCCTGCCCTGCTCGCTGAATGGTGTGTCCAGGACTGTCACTCCTGCGCCCCCAGACTTGGAGCAAGAGTCCCACACGCCCCAGAGTCCTTCAGTGCTGCCCTGGGTGGGAGCCACAGGACGCCCGCCAGGGCTAGGCCTGGGCACGGTGCCCACTGTGTCCAGGAAGGGCCCCAGCACTGCAGGTTCCTTGGCTCTGAGGCCAATTCCTCCACTCAGATCTCAGAGCCTGGACGTTTGGGGGTGGGGTGGGGGGCTCGAAGGAGCACCAGGGGACAGTGTGGCAGTGGCACCCGTCTGGTCTGGGCAGGTTCAGGGCAGAGCAGGAGAGCCCCAGGCCACCTCCTCCTCCTGCAGCCGAGTCTGGCCCAGATCTAATCACAGATCTATCAGTAAATCTGGTTCCCTGTGCCTTTTCCGTAAACCGCACACGAAGTCATCTAATTCTCTGTTCACACAATCAGCTGCTCGTGGGACACGTGGACAGATACACACTCCCATTCATGTTCTGGGGTCAGCAAACGCTGAACAGACTCTCTTCAGGGCCAAAACCCTTTGTACCCTTGGCCTTGGATGTCCCGTGATGCCGGCTGAGGCTGTCCTGGCCATGCTGCTCCCTCACTCTCCAGACCTGTGCGTGTCACCTTGCAGAGGGTGTCCGTCCCTGCCCTTGCTCAGCCCGATGGATCTTCAAAAGGATGCGTGTCCCCAAGTCTGAGAGCGCCGTGGGGGCCAAGGCCGAGGGGCAGGGGTGGGGACGTAACAGTGGTCCATCTTTGGCAGCCGTGATGGAGCCAGATGAGACGCGGCCCCTCTGCGCAGAGGAACCCGGACCCAGGCAAGCACACGAGGAAGAAAGCCCTCGAGCCAGGCTCCTGACCGCCCCCTGCCAGCCTCAGGAGGCCCGGGCATGTGTCACAGGGGCCCCTCGTCCTGCCTGCACAGAGCCCCTGAGCAGGAGAAGGTGGACCCCCGGCTCCGGAGGACAGGGGACATGGGGTGTCCCAGAGCAGGGGGCCCTCTGGATCGTGTTTCCCGGCCTGCCAGGTGACGCAGGCCATGGGGCCACCCACGTGCAGCCTGTGCGCTGTGCCCCGGAAGCCAGGAGCCATTCCTGAGCATGACAGTCACCTTTAAAAAGCTGGGTGATAGCAACAACAACAACGACAAAAAAAAAAAAAGAGTTCCCGTTGTGGCGCAGTGGTTAACGAATCCGACTAGGAACCATGAGGTTGCGGGTTCGATCCCTGGCCTTGCTCAGTGGGTTAACGATCCAGCGTTGCCGTGAGCTGTGGTGTAGGTTGCAGACGAGGCTCGGATCCTGCGTTGCTGTGGCTCTGGTGTAGGCCGGTGGCTACAGCTCTGATTTGACCCCTGGCCTGGGAACCTCCATATGCCGCGGGTGCGGCCCAAGAAATAGCAACAACAACAACGACAAAAAAAAAAAAAAAAAAAGCTGGGTGCTGCTAGCGGTGCTGGAGTTAGGTTCCACCGTGAGTCTGGGACAAGTCAGGCTGTGCTCGGACAAGCTGGGCCTGTGCTGGGTGGTCCTGTCGGTGTGGATGATACCTGAGAGGACCCCTCACCACTCTGAGGAGGCCTTAACAAGCCTCCTGCCACAGGCGCCCCCCCCCCCAGGCCCCATCCTGGGCAAGGGCGACACCAGACGTCAGCAGCTGGGGGCAGGGGCCTCAGCTTCCTCATCACCTGCTTTCCCTGTTCCCCGTTTCAGTGCCGACTGTTCCCAACTTCAGGAACATAAATGGATATTTTTTCCTTCCACACGGTCGGGCCTCTCCTCCTGGGTTCTGCTCGGTCAGGGGCATGACCAGCATGCCGACCCCAGGGAGCTTGGCCCCTGCATGAGGGGACAGGGCCCTGGGTGGCTGAGCCCCCTCTGGGATCAGCCTGGTCCCTGTCCCTGTCCCCCATCCTCAGGTGAGGTCAGGGGAAGCTCCCGTCACCTCCCACACACCTTGCCTGCCTGATAAGGCTGGGATCCCCTGGAGGGTGATGCCTCCCCAACTGCTGTCGACCCCCCCACCCCACCCCAAAGGAGGCACTGCTGAGGTGCTGAGAGAACAGCAAGCAGGACTGTCCCTGATGGAGGGTCTGACCTGAGTCCCCCCACCCCCACCTGCACCCACACTCTCACCCCCACCCACACCCATCCACACCTGCATCCCCACTCACCCCCACCTGCACGCACGCTCTCACCCCCACCCCCACCCCAGCATGTCCACTGGCTCTTCCTCCCTCCTAAGGCCTTTCCCTGCCTCTCCCATCGTCTCTCTCTTGATCTCTGTCTTCATGTCTCTGTCTCTCCAGGCAGCCTGTGAGCTAAGAGCTTCAGTGTCGCCCTAAATGATTGCGATGTGTGTGTGTGTGGCTGCGGGGGGTCGGGGGTGTCAGGTCATTGGACGATGTTCTAACACCCATCAGAGCTGGGAGCCATAGGGAAGGAGACCTTTTTTCTGCCCATCTTGGGTTCTCTTCTGCGTCTCTGTAGCAAAAGACAGATTCACAAGAGAAAAGCACACAGATTTACTTAATAGAAGTTTTTGATGACATGGGAGCCCTCATAAGGAAATGAAGACCTCCGTGGCCTAAGTGTTTCTGTACTAAGTTAAGCCGAGAAGTGTTTGTGGAAAAGTAACTCAATACCCAGGACAGCAACTTTAACAGGAACTACACCTGATTCCTGTCTTTGGTGATAAGAGCGTCTTCCCTCCCAGTTCAGGGACGGCGACTCACCTGGGTTCTGCCTGTGTTCAGGAAGAAAGGGGGTCCAAGCGCCCCTGACTCAGAATATTCCTGCCAAAGCTGCGTGTTTGGGGTTCGTGTTCGGGGGACGTGTTCTGCCACCCTCCAGGACCAAGACGCCAGGCCAGGAGGAGTGTCATGGCTCCTGGGGCCCCCTGATCACCTGCAGCACCACCCACCGCGTGGGTCCTGGGGCTGCGGACAAGGGAGGGGCCGGCAAGGTACAAGCGCCTTGTGGGGCCTTGATTTAACTTCTCTTAAAATCAGGAAAACAGTTGTCAGAGACGCCACCTCAGGCCCACTGCCACGACCATAACCCTGGATGTGGGCAGAGGGCTGGACACGGCCCCTAGGGCCCTCAAGGAAAATACCTGAGCCCCTCCATCTGTGCCATGGTCCAAGGCTGGGGCAGACACACAGGGTAGGGCGCAGGATGTACCCCCAGGATGGCCACCCCCACAGCACAGGGGCAGCAATTCCAGAGACCCAGCCCCCTCCCCCCAGCCGAGCCCTGGGACAGCTCTGCTTTCATCAGCTGAGCACCAGCAGGTCAGGATGGCCTCCCAGACACCTCCACAGCCAGAGCCAAACAGGCACCCAGGACGAAAATAGCAGTCAGATGACCAGAGGGCTTGCTCACCGGCAGGGACCAAAGCAAGCTGAGACCAGCAGCTGCAGCTAAAAATAGGTGAGAAGGGGCCACATCTTTGGGACAGCAGAGGGGAGAACTCTGTCCCTTCTCTGGCTGCGCAGGTGGACACGATGTGGTCGCTGCGCTTCATTTCTGCGGAGGCCCTGGTGTCCCACCCCCGGGTGGCCCAGCAGAGCCTGGACGGCGTGGCCTGCAACATCTACCCGCTGCTCTTCAAAGCCAGCTACTTGCTGGAGCAGGCGGAGGTGATCCGCGTCCTGCTGGAGCACTGGCCACTGGAGGACTTCCGGCTGGGCGCTCTGCTGAGGCCAAACGCCGACCACCCCGGGGACCTGAGGGACCGGGCCTGCCGGGCCTGCCTAGAGGCCTGCGTGCGGGGCCTCGCGGATCATGTGCGCCGGGGCGGGGCCGGGCGGCGGCTGGAGGTGGCCGACCTCACGGGCATCCAGGACGTGCAGGTGCAGCGCTGCCCCTGCGGGAAGGCGCTGGGCAGGTGGGGCCGCACCGAGCTGCTGGCCAGGACCTGCTGCGAGCTGCAGGGGGAGCCCTGCGCGGCCCGGCGCCCCGTCGAGGTCCTCGCGGACATCTTTGTCACCGGAGGCAACTTCGAGGCGGTGCTGCGGGCCCTGGGGCCGCCGGGCTCCGCCCCACTGCGCGTGCGCTGCCTCTCCTTCCGCGCGGACAGCCTGCGGCCCGGGCAGCTGCTGCGCGTGCTGCGCCTGGCGGGGCCCAGCGAGCTGCGGCGCCTGGAGGTGGTGCACAACGTGCGGCTGCACGCTGGCCACGTGCAGGAGCTGCTGGCCCAGGTGGGTTTCCCGCGGCTGGTTGCCCTCACCCTGCCCGCCAAGGCCTTCGACGCGCCCCCTGCTGGCTCCGCCACCTCCCACGGCGAGGCCGCGCTCCTCACCTCCATCGCCCGGGAGCTCAGCCGAATGACGCAGCTCACGGAACTGAGCGTGGCCTTCTCCACGCTGACCGGGAAGATCGAGAAACTGCTCGGGTGAGTGTGGGGTGACCAGAGGAGGGCGGCGGGCGGAGAGCATCTGCTCCCAGCCGCTCAGCCAGGGTCAGGGCCGCACGGGGCTTCCTGGAAGGCAGGGAGGCGGCTGCCCTGGGGGACCGTACCCCAGGCCTGCTCCTTAATCGCAGACCTTGAGCGGAGACCAGGCAGGAAATGCAGGCAAGGCTTTCCGGGCCCGCAGCGGCAGCAGGGAGGGACCACCACCAGCAGGGGCCCCGGCCGCCCACCGGCCCAGGGGTTGCGCGCACGCTCCGCTCCTCCCGTGGGGTGGGGGTAAAGGCGGGTGCGGGGTCGGGCCCCAGGGTGGCTTAGGTGCTGGCCCACCGTTGGTGGGGGCGGGTGCAGGGGCCTGCCTAGTCCCTGGTTTTGCGCCTGGCTCCTCGGAGGTGGCAGCTGGGTTTTTTGGTCTTTCTGTATCTGTTTATCCATAACCTGCCCAAAGTCCGTGCACATAGTTATGTTTAGTTTCATATAGTTTATTCGTATTTTGTTGCTCAAAGAGGCATTTATCCAGGTGCAAGCGCTGCAGCAAAGGGTCCCAGGTCCTGGGTTGTCTCACTTAGGTGGCCACCAACCCCATCCCCTCGGTTTTTGCCCAGTCCAGGGCAGCAGGAGGGGACAGATGGAGGGGGAGGTGGCCCAGCTGAGGCTGGTGTTGTGTGCAACCTAGGAGCACCAGAAGGCAAAGGAGACTGTCCTTTGAAAAAGGGAGAAGTTCAAATCAGTAAGCAAATGACATGGCAGTGATGCCATTGCGGCATGAGTTCCCTGCCACTGTAACATGTACCCCAGTGAGAGCCTGGTGGAGGCAGCGGTGGTCTCCCCTGAAGGTTGTCCGGGCAGTCTGATTCCAGGCCACCATTTGGGTGGCTGTCGCCAGGCTCCTCAGCACATGGACCCTCCGCAAGCCAGCAGGAGTCCTCACGGAACGGCCACTGATCAGAAGGCCAGACACCCTCCAGACGGAGAGCAGTCTCCTTCCCTGGAAAGCACCTGTCCAGGCTTCTTCACACTGTGGTGAGGTCCCATCAGCAGGCCAGGGGACGGCACCACCCAAAGGTCAGGGTCAGAATACCCAAGGGCCACTGGGCCACCTTGGCAGCCACTGGCTGTGAACATGCTTATGCAAATTTACGGAAAATTAAACTTCTCGTTTCTTGAGCCAGTGAGTGTGAGACGACCTTCCCGGTTTGGGGAGTCCTTGGTTTACAGGGACTTCTTTTATTCAGAGGGACTTGGACGTAGCTGGCCCAGCTGGCCTGGGCCTGCACTGCCTCTCCTCCCTGGGGGGCAGCTGGGCTCCCCTCCCTGTCCCCATCCCTGCTCCTCCACCCTTGGCACACAGTCTTCCAAGTCAAGGAAGGGTGGTCCCCCAGCCTGCACACAAGTACAGCTCTGCCAAGTGGTGGCTTGCTGGGGCCCTCAGGACAGTCCTGGGTCTTCAGTCAGAGGTGCCGGGAAGCGTGTTCCATGAGCCAGACGGCCTGACCCATCACGAGTCTGCAGGGCTATCTGAAAGCATGGTCGTCACATCTCCCAGCACACTCTGCCCTTCTGCGCCCGTGTGCAGGCTTCGGTCGTGTGTTGCTGAGAGCCTGCGCTCGGCCCTGGGAAGGTCTAAGTGTGGGTGGGTCAGGCCTAAGGGGGAGGGGCTGGCTCCTTAACCTCTGACCTCTGAGCAGAGGCCTGACACAGCGAGCAGGTGGAGGGTCTGGAGAGAGCATCAGGCAGGAACCACACAAATGAAGGGCCCGGCGGGGGGTGAGGCAGGGCTGGGCTCAGCAGGGAGAGAGTGGGTCCTTGCCATGCGTGTGAAGGAGGGCATAGGGGGAGGAGGAGAGGAGCGCTGGAAGAGCAGGCCAAGCCCTGGAGGCGCCGAGCAGGATGGCAGCAGATCAGCTTGGGTTACTAGGGCCACTCTGGCTTTCTTGGCCCACACAGCTGGCCGGATGGAGGGACAGGGAGATGGGCAGACAGAGCAGGCTCCCTAAGACCACCCAAGTTTGGCAATTCCCTGGAATGATTCACTGCTGAGATTTCTTCCAGCAGGATACGGGCAGAATCTGCCAAGGGAAAAGTCTTGTGGGGCAGAGGGTCTCAGGGGGACAGAGCATGAGTCTGGGGTCCTGTCCCAGTGGAGCCAGCACCGACTGTGATGACACATAGGAGGTACCATCCACTGCGGAGCTCGTTAGGAGTTTACTGGGGGCTGGCCGGGTAGGTACCTTGACCTGGCACGCACTGAGATTCCAGACCCCGGAAGAAGACAGGTGTCAGCAGGGACCCCCTTGCTTATGCAACAAGCTCAGGCCAGGGACCTCCCCAAATCCAAGCTCCCAGATGCAGGTGGGCAGTCAGGCCTAGCCTTTGACCCTTTTCCACAGAGGAGGCCCCCTAAGGCTTGGGAGCAGTGCAGGTAGCTAGAGGGTTTCTCATGGATGGATGTGGGATGAGAGAGATGGAGGCAGAAACACTCCCCTCAGCTCAGGTGCAAAAGGACACCTCAGGGCCTGAGCAACCGCCTCCGAGCAGCTGGGCGAGAACGCAGAGAGCCCCTGTGGGGTCGACAGCAGGCGCGGTGCCCAAGTACAGGTGCAGGAGGCAGTGGGAGTGGGAAGACAGCCTGAGCAGGTGGACAGAGAGCAGGACCCTACGTCCCCCAGCCCTCAGCACTCAGCCGGGTGACCCCGACCCACGCCCAGCATCCCAGAGGGTGGGGGTGGGCTGTTCCTGGCTTGGAGACATGGGGGGCAGGGCGCGGACTTGCCTGTGTGTGCAGATCCTGATGCCTCTGCCTGCATGTACCTGGTCAGCACACAGGAGCACCAGGCAGCACTAAGGCCAGACCAGAGGGTTTCAAGGGCCCTCCCAGCCCAAGGGCCTGTGGGCGCCCGCTCTTCACCCAGAGCCGAGCTGGTGTTTCATTTCCTACGATTTCAGGCATCTCACTGCCCCACAACAAGCTGGTGAACATATGTGTTGTGACAAAACAGATTTACCGGCACTGAGATTTGAATTTCTTATCTTCACAGTCACAAAATGTTCTTCCCGTTCAACTATTTAAAAATGTAAAAACCAATCCGGCTCTTGGGCTGAACGAGGTCAAGGCAGGGGTGGTGTGTCTGTGGGCAGAGACAGGATCCCCCAGAGGCCCCAGAGTGCCTCCGCCTGCTCTCACGCGGCTGTTTCCCCGCTGCCCACAGCCCCCTGAGGACCCCGCTGAGGGTGCTGGACCTGGCCAACTGCTCCCTGAACCACGCGGACATGGCCTTCTTGGCGGACTGCCCCCACGCCGCCCACCTGGAGGTGCTGGACCTCAGTGGGCACTGCCTGGTGGACCTGTTCCCCTCCACCTTCTTCCGGCTGCTGGGCCGGGCCGCGCCGTCGCTGAGGGCCCTGACCCTGGAGGAGTGTGGCATCGAGGACCGCCACGTGGGCGGCCTGATCCTGGCCCTGAGCGCCTGCCGCCGGCTGCGGGAGCTGCGCTTCCTGGGAAACCCACTGTCGGCCCGTGCCCTCAGGCGCCTCTTTGCCGCCGCTCTCTGCGAGCTCCCCATGCTGCAGTGCGTGGAGTTCCCGGTGCCCAAGGACTGCTACCCCGAGGGCAGCGCCTACCCCCAGGACGAGCTGGCCATGTCCAAGTTCGACCAGCAGAAATACGACGTGATCGCGGAGGAGCTGCGCGCGGTGCTGCTGCGGGCCGGCCGCTCCGACGTCCGCGTCTCCACGCCCCTCTTCGGAAGCTTTGACCCGGACATTCAGGAAACGAGCAATGAACTTGGAGCTTTCTTGCTGCAGGCTTTCAGAACTGCTCTCGAAAACTTTTCCAAAGCACTGAAGCAAATGGAATAGGCCCTGGACGGTCCGAGGCGGGTCTGCCTCCGCGGCTGGTGCCCTGGGGCCCCGGGCTGAGCATGGACCCCTCAGCGCCGTGGAAGCATCTCGGCAAAAGCTGCACGCGGCATCCTTCAGGCGCCGCCGGAGGGGAAGCCCTGCCTCCAGGAGCTGTGACGCGGCCGCTCAGGGTCGAGGCCCCTGAGCGCCACCCTGGAGCGGGACGCCGTGGGGGGTGGGGGGTGGGCAGAAGCACCCAGCGGCAGCGGGCCTGGTCACCGTGCAATGGGTTGCGTGCGGTGCAGGCTGCGGGCGCGGGGAGGTCCGGGGAGGACGTGAGCTTAGGTTGTTAATGGCTCTGTTCTGGCCCGTGGTGCCAGGCTGAGCCCTAGGGCACAGGGCGGCCTCCGGCTTAAGGCAGGACTGCAGTGGCCCACCCGACGTGCAGTTGTCTAAGCCCTGGTGCTTGAGGAGGGCTTAATTCTGAAGTTTAAGTCCAGGTCCGGTTTCAACTAAGAGCCGATTTGTGCAAAGGGCTGAACATTAGGGTAATTAAACGCTAATAAAACAGAAGTATGGCTTATTCAGATGTGGTTTTTTGGGGTCTTACTCTTGTTTTTGGTTTTTTTTTAGGGTCGCACCTGAAGCCTATGGAAGTTCCCAGGCTAGGGGTCAAATCCAAGCTGGAGCTGCCTGCCTACACCACAGCCACAGCAACGGGGGACCTTTAACACACTGATGGAGGCCAGGGTTGGAACCCTAATCCTCATGGATACTAGTCGGGTTCTTAACCCACTGAGCCACCATGGGAACACCAGATGTGGTTTTATTTTTTAATCTAATGAGTGAGAAATGTATGAATTTGCATTTCCCATACATTCAGGAAGCTGGGCATGTCTTCATGTGCTCGTGGCCCATTTGTATTTTTTTATGATTTCATTTATTTCAATGAAAAAAAAAAAAAAAACAGTTCACTTTCTTCTCCCCCCGTAACACCCCCACCACCTCGGGCAACCACCAATCTGTTCTCTGTGAGCTTAGATATCTATACCTTCCCTGTGTGCGAGATCACATGGTATTTGTCTTTTTCTGACTTACTTCACTTGAGAGAATGCCCTCCAGGTCCAACCATGTGGTCACCAAGGGCAGAATCTCAATCTTTTTATGGCTGAAGAGTGTTCTGTTCTATCTACACCATATCTTCTGTGTTCATTCGTCTGTTGATGGGCACTTACGTGGCCCATATCTTGGTTATGTACGTACTGCCGCAGGAAACATGGAAGGGCAGATATCTTTTCGAATTAGTGCTTTCATTTTCTTTGGAAAAACACCCAGAGGTAGAATCACTGAACCACATGGGAGTTCTAATTTTTTTTTTTTTCTATTTCTTTGGGCCGCTTTACTGTTCACAGGATATTTATTTATTTTGTCTTTTTGCTATTTCTTTGGGCTGCTTCCGCGGCATATGGAGATTCCCAGGCTAGGGGTCCAATTGGAGATGTAGCCACCGGCCTACGCCAGAGCCACAGCGACGCGGGATCCGAGCCGCGTCTGCAACCTACACCACAGCTCACGACAACGCCGGATCCTGAACCCACTGAGCAAGGCCAGGGACCGAACCCGCAACCTCATGGTTCCTAGTCGGATTCGTTAACCACTGCGCCACGACGGGAACTCCGGGAGTTCTAATTTAAAAAAGGTTTGTGGCCTTGCCAGCAGCATGCAGAGGTTCCTGGGCCAGGGATCCAACCCACACCATAGCAGCCACCGGGGCCACAACATTGGCAACACTGGATTCTTAGGCCACTGAGCCACCAGGGAACTCTTTTTTTTTTTTTTTTTGTCTTTTTGCCATTTTCTTGGGCTGCTCCCGCGGCACATGGAGGTTCCCAGGCCAGGGGTCGAATTGGAGCTGTAGCCGCCGGCCTACGCCAGAGCCACAGCAACGTGGAATCCGAGCTGCATCCGTGACCTACACCACAGCTCACGGCAACGCTGGATGCTTAACCCACTGAGCAAGGCCAGGGATCGAACCCACAACCTCATGGTTCCTAGTCGGATTCGTTAACCACTGAGCCACAACGGGAACTCCGGGAGCTCTTAATTTTAATCGTTTTAAGGAACCTCCATACTGATTTTGGCCGCACCAGTTTACATTCCCACCAACAGTGTGCAAGGGGTTCCCTCTTCTTCACGTCCCCTTTCGTCTGTTTGATAATAGCCACCTGCCAAGTGTGGAGGGTATCTCATTGTGGTTTTGACTTGCATATTCCCTAATGATTAATGATGCTGAGCATCTTTTCATGTCTCTTCAGATCTTCTGCCCATTTCTTAATTTTAATGTTTTTGCAATTGATTTGTATGATTTCTTTACATATTTTGGATATTAGACCTTATCAGATATGATTTGCAGACATTTTCTCTCATTTGCCTTTTTTGTTTTGTTGATTTTTTTTACTTTATTTTTAATATTATTTTTCCTGTTAATTTATAATGTTCTGTCAATTTCTGTACAGCAAAGTCCCCCAGTCACATATATATATATATATATATATATATATATATTCTTTTTCTCACATTATCCTCCATCGTGTTCCATCAGGAGTGACTAGATATAGTTCCCTGTGCTATTCAGCAGGATCTCATTGCTTCTTCACTCCAAGGGCGAGGGTTTGCACCGCTGACCCCCCAGATCCCAGTGCATCCCACTCCCTCCCCCTGCTTATGTTTTGTTTGCCATGCAGGAGTTTTTAGTTGGGTGTAGTCCCACTTGTTTATGATGCTTGTGTTGCTTTTGGTGTCAGATTCAAAAAGATCATTGCCAAGACTGAGGTCAGAAAGCTTTACCCCCTGTTCTAAGAGTTTTATGATTTCGGGTTTTACGTTCAAGTCTTTAATCTATTTTGAGTTAATTTCTTACATATTTTGTAAGAGAGTGGTCCAGTCTCATTCTTCTGCATGTGCTGTCCGGGTTTTCTAGCAGCATTTATTGGCGAGACTGTCCTTTCCCCATTGTATATTCTTGGCTTCTTTGCCATAAATCAATTGACCATATATGCACGGGTTTATTTCTGGGCTTTCTATTCTGTTTCACTGATCTCTGTGTCTGTTTTTATGCCAACATGGTACCACTCTAATGACTACTACTTTGTAATGAAGCTTGAAGTCAAGGAATATGATGCCTTCAGCTTTGTTCTTCTTTCTCAAGATGGCTTTGGCCATTCAGGGTTTTTATGGTTCCATACAAGTTTTAGGATTTTTTTTGTTCTACTTTTGTGAAATATGCCACTGGTATTTTGACAGGGATTGCATTGGCTCTGTATATTGCTTAGGATAGAATGGATATTTTAACAAGATTAATTCTTCCAATCCATGAGTATGGAGTATCTTTCCATTTCTTTATATATTCTTCAGTTTGTTTTATTAATGTCTTGCACTTTTCAATATACAGGTCTTTCACCTCCTTGGTTAAATTTATTCATACTTTACTGCAATTATAAATGACACTGTTTTCTTAATTTCTCTAATATTTCATTATTAGTGTATAGAAATGCGACAGATTTTTGTGTATTGATTTTGTATCCTGCAACTTTACAGAATTTATTAGTTCTAACAGCTTTTCAATGGAATCATTATGGTTTTTTGTGTGTAGTATCATGTCATCTGCAAATCCTGACCCTGTACGATTCCAATTTGGATTCCTTTCATTTCTTTTTCTTGTCTGGTTCCGATACTGTATCAAATAAAAGTTGTGAGTGAGCATCAATGTCTTATTCCTGATCTTAGAGGAAATGCTTTTCACTTTTCACCATTGAGTATGTTAGCTCTGGGCTTGTCATATACGGCTTTATTATGTTGAGGTATATTCCTGTACACCTGCCTTGCGGAGTTTTTATCATAAATGGATGTTGAATTTTGTCAGATGCTTTTTCTGCATTTACTGAAGTGATCATATGATTTCTTAAGTTTGTTAATGTGGTGTATCATATTGACTGACTTGTGGTACTGAACCATCCTTGTATCCCTGGGATAAATCTCACTTGCTCATGTGTATGATCTTTTTCTTGTATTGTTGAATTGGGTTTGATAGCATTTTGTTGAGGATTTTTGCATCTGTGTTCATCAGGGATATTGGCCTGTAATTTCCTTTTCTTTTGGCTTTTTTTTTTTTTTTTTTTTTTTTGGCTACATCCACGCCATGTGGAGGTTCCCTGGAAGTGCCAGGGATCAAATCCACGCCACTGCTGTGAATCCTTAATTCACTGCGCTGGGCTGCCCCGCATCGCTGCAGTGACCCATGCCGCTGCAGTCGGACCCTTAACCCGCTGCACTGTAGCAGGGACTCCTCTTTTGGCATCTTTCTCTGCTTTTGGCGTCAGAGTAGTGATGCCCTTGTAAGGTAAGTTTGGAAAACTCCCTCTTCTCTCTTTTGGAAGAGTTTGAGAAGGACTGGTATGAATTCTTCTTTGAATGTTTGCTCGAATTCACCAGTGATGCCATCTGGTCCTGGACTTCTACGTGTTGGAAGGTTTTTGATGACTCAGATGTCATTTTAATTTTAACACAATTCAGAATTTTTCAAAGGACCTAAGAGTCTGAAAATAAAACATTTTCTCAAGAGAGAGGCTACTGCTTGATGTGGCCGAGTGTTGCTCATGCCAGGGCCACCTGGGTGCTCATGGGGGCTGAATCATTGTGTGGATGGGCTCTGCCCTCTGGTCCAGCTCCATGCTGGCCTGTCTACAGCTATGTCCCCATCATAGGGGCTCCTGTGGCCCCCCCGCCCCCACGTATGTCCCAGGCCTTTCTCCCTACAATGGCGTAGGGCCCTCTCAAGGGTATGCTTGCTGAGGAAGGTAACAGACTTCCTTCTGGAAAAGACTGGCAGCAGTGCGTGGCCAGGAGCACGGAGGGAAGTGGCAGTTTCTCACTCCCACGCGCATCAGCGTGGCTTTCTTCGCTCACCTCTGCACACCCCTCCCACGTGTCGTGCCGTAACGTCTCACTGGAACCTGCTTCGGCCACACAGTCTTTGCTGTTGCAAGAGAGGAGGCGCAGGGCAGACTTCTGAAATGACTTGATTCTCTCAGGAATCAGAGAATCACAGAGCAGCTTCTGCCATTTGTGTCTGTGGGATTTTCTGGATGAGGGACCCGGCCTCCGCGTGGCCAGCAGGCACGGCTGAGCCCAGCAGCTGTGGTAGAGAAGGGCCCAGGGATATGCTGTAGTGACCCAGGAACTGAGATTTGGAGCCGGGCAGGGGCACAGAAGTGTCTGCTAGTGGGCAAGGTTCCTGACAGCCCCCACCCTGAGGAATGACCCGTTCTGTGAGACTGAAGAGGCCAAGAGGCTTGTCTGCAACAATTTTGAAGCATGTGGAGCAGCCCAAGTGGGACCCTCGCTTCTCATGCACCCCAGAGCACGTAGCTCATGTGCTCCTGTGAACCTGCTTGGCCCCAACCCTGAACGTGCCACTTGCAGCCACAACGGGTTTTAGCTCATCTGCCTGGCCTGGGACAGGTGGCCCTGAGGATGCCTGTTGTGACGCTGGCTGTGGCAGCAGGCAGGGGTATCTGCCTATGCTTCTCACGGACCGTGTGGCCACCTCACACAGGCAAGCTGTGGGAGAAGAAAACAGCCCAGCGCTGGAGAGCAGAGTGCCTGGGGTCAAGAGGGGGTGAGTGGGCAAAGTGGCGGCACGACTGGGCTCCTCCCAGGGAGCCTGAGGGCTATCACCTGCCCAAACCCCCCTGGTCTTCTTAGGGGCCAGACACTTGAACAGGAACATAATAGGGTGGTGATGGACTATGGGACCACTGTCCTGGGCATCTGGGGACACTGCCCTGGGCGTGTGGGGACCACCAGCCTGGGCATCTGGGGACACCGTCCTGGGTGTGTGGGGGACACTGTCCTTGCCGCCGCTCATCCCCTGTGGAGGACTAATCGCTGTACTTCCTCCAGGAACTCCGCTCTGCTTCCTGACCATCCTGCAAGGAGAGGGTGCAGATCTGGGGCTTCCTACACTAACAACTTATTCCAGATGGTTCTTCCCAATCACTGGCTTGCAGACCCGTGGACCCTCTGTGCAGGGGCTGTGGCAAGACCCCTGCAGCTCCGTCTCTTGTAGCTGCCACGCACTGGCTCCCAGGAGTCCCCTTCTCCCTTCTCCAGCTGTGGGCAACCCCACGGGTGAGCACAGTGCGGTCCTGGTGCCCATCACAGGGGGCCCCTCCCCTGCCTCTGCCAGTCCTGCTTCTCATCAGCCTGGGGTCCAATTCCACGCCCTCACCTAGACGGTCGTAGGCAGCAGCCACCACTGAGCTACGCAGAGCCAGAGCCCCTCGTGAGCAGGGCCAGAATCACCTGTCCTCATGCGATAAATGGTGCAACATCCCCGTCCCCAGGAGCCTCTGGTGCTCCGGGCAGCCCAAGCTGGAGCCCACCCACGGACCATGAGCCCCTATGAGAAGCCGGCGGGTCCAGGCAGGACACTAAATAGGGGGGCGCTCCAGGAGCCCAGAAGCATGTCCTGCTCCAGGCCTTTCTTGTCACCCCGCCCCTCAGATCCACACCCTCATAGACCCCTGGAGGTGTGGCTTTGGCCTGGGAGCCTCAAGGCTGTGGTTCAGGGCCCCCGCTGTGCTGAGCCCGTGGTTGGCCTGTGTGCCGGGTTTGCTTTATCCTCCGCTCCTGCTCCAGCCACAGGCCACAGTGCCACTCAACCCAGTGGTTCCCAGACTCTGCCTCACAGGGGAACAGAACAGGAGCTGTCCTCACCATGTGGCTGAGGAGAGAAAGCTGGTTTGTAGGGAGCAAAGCCTGAACAGACATGCAGAGGCCTGAAGCCTAAAGGTCGACACTCTGCAGAACCCAACACTGTTTTCTAGCTCCTCTCCGAGGCCTGGCGGTCACCCTCCATCCTTGCCACGAGGTGGCCTTAGGACAGTCCCTGCCCCGACCTAAGCCTGCCTGACTGCCTGCTCCCTGCTACCACAGCCCTCGTGAATAGCTCTTTCTGCCGTAACTCAGAAAAAGAGCACTCTGGCGCCAGCCCTCATGACCTGCTCAGTTGCCCAAAGTGGACCCGGCCTCACACGGATCAGAAGCAAGCTGTCTGGGTTTGTACCAGCTCTGTACCCCCTGTGCAGCCACAGGCAGGCTGACGCCCCCGACCTCAGCCCTGGGACCTCTGTTGTGAAGGCACCTGCAGGGAAGATCTCACGCAGCAGGCCTGAGCCCGCGGGCCTTTGAGAGTCCTGCTGACAGCCTGGCCCTTGGCCGGCAGTCGGGACCTGGATTTGGGGGGATTCCCTCCACCGACTAAGAGTGGCTCACCGCGCCCAGACTGCCAAGAGCAGGCTTGATGCCTGCTTTAGAAACTGAGGCCTGTGCCAGGCGGAGGGTGTCTGTGTGGCCAGCCCTCCGGGAAACTGGAAACCGTCGCTGTCCTGGCGAGAGCGTCCACACACCTCCCGGCTTCACCCAGCTGCCTGTCTCTGTGCTGACCTTGACCTGTTCCCTGCTCACAACCACGTGCTGAATCCTGAGGCCTCCCAGCAGGTCATCAAGCCTGGGCTGGTCTCCGAGACCCCAAGCCCAAGGGGACGAGCAGTGCCTGCGGCACGGAATGGGGGTCGGACGACGCGAGGGGTCTGCTTAAAGCACACAAAGGCTGATTCCTATCAGCTTCATGGAAAATGGGCCTAAGTGTGCAGCAAAATCAAGAGATTCTATTAAAAACACTTTGTGAAAGAGTAAGGAGCTTTCTGCACACAAACGCGGCACTGTTGCTTTCACACTGCAGGTGTTTAATCCTACGTCATTGCTGATAAGTGACGTCTGCTCATCGAACACAGCAAATTCCAAACACATGAAGGCATCAACTGGAAACCAGACCCACTTTTCCCCTTTGGCGGAAAGAGCTTCAGACGAGCACAAAACCCTATCACTTCCTTGTTGTCATCTCTTAGGCACTGCTATCCGCTACCGCGTGAGTCACTTCAGGAGAAAAATCAGCTGAGGAGAAAACAGAATTTATTCAGGGAGTGATAAAAACAGACCCCAAAGTTACCTACACTAAGGACGAATACTGTATCTGACGTTCTTAAAAACGACTTTACCCTAAAGCTATGAGGCTATACTGTTCTGCTGAACAAAACACCAAGAGCTCAAAAACGCTTCCGAGAAGCGGGGTCCCTGACCCCTGAGGGGGATGCAGGCGGACACCCTGGCTCCCGAGGCCTTGCTCGCTGCTCACAGGCTGGCGGGAGCGGAAGCCGCTGCCCAAAGGCGGCTGGGTGCACGCGTGGCCGCCACGCAGGTGGCGCGGGCAGAGGAGGAGAAGCTGCAGCCCATCCTACTTCTCCAGGATGGCTTTCTCCACTCGCTTGAACTTTTTCAGTTCGACGACCAGCTCCCAGTACTGGAGGTACAGCCACATGAGCCTCCCGTTCTGGCGCTTGCTGGTGTTCCAGACGCCTCCACAGTGCGTGTCGTGCTTGAATATGTCGCTCAGGCCGGCTGCCATCTCTAGGTCCACGGCGAGGGGGTCCGTGGACGCCCGCACCAGCAGGCCCTTCTCTATGTCCAGGCGCCGACCGCGAGGCAGAACCAGGCTGCAGTAGATGCTCTGTCTCTCCGCGAGCGCCTCCTCGAACTCGTGCAGCAGAAGCCTGGCCCTTCTCTGCCAGTCGGCCTCCTTGTCCAGGCAGCTCAGGTACGCACTCCGCAAGGGCTGTCTCTTTTCCTGCAGGACCTGAGCCCGCTCCTGTTCCAGAAGCTTCTTCTCTTCTACCATCTTGCGCCCCTGCGAGATGAGGGCTTCTCGGTAACTAGTTGTCCTGTTCTGTTCCTTCTCGAGTTCCAGGGACAGCCGAGCCACGGCACGCCGACTTTCTGAGATCGTGGCGTGGTACCTGGCCTCGAGGTCCCGCTGGAAGGCTGCCGTTCTCTGCCGGCAGGCTTCCTTCTCTTTCTCTATTTCTTTCCGGGACTCCCTAGACCAGATCCAACCTGACACAAATGAGGTGGGGGAGGAAGACACACACGGTGAAAATTCAGAGCTCTGTTTCTATCACCTTTATTTAAAGAAAACATAAAGCAGTTAAGGACAGTATTTCCATAGCTCTTAAGTCCCGAGAGTTACAAAATGATAACGTTTTGTAAGAAACTGGATAACAGGCAGAGATCTTACCTTAAAATCAGAGAGGGACTCCCAAAAGACAAGGACGACAAGGCTGCAGACAGAGCCTCCCTCTCAGCTTCCTCATTTCTGATGGCTGAGAAAACTAGGCCCTGCTCCCTTTTGCTCTCAAAGCCACCACCGCAGGCCTGCTCTGGCCACGGTGCCCCGCAGGCTATCAGCCAGGTTTGAAAGTGAACACGGGTGCACTCGCTTTGGCAGCACGTGGACTAAAATCGGTACAGTACGGAGAAGACTGGCCTGGCCCCTGAGCGAGGATGACACGTGTATTTGTGAGGCATTCCGCCTTTTTTGACATCTGAAATATGGCGCAGATGAACCTATCTACACATCAGAAACAGACTCAGAGACAGAGAGAAGGGACTTGTGGTTGCCAGGGAGGAGCGGGGGGGGAGTGGGATGGACGGGGAGTTTGGGGTTAGTAGATGCAAACTATGGCATCGAGAATGGGTGAGCAACGAGGTCCTGCTGAACAGCACAGGGGACTGCATCCGGTCTCATGGGCTAGGACGTGGCGGAAGACAACATAAGAAAGGCAACGCACACATGTGTATGACTGCGTCACTTTGCTGCACGGCAGAAATTGGCAGAACTGTACCTTAATAAAAATACTACAAGTGAGGTGCTTCAAATATTGTTGGCCAGGTTATTACAGAACTGAGTCGAGGTCAGAGTGTGCTCAGCTTTGCCTGCTCCTCGACGGTCAACAGCTGAGGCCCCTATGTTTGCTTACGCATTCTGACAGGGAGTCATACAAAGGAGGCCTTTTTCTTTTTTTTGGTCTTTGTAGGGCTGCATCTGCAGCACATGGAGGTTCCCAGGCTGGGGGTCCAATCGGAGCTGTAGCCACCGGCCTACAGCAGAGCCACAGCAACGCAGGATCCGAGCCGCATCTGTGGATGACACCACAGCTCACGGCAACAGCGGAGCAAGGTCAGGGATTGAATCTGCAACCTCATGGATACTAGCTGGGTTCGTTAAAGTGTAAGAGTGGCTCAGCATTCAAAAACCAACCAGTGTCATCCAACAAGAAAGAAAGAAAAACATTATCACACCAACTGACACAGAAACACAACCCCTCCCTGCTCACGACAGAAACTCAGGAAAACAGGAATCGAGGGGAACTTCTCAACAAAGAGTATCTATGAAATCCTCGGCCACACTTTACTTAATGGTGAGGAGACTGAAGGCTTTGCTCCACGATCAGGAGCCACCTGACACAGCTGGCGCAAGGAAGCAAGAAAAGGAAACAGGCCAGCAGACTGGAAGGGAAGACACAAGGCCGGTCTCCTACCAAATGGAAAACTGAACTCGAATCAAGGACTGCCGTGTAAAACGCAGAACTAAAACGCCGGAAAACCCAAGATTGAGTCTTCAGGATTGAAGGCCAGGCACAGAGTTCTCAGACCTCACATGAAGGCATGACCTATAAAAGGAAAAACTGCCAAGCTGGACTTCATCAAAATTAAAAAATTTGCTCCATGAACGAGTCCATTAGGAGTCTATAAGCTGGAAGAACACACGTGCAAGCCAGACAGCCAACAAGGTACTAGAATCCAGAACACAGGAAAGACCCTCAAAACTCAACACTAGAAAATGGCCAGAACACTGCTGTGGCTGTGGTGTAGGCTGGCAGCTCCAATTCAACCCCTCGCCTGGGAATTTCCGAGGGCCGCGAATGCGGCCGTACACACACACACACACACACACACACACACACAGAAAATGGCCAAACACACACACAGAAAATGGCCAAAAGACAGGATTCCTGGACACAGATAAATCGATGGCAAATATGTCTGTGGCTGACACACACACACACACACAGAGAAAATGGCCAAAAGACAGGATTCCTGGACACAGATAAATCGATGGCAAATACGTCTGTGGCTGTGGCTGGCAGCTCCAATTCAACCCCTAGCCTGGGAATTTCCACGTGCCGCTAATGCGGCCCTACACACACACACACACACACACACACCACACACACACACACAAAATGGCGGCCCTACACACACACACACACACACACACACACACACACACACACACACACACACACACACACACAAAAAATGGCCAAAACAGGATTCCTGGACACAGATAAATCGATGGCAAATACGTCTGTGAAAAGACGCACGTCATCGTTAGGCACTGGGGAAGAGCAAGAGAAGATCCCAGGGCGCTATCACGACACACCTGTAAGAACAGGCAAGATAAGAACCACAGTAAGCACACCAAATGCTGGCAAGGACGCCAGGAAAATGGATCCTTCCCACCCCGCTGGTGAGAGAGCGAGCGGTGCAGGCGTTCAGCAAAGCGCTGGATACTTTCCTGGAAACCTGAGCATCACTCCAGGGAGGCGGACAAGAGTAGGCGGGTTTTATGATTCAATGATCTGCAGGTCTACACCGTGCAGAGAGACTCAATTCCAGCCCTCAGGGCGTTGCTATTTAGAAACTCACAAGCCTGCCACCCTGCAAACCCCTATTTAACACTTGGAAAGGCTGCGTACTGCCTGTGGCAAGGGTGATGAGCTTGGTGAGTGAGTGGAAGGCTTAAAATTACTCTTGTTAATGTGGTAATTAATTAGTTTTGAGGCTGGGAGAGGCCCTGAGGTGACTTTCATTTTCCATTTTTTCCAGACTCATCCCTAGCTTTTACAGCCTTTCATAGTAATCTTTACTTCTGAAGGTCCTGCTTTCTTGTACTTTTGAAATGATGCCCTGTCCCCAGGAAGCCTCAGGAATACTGTGGTTTTTCTTCTTGGTTCTCTTGCTTAGGTAACGCGATCAGAGAGAAAACCTTTAACTTGGCAATCTTGTAAGGACTCTCCAAAAATGTGTTTTACAAGGTTGAGAAATTATATTGAACACACAGGTGTTAAGCAGCCCCTAGCATAGTCTAAAAGCAAAGGCAGACAAAGGAGGCTGATAAACGTTACTCTTGTCAGCCTCCTCTTTCTCTACTCAAACCTGCTGACCTGAGAAATCCAGGCACACAAAGCCAATCCATGAAAAGTATCACTGCATCCTTGATTCAGCAACACATACGCTAAAAAACTGGAATGATACAGAGATTAGCACAGCCCTGCACAAGGAAGACAGAAATTCCTGAAGTATTCCATACAAATGGAAAAAGAAAAAAAAGGAAAAGAAAAATCACCGCAATACAGGGCAGCTTCTGTTGTTCTTCCGTCCACTTTTTCAGTTTCTCTTATTCTCAAGCGATACCCCAGAACCATGGGCTACAACACAGGGGAGCAGAACATGCCACCCTAAGTATGTCTCTTTGGCATAGGATTCTTTTAAACTGGTTACTTTCTAAGGTACAGTAGATGTGGGAGAAACTCTGAAAACCAAGCAAGAGTTACCCTTTTTTGGGGGGAGTCTTTTGGGCCACACCCACAGCATATAGAGGTTCCCAGGCTAGGGGTCAAAGTGGAGCTGTGCCACTGGCTTAAGCCACAGCCACAGCAATGCCAGATCTGAGCCACACCTTCGACCCACAACACAGCTCACAGCAATGCCGATCCTTAACCCACTGCTTGAGGCCGGGGATTGAACCTGAGTCCTCATGGATCCTGGTCAGATTCGTTTCTGCGGAGCCATGATGGGAACTCCAGGAGATACCCTTTTGTAAGATACACTTTCATTGACAAAGAAAGTCTCCATTTGTAAGGGTGTCTCCCTGGTGTACCAGAAAGAGGCTGACCAAATCTTTAGAAATTCTTACCAAAGGAGAAGGCTATGACCTCAATCTAAGTAACAACCTTACCCTTGACCCTTGCACTTTTCCTTGTCAGCTTTGATAATCGACTCTCCCCAGCCCCACCACCCTCTTCTGTCTTGAGCTGAGGATGGTACCTGAGGTGTGGGCTTATGCCATTTCAGTCACTTACTCAGTGTTCCTGGGTCTCTCCTCTGTATACATGGTAACAACTTTTGTTTGATTTTCTCCTGCTACTCTGGCTCACATTAATTTAATTCTGAGACCAGCCAGAAAAACTTAGAAGGATAGAGGAAAATTTCTTCCTCCCCAACAATGACAAAACATAAAACTAACTCCTCCACTTCAGGAAATTTATCATGTACTAGGGATATTAACTAAAAGCAGGAATGATTACAACTGACCAGTGACTAGTAATTTCCCCAAAGTAGTACAAAGCTGACCTAAAGAAGAGAGATTTGCTGGCCTGCTAGGCAGAGGTTTCATGGATGAAATCTCCCAAAGACTGACCTCCTCAATATTACACAGAGCCCCAAACCAGTTTTCCTTTATGTCTGTTTTATTCCTCATCAGTCCTTACAAGGCCACTGAAGCAAGGGAGCCTCCTGCAGAGCAACAAAGCCTTGAAGGGAGCTCACAGTTACAGAACTCACTCCACACAAACACCTCTAAATATCTTGTCTTATTTAACCCTCACACTGCATTGAGGTAATTACGATGGTCAGAGAAACTAAGGCTCGGAGGATTAAGTAATTTGCCCAAAATGTACCTTATGCGATAAAACTAGGGTATACACGTGCTGCATTTATAAAAACAAAGACCGTTTTCTGAAATTTACCATCAGGCCATCACTGCCCCTGCTGACCTGCAAGTTCACCCGGAAAGGCACTCAGAGTGAATGCACTCTCTCGTCTGGATGCATATGACCCTACATAGTTAAGAAAACCAAGTTAAGGAAGAATTCCAATGACCTCAAATACTTACGTGTTCCCATAGGGTGGTAAGCACTAAAATCATTAACTTGAGATACCTGGTTGTTGTTGGATTTTTGGTGTGACAAGCAGTAATCTTTTACCAAGACGTATGCTTGACCATATGTATTTCCCAGCCAAAAAATTCACATATATCCTGGCTTCCCCCTACCTCTTTGGAGCAGTTCCTAACAGCTATCTGAGAAGCCACACCCTGGGCCATGGTCTTCAGTAAGACACTGAATAAAACCCAAGGCACGGTTCTCATGCACGTTTTTTTTTTTTTTTCCAGCCAACAACTCTCAGGTTCCTAAGCCCCACACTCTCAGCCCAGCAAATGTGTTAGGAAAACCATGACTTACGAAAAGCAGCCAATCCCAGCATTGGAACCAACAGGGCATAATTCCATCTGCTTCCATCACCCCCATCAGCCCTGGAATTAGGCCGGATATTCCAATTTGGGGGGTCATTTAAGTTATTCATGGAGATATACCTTGAAATAAATGATAACACCATTAATACAAAAGGAACACAACACGTTGTTAATTTTATCGTCTACTTGGCTCATGTGAGTCTTGTTTTCTTTCAAAAAATTCTGCTCAGGAGTTCCCTGATGGCTCATGGGTTAAGGCTCTGCTGCTTTCACTGCTGTAGCTCAAGTTTGATCCCTGGCCCAGGAACTTCTGCATGTTGTGGGCATGGCCAAAAAACAAACAAAATTTTGGTTTAGATCTAGTTATGTGCTGCTGCACAGCACTGAGCCTTATGGGATTAAAAGAGAAAACCAAGACCTCAGACAAAAGTAACTCACAAGTCATGGTAGAGAGAAGTGTCTCAAATGACTGAAACACAGATAGAATGAGATATATAATCAAAAGGAACTCAAATCAAACTTTAAAAACTCTTAACGGGCTTTGCGATAAATACTGATTTAACAACTAAAGATATAAAATTCTAATTGGCAATGAAAAAATTACGCACACACCAAGGCTCCAGTACCTAATGTCAAAGAGCTTGCGGTGAACACAGAATAAAAAAGTCAGACCGGAGTTCCCTGCGTGGTGCAGCGGAAATGAATCCGACTAGGAACCACGAGGTTACGGGTTTGATCCCTGGCCTTGCTGAGTGGGTTAAGGCTCCCGCGGTGCTGTGAGCTGTGGTGTAGGTCACAAACTCGGCTCAGATCTGATGTTCCTGCGCCTGTGGCATGGGCCGGCAGCTGCAGCTCCAGTTCAAAGCTTAGCCTGGGAACCTCCGTATGCCGCGGGTGCGGCCCTAAAAACCAAAAAGCAAACAAAACAAAAAGTCAGAGACTGAAAGCGCTGAAGCCAGAACGCTCAGAGCCCCTTCACCCCATAAGCTGCAGGGTCCGCGCCGCCCACCTTTCCCATAAACCACAGGGTCCGCCTCCCGGGGCGTACAATTTAAAAGGCGTGCAATCTAATAAAGCAGCGGTACCCGGCCCGGACTGGGCCTAACTTCGCTCCAACAGGACCGCCGGTCGTCGAACTGCTCGATACAGGAACTCCGGCTCCGTCCCATAAAGAAAAGTGGGGCGAAGATCGTGGTACCTGCGAGCACTGGTTCATTCCGCAAAACTCCCGTAAATTCGAGAAAAATCGAACACCGTCGGGACCAGAGCAGAAATCAGGCAAGCCGGTGAAGACGCCTGGTCTCGGACACGACCCGACCCCCGACTGCAACCTACCCCTGCCGGGACCTTGGGTCCCAGGTCCCTGAACGCCTCCGTCCGCCAGTCCTCTCTGCGCAGGCGCGGCGTTGCCCCTTCAACCCCGGGCGCGGCGACGTAAGACCCCGGCGCTGCGACGTGCGCAGGCGCGGCGCCCCGCCACCCCCCGTCGTCCCCGGGTCGCGGCGACGTGCGCAGGCGCGATCAGCGCGGGGACTAGCGGGACGCTGCGGACGGCAGACATGTCGGGGGTCCGGGCTGTGTCACGGCTGCTGCGCGCCCAGCGCCTGGCGCTGACCTGGGCGGTGAGTCGGCGCCGCGGGCTGGGAGGGGCCGGAAGGGGCGAACGCCGGGTCCCGCACCCCCAGCCCCGCGATGGGACGGGCTGGGGAGGGCCCGCCGGGTTCTGTCCGAGCTGGCTGGGTGAAGGTCACGACCCTGTAGCCGCCCGGGACCCCTTTCCGCCCGGGGCCCTGCCTGGAGCTCGGGGCCTCGGCCAAGGTCGCCCGCTCCGCTGCGTGGAGGGGGCTGTCCAAGGTCGTGCGGCCGGAGGGCGGCCTGCGGGTGGGTGGGGTCTGAGCTGATCCCGGGCACTAGGTTGGGCCTCCTGAGGGCTGTGCGGTCGCCTCTGCGCATTTACCGCAAAATTACCAGGGCGGACGCGGGACAGTGTCCTGGGCGTTTCCTGCGGGGCCCCGCAGGCCCTACTCGAGTCGGTCGAGTTGTGCATTCCGAGGCCTGGCTGCTGGTTCCTGTCTCCTCTCCGGACAGATCTTCAGAGTCGACCCTTTAGGGTTTTACTGAAGCACTGAATTTAGGGGGTTTAGATATTTGGTTTTATAACGTGAACTCGCCTGGCCACCTAGTTAGTAATTGAATGTCAAAGGTCCCAATGGAATCAGGGCTTTCAACAGCGTTATACTGTTGACATATGTCTGTAGTTATACCCACAACTCTCTCCTCTTTAAACTACAGGAATTGAGGAGTTCTCTTTGGGGCTCAGTGGGTTAAGAACCCGGCTAGTATCCATAGGGATGCGGGTTGGATTCCTGGCCTCGCTCAGTGGTTTAAGGATCCGGCATTGCGGTGAGCTACAGATATGGCTCGGATCTTGTGTTGCTGTGCCTGTGGCGTAGGCGTCAGCTGCAGCTCGGATACGACCCCTAGCCCGGGAACTTCAATGTGTTGCAGGTGCGGCCATGAAACGAAAAAAAAAAAAAAAAAAAAGCTATAAAGGACCAGAATTAGGAGTTCTTGTCTGGCTCAGTGGTTAACGACCCTGACTAGCATCCATGAGGACCCTGGTTTGATCCCTGGCCTCACTCAGTGGATTAAGGATCCAGCGTTGATGTGTGCTGAGGTGTAGGTCGCAGATTTGGCTCGGATCCCACCTTGCTATCTATGGCTGTGTTGTAGGCCTGCAGCTACAGCTACGAATGGACCCTAGACTGGGAACCTCTACATGCCAGGGGTGCGTTCCTAAAAAGGCAAATATATATATGTATGTATATGTATATATGAATTAAACATTGTGTTGAATATGAGGAGGTTTATTAGACATCCTGCCACACCAGAAAGAGTTTAAAGGCTTTCACGTGTTTCAGGTGCTGGTGCTTTCTGAGCAGATGTTCCACCAGTCCCCAAGCCTTGGCTCTAAGGCACAGTGGAAGCAGGGGGTTCACAAGCAGGAAATGAAGCCGGTGGTTAGTGGGTTGGTTTTAGTCAGCCAAGCATGAACAAACTTCTAAGTGGGTCCTTCTTGTCAGGTGAGATGACAGATTGGTAACTGGTGGTGATTGGAGAAGAGCTGACAGATCTGCCAACCCACACTGAGCCTGATGTCCTTGTTCCAGCCTGCAGGCGCCCTTTACCCACCACCTGCCCTTTGTCAGTTTATGAGGGAGTAAAGTTCTAGGAGCAGCAGGTTAGAGTGTAAACCTCTCCTTTCCTGTTGGCCTGATGGAAGTGAGCTCCTTTGAATGAGCTCTTAGCCACCAGCTGTGTGCTTCATCTTCTCTTTGAATCTTCACCACCAGCCCACGCTCAGATACTTGTGAACATGATGGCAAGGTAGCGTTAGCAAAATTGAGCCATAGATTAGGTCTACCGGAGATGGTCTTGGGTTTTTTTGTTGTTTTTTTGGTATTTTTGCCTTTTCTAGGGTCGCACCCATAGCATATGGAGGTTCCCAGGCTAGGGGTCTAGTCAGAGCTGTAGCTGCCAGCCTACACCACAGCCACAGCAACGCCAGATCTGAGCCACATCTGCAACCTACACCACAGCTCATGGCAATGCAGGATCCTTACTTAACCCACTGAGCAAGGCCAAGGATTGAACCCACAACCTCATGGTTCCTAGTCGAATTCGTTAACCACTGAGCCACGATGGGAACTCTCGGTCTTGGGTTTTTAAAGTCTTTTTGTCTTGGAGTTCCCGTCGTGGCGCAGTGGTTAATGAATCCGACTAGGAACCATGAGGTTGCGGGTTCGGTCCCTGGCCTTGCTCAGTGGGTTAACGATCCGGCGTTGCTGTGAGCTGTGGTGGTGGTGGTTGCAGACGTGGCTCGGATCCCGCGTTGCTGTGGCTGTGGCGTAGGCCGGTGGCTACAGCTCCGATTGGACCCCTAGCCTGGGAATCTCCACATGCCGTGGGAGCGGCCCAAGAAATAGCAAAAAAAAAATTAATAAAGTCTTTTTGTCTGATGAAAGTGGCTTTGGAAATTATTTTCATCTATGGAAATTAGTTTGTCCAAGGCTGAGTATTTATTGGAATTTAAGATTGGCAAGAACAAAAGCATCAAATTAGCAGACCAATAAAAGGAATTAATGCTGTCTAGCTGAAGAATGTTGATGGCATGTACCTGATGAGGATAATTTGAATAAAGCCCACAGGAAATTTTTCTTTATCTTATTTTGTTCAATTCTATGGTGTTTCCAAGTCATTTTATATTTACAGCTGCTTTCATGTTATAACATTATTAAACCTTTATTTGTCTATGTTTTCTTTTTAAATGTCCCAGCGCACTGACACAATTTGTAAACTGTTCCAAAGTAGTTAAATCAAAGGGAAAAGCAAAACCTTACTTTTTAAAAGTCCAAAAAGTTGGTTAACTTTGAATGAGATTTTTCAGTTTTCAAAAAAGTATTTTTTTAGAACAAGTCAATTTTTTTTTTCTTTGACTGTATCATTTCGAATATGTTTTAATGGTGTATCTAGATTTACATCATTTAGGCCACTGTAAGTAACCTTTGGTTTTGCTACTTGGGATAATTATAATATCACTGGCATTCGGTTCTGCATTCCATGTGATGTTTTTCCTTCTTCGCTTGAGAAACTGTGCCTTGATTTTGGTTCATAACATGGATATTCATCTTATTTTGGAGTCCCAGAGATTTTTCCCAAGGGTCCGTAGATGCTGGGGAAAGTACAGGATGTGGAGCCAGCCCAGCCCTCCAGTTCCCTGCAGAGACTCCCTTTCTCTGTGGGGTCAAGAAGGTGTGAAACCTTCTCGTGGTGCTCACAGGTCACACCCTCTGCTTGGAAATCGTGGGAATTGTATTTTAAATGCTCCTTTAAAAGAAAACCCTGTAAAACTTTAGTGAAAATAATTACACAGTTATTATATGTAGTTAAGAAAGACAGTGAATACGGGAGTCCTTAAAACTGAAAAGGAATAAGACCACCTCTGTCCCCAGTGGACTCAGCTCTGAATTGTGTTGGGTATTGACCCCTGCTACTTACCTGCATTTCACTAGCTGATAGGCAGGTGCATTTTTATCCATTTTAGATATTGCTTTTTGCGAGTAAATGAGGATTTAGTTCCCTTAAACCATCCTACTGGCCACATCCTGAGTTCTTCCAATATAATTATGGAACCACTTTCAGATCCTTTATTGGCTGCTTTTGTAATTGTATAGACTGTACTTACAAATTAGTTTCTCGTTCTTGATTCATAGGTGAGTTTTATCAGACGGGGACTCCCCATTTTGCTTATTGGAGAATATCAGTATCCCTCACCTTTGCACGTCTCTGTCCCTTTTTCCTGCTATTCAGTTCCCTGTACTTTTACTTCAACAGAGCTGTTAAGAACGCTGTGTTCTTTTAATTCTACCTTGGGTAGATTTCTGCTTTCTTCCTTATGTTGCCCCATTGGAAAACGTTTGATGGTTTTTCTTCAAAAAACATTAGATTGATAAATGACACAAAGTGAATTTTATCTAAAGACAGAAATTGGATTAAAATTGGACTCGACAAAATTCTCTTTTTTTGCTTTTTAGGGCCATACTCATAGCATATGGAAGTTCACAGGTTAGGGGTTGAATCAGAGCTGCAGCTGCTGGCCTACGCCACAGCTACAGAAACTCGGGACCCGAGCCCTGTCTGCAGCCTCCACCACAGCTCACACAATGCTGGATCCTTGACCCACTGAACAAGGCCAGGGATCGAACCCGAGTCCTCATGGATCCTAGTTGGGTTCATTTCCACTGTGCCACAACGGGAACTCCAGGGACTCTTCAAATTCTAAAATCGCATCCCAGATTGCATTTAGATGCAAAAAATAGTGTTACTCTTTTCCACAGAGGGATAATGTGATACTTTGTTAAGGATTTCATTACAGTAGCTGCCACTTTTTAAGCTAGCTGAGTGGTGTGTGTGTCTGTCTGTCTTTCTGTCTTTATTCAATAAGAACATCCTAGAAAGAATAGGGAATCTCCCTGTTATTTTTATTTTAATTTGATATCACAACATGTACTATTCTTATTAGTACTATTATCTGTACTCATGTTGTACTTTATGAAAATTTCAAGAACATTTGTAATAAAATTCTTTCAACGACCTAATTTTTAGTTAAAATATGATTTTACCATTTAAAAATTATAATAAAGCTGGAGAATATTCTGTTTAGTCCATGTCTGAAGGAAAAACACTAAGTTGGTTTTGTCAATAAACACAAATGTACTTAACATTGCAGTTGCAGAATTCAGGAATATCGCTCTTGTTGGTTCAGATCTAATTAAAAATCCAAGAAATGCTTTGTAATTGGAGCTATTAAAATAAGCTCAGTTGTTTCTGTCAGCCACCACTCAGTGTCAGAGGGAACTGCCTCTGATGCGCCTCAGAGACGATCAGGTCACCAGCCCCGGCCTGAGCCCTTCATCTCCAGGGAAGTCTGGCCAGTTTAAAACAGCACAGTTGGAGTTCATTTTGGGTGTTGTTTTGTTTGTTTGTTTCTGTCTTTTTAGGGCTGCACCGGTGGCATATGGAGGTTCCCAGGCTAGGGGTCCAATGAGAGCTACAGCTGCCGGCCTACACCACAGCCACAGCAGCGCAGGATCCGAGCTGCATCTCTGATCTACACCACAGCTCACGGCAGCACTGGATCCTTAACCCACTGAGAGAGGCCAGGGATCAAATCCGCAACCTCATAGTTCCTAGTCTGATTCGTTTCCGCTGCGCCACAAAGGGAACTCCTGGAGTTCGTTTTGTCTTTGGAAGTGTCCCCCTATAATCCCCGCTTGTTTTTCCCATAGGATAATTTTTCTCCCCACAGAGTGAAAGCCTCTCCATCGCGGCATACTTGAAGGCGTCTTTCATATCCTCTTTGTCATCGTTGAATGTACTTCTTTCCCAAAACTGTTCTTTAAGATGTTTCTAAGACTTTTAACAGCAACCTCCCAAAACGCGGTCAGCAGAATGGAAAGACGTGTTCCCTGAATTACTGACCATTCTTGGCACATGAAGAATGCTGCCTCTCACACTGGAATGATTTTATTAATACCGTTTTCTTGAGTAAATAGTTAAAGGATGGGACTTTTAAGCATAGACTTGGAGAACAGCCAGGGACAGGTGTTCAGCCAGCGGGAACAGCATGGATGCGATGATGAGGGGTGTAGCCGAGCCATGTGGAGAGTGGTAAGGCAGCACCAGGAATGTCTCTGGGAGCTCAGGTAGTGCCCCAGGGCTGACAGAGCCTGGCCTGGAGCACCCGCCAGCAAGGCGCTGTGCAGCCAGCGCCTTTTCTGTGAGCCTTAGAACCTCCCCCGGGGGCGCTCCAGTACCACTGCTGAGCTGGCCCTGCGTTCTCCACAAGTGCCCTAAATCAGGAGATTGATGGGGAAGTGTGCCTTTTCCTTTCCTGAGTCAGTGAGAGCCCTGTCTAGAAATTAGGCATCATCCAGAAGGGCCTTTGTGGGAGAGCCGGTTCCTCCCCTCCTGGGCCTGCCCCGAGCCCTCAGCCCCTCAGCCCTCGCCTTGTCCATCAGGGCTGATTTAACTAGAAGTCTCCTGTTTTGTAAAGGCACTCAGTGCTCCCCATCTGTTTCAGCAGCAGCCAGCAGCATCACCCACAGGAGCCCGCAGCTTTCACTTCACTGTTGATGGCAATAAGAGGTCGTCGGCCAAAGTTTCAGATGCGGTAAGTTCACCGCCCTTTGTTCCACTATAAGTAATTTTCTTAACTGAAAGGAATAATGTTCTATACCAGTTTTTAACGTATTTGAGTAACACACAGGTTTTACTTTAAAAATTCTCATTCTAATGCATGCTCCAATTATTTTTAGTGTAATGTTTAATTGTACAAATAGAAGCATAGGTATTAACGTTTTTTTGCTTGTAGTTCTTACATATCTATAAACCAGGTTAAACTTTAAGTAAACAAAACAAATACAAATGTCAGGTTAATAGTATTTACTGGGATGCCTGGTGACAGACACCTGCTCAGCTGAGGACTGAGCAGCTCCTTGGCCCGTCTCTCTGTTGAAGAAACTGAAATCCACTCACGTGTTCCTTTCTCATAACCTCGCGATGGTTACGGAATGCTAGTTGGCACCTTCTCGGTGGTAAATACAACATGAACCTAGGATCGACTTGTGTCCTCGGCGCCTGGGTGGTCACCCAGGTGAACTGGATGACACACACCTGAATGCTGACCACACTGAGCGGTTGCGTGAGAAGGTTGCAGATCACAGGTGGGGAAGCATGATCCGTGTACCACGTTAGAAGAAGCTTAGATGTGTATGAGCCTGTGGGTGTGGATGTAAAGGTAAAAAGGTGAGTAAAAATGATAATCAAACCGTATATCACTTATATGTGGAAGCTCGAACATGGCGCAATTGAACCTCTCTGCAGAACAGAAACCGACGCAGACGTGGAGAACAGACTCGTGGTTGCCGAGGGGGAGGGGGAGGGAGGGGATGGCTGGGGGGGTTGGGGTTGGTACATGCAAACCACTGCATTTAGGATGGGCGAGCGATGAGGTTCTACTGTGCAGCACGGGACTGTGTCCCCTGTCTTGGGCTAGAACATGATGGGAGATGAAATGAGGCAAAGAATGTATATATATGTATGATTGGGTCACTTTGCTGTACGGCAGAAATTGGCACAGCAGTATAAATCAACTATAACTAAAAAAATCTCTTCTTAAAAAAGATGGTAATTGAAAAGTAAAACCACAATTAGAACTGGCATTTCGATTTGTGATGTTGCCCTCCTCTGCCCTCTGGTTCCCTGCTTTGAGTTGTCAGCATTTTAGCTAAGCAGCGGGTGGCCTAGCTCCGCGGGGTAGGGCGCTGCTGTTGACAGAACTGAAGATGTGCCCCCCACGCTGCTGTGACTCCTGCCTGGCACCTCGTGGTCTGTCCCAGCGCAGGCTGGAGCCTTTGCCAAAACCACGGTCTCAGTGTCCAGGGTCCTGGTTGAACCTGGAGGTTGACAGATGAGTTTTTCTTTTCCAGATTTCTACGCAGTACCCAGTAGTGGATCATGAATTTGACGCAGTGGTGGTTGGTGCCGGAGGGGCAGGCCTGCGAGCTGCGTTTGGTCTCTCTGAGGCCGGGTTTAACACAGCCTGCGTTACGAAGCTCTTTCCCACCAGGTCGCACACTGTTGCAGCCCAGGTATGGGGGCTCCCCAGTCCTTTCGGTGTCTGTGAGGTGCTTCAGGGTGTGTGTCCCCTCTGCCCTGGAGCTTCCTCGCCTGCCATCTCTGCCCACGCTGCCCCCACCCCCTGGTACGCACCAGACTACGTATTTTGCATCGTTTTAGGCCAGCTTTCTGTGTCCTGCTACTGTCGTACTTGCTATTTTGTATTAGGACTGGTGTCATCTAAAGGGAGTAATGCAGTTGAAAGTTGGGGCTGTCGCGGATGTAAATGTTTGTCCCTTTGTCCGGGTACTGGGATTTCTGTGACTATGAGGGATGGGCAGTGGGAGGGCAGGGGCCGTGGACAGAGGAGGAAAGCGGGGGTGGGGAGTGTGGTTCTGAGCCCTTGGCAGTGAGCACATCCTGTCTCCAACACGTGCCCTTAAGCAGCATTGGGCATCTCTGTCATAAAATTATTGGGTAGGTCTGCCGAGTCCCTTTCACAGGCTGGGTTTGGGAAATGAGAAGCCTTGTCCCTCTCACTGGGGAGGTGCCTGAGGCAGGGGGAGGCCGTCACTGGACACTGTCCAGGTTGGAAGCTGCCGGCAGGGAGATCCCTCGCACTCCTCTCCCGTGAGCACTTGGCTTTTTCTGCACCTGATGCCAGTCAGGAGGCAGTGGGGAGGTGGGCCTGGAAGATGCTGTTGGCCTCTTGCCAAGGCTCCTGGGGCTGCTCGTGTTTCAGGGAGGCATCAACGCTGCCCTGGGGAACATGGAGGAGGACAACTGGAGGTGGCATTTCTACGACACTGTGAAGGGCTCCGACTGGCTGGGGGACCAGGACGCCATCCACTACATGACAGAGCAGGCCCCCGCCTCCGTGGTAGAGGTAACGTCCCCGCCGGCCGGCCCGTGTGGGCGGGTGGCCAGCAGAATGGCCACGACCTGCTGGAACGGGGACTCTCCCTGCTGGTGCTGATGTTTTTGTAGGATGTCTTCACGCGGGGTCTCTAGAGAACAGCTCCGGTGTGAGTCGGCCAGGTGCTAGGTGCTAGGTGTTTGCGCTTGTTTCCCAGCTGGAGAATTACGGCATGCCGTTCAGCAGAACCGAAGACGGCAAGATCTACCAGCGCGCCTTTGGTGGACAGAGCCTCAAGTTCGGGAAGGGCGGGCAGGCCCATCGGTGCTGCTGCGTGGCCGACCGCACTGGCCACTCACTGCTGCACACGTTGTACGGAAGGGTGAGCCAGCCCGGGTGCCTGGGTGGTGGGTGAGGCCGGGCAGGCACGTGTGAGGAGGGAAGCTGCGCTGGGGAGAGGCCAGCGTGGCGGCCTGTCCCCCCGGCGTCGCTTCAAAAGCAGCAGGCTAGCCGGGTCGTTGTTAACCTGAAAGGATTTATTTTAGGAGGAGGTCCCGTCATGGTTCAGTGGAAACAAATTACGCAGGTTCGATCCCTGGCCTCGCTCAGAGAGTTAAGCATCTGGCGTTGCCGTGAGCTGTGGTGCAGGTTGCAGACACAGCTTGGTTCCTGCATTGCTGTGGCTGTGGTGTAGGTCACAGAGGAGGCTGAGATCTGATGTGGCTGTGGCTGTGGTTTAGGCTGGCAGCTGCAGTTCCAGTTGGACCCCTAGCCTGGGAACTTCCATATGCTGCATCTGCAGCCCTAAAAAGATGAAAAAAAAATGTATTTTAGAAAATGAAAATGATAGTCACTACATATATCAGGTTTGAACTTGGGATCTGTCATGTTGAAAGGGTAGGAACAGAGCACATATTTTGAGGCTCTTTGCCCACTGAGTTTCTGAATTGATTGCTTTATTTTAATACTTAGCAGTTTAAACTGGCCTATGACTCTGAGAGACAGTGGTCACTGGATAAGCAGGGCCAACTTTGACCAAATAGTCAATATTTTGAATAATGTTGATTCAGCGTAATGAGTATTCTGTACTCTTGTTTTCAGTGGGGACAGATCATTGATTTGCAGGTGTTAAGACACCAGGGGGCTGTGAGTTCTCGAGCCTGGGCTGCGCAGTCCAGGATTGACCCTTCTGCTGGGCTGGAAACATGCCGGGGGTTTTGTTTTACTGGCATGAAGTGGCCACGTGATGGCAGTGCCCACCTACTATAGCCTAGTCTCAGGTGAGACTGTGTCCGTGGACCCAGCTCTGGCGGCAGCTCTGAGGGGGGTCCGTGCTGTGTGTGGCGCCTCTTGGGGTTGTGTGGAGCTGGGAGATGCGTCCCATGTTACGGCGTCCTCTTCGGATGCGTTGGTGCAGCTGAGTTGTCACGCAGTGGCATCGGCAGTGTCGCCCACGGGTGGACATCTGCGACTCCTTTTCCAGCCCACTCTCCGCCGAGGTCTGCCTGGCCCCTCAGCCCCACACTGGATCAGCGACCCTAACCCGTTAGGTTTCGCAGCGTGGTTGCAAGTGCAGGATCTCTTTACCTTCTCTTTCAGTCTCTGCGGTACGATACCAGCTATTTTGTGGAGTATTTTGCCTTGGATCTCCTGATGGAAAACGGGGAGTGTCGTGGGGTCATCGCCCTGTGCATCGAAGACGGGTCCATCCACCGCATCAGAGCCAAGAACACTGTTGTCGCTACCGGGTAGGAACTGGTGTTGCGTTTACTTCTCTGCGGGCAGGCTGAGCGCTGGCGTCCTCATTCTAATAAAAATAGAGGCGTTATGGAGAAGGGGCTGAGGCTCAGGCTGTGACTTAATCCAGTGAGGGTTGCAGCTTTGCCAGCCTCAGGGAGACACCAGCACCGCCTTGGGTTGGCAACAAAGTATCATTGGTTCACAACTGGGGGGACCCTGCGGAAACTAAGGCCTGGGGAGGCGTGTGGTGCTTGCTGAAGTGACAGCTCTTGCTTTTAATGGACTTTGCGTTTCTGTGGATGTCTGGGCGGATGAGTGCTGTTCATGGGAGGAGGTGAGTAAATTCCATCTGCTACACCGTCAGTCTGGTATTTCAGCCCTTACACGCCTTAAGTGTTATTTTAGCACTTAAAAAAGTGAATCCAGGGGTTCCTGTCGTGGCGCAGTGGAAATGAGCCCGATTAGCATCTACAAGGTTGCAGGTTCGATCCCTGGCCTTGCTCACTGGGTTAAGGATCCGGCGTTGCCGTGAGCTCTGGTATAGGTCACAGACGCGGCTCGGATCCCATGTTGCTGTGGCTGTGTGTAGGCTGGCAGCTATAGCTCTGACTCAGCCCCTAGCCTGGGAACTTCCATATGCTGAGGGTTCAGCCCTAAAAAGCAAGGGGAAAAAAAAAAGGGGAATCTGTGAATGTCTTTATATTTTATTATAAAAGTAACACGTCGTTACCAGAGCGATCATTCACTTAGCACAAAGGTGCCCTGAAGGACCAGCGAGAGCTCCCCTCCAGTTGTCCAGGGCAGGGTGTGCAGGCGGCCCTCCCAGAGGAGCTACTCCCTGGGCTGCTCTGTCCCCTCCGGTCCCTTAGAAGGGAGGTGTTGATGGCACGCTGGTGCAGTGACCTCTTGGCTGGCCCATCTGTCTTCCAGAGGCTACGGCCGCACATACTTCAGCTGCACGTCCGCCCACACCAGCACCGGAGATGGCACCGCCATGGTCACCAGGGCGGGCCTTCCCTGCCAGGACCTGGAGTTCGTGCAGTTCCACCCTACAGGTAGACAGATCATGCGCTTCGTGGCTGACATTCCGTCCCTGGGGGACTCTGCTTTCTTGTGTCTCAGCCCCTGGGACTTCCTCTTGCTCCCCCGCGGCGGTGAGGCCACCCTCGCCCCTCTGCGCCTGGTCTTGACAGTGATGGCCCCATGGCCCTCTCCTTGACCGGGGCGTCAGCTCCCTCTGGGAGGCAGGGGCAGGTCTGTCCCCTTTACTGCCATCCTCAGGGCCCAGCAAGTGGCAGGACCTCCATTGGCAGAGCCAGAGGGGTTATACCTGGGCAGAGAAGTGGCACAGGGTGAGTTCCGGGGGCAGCCAGGCTCCCTGAGGTGTTAGCTGGTGAGAGGGTGCGAGTGCACGTGTGGCCAGGAGCCTGAGGGGCTTGGCAAGTTCCATCCAGAACCTTCTTTCTGGCTTGTTCTCTGTCAGCAGATAAGCCACCACCACGCTGAAGAACCAGGCCTGTGTTTGTCCTGCTCTGTCAGCCTGTTCTTCCTGAGCTCTGGCAGGGATGGAAAATACTTGTGAATTCCCTCTGTGCTTAGAGCTCCATTCCTTTTGTTTCTTTTTCGATGTGCGAGAACTAAGCCACTGGAAGAAATGCCATTAATGATGAGATGCAGGGTTTTGCATCTTGTTCTGAAAGCAGGGTAACCCTTGGTGCGCTCGTAAAAATGTCAGCCTTCAAACTACCCGATGCGACACATGCACGTCCAGCACAGGGTGGCCTTGTCCTCGTTACATCAAGGGATGGTCGAGATTAGGGCACAGGGCCCCCCACTAGATTTGGGTCTGGGCTCTGACCTGCCCAGTGTCGTATTAGTGGGCTTGTCTCTGGGAATGGGGAACACCCACCCCCCCGGAGTGCGCTGAGCAGTGGAACTGTACACAGAGCTGCACCCAAGCCAAGGCTGTAACCATCGTTGCCTCATTGACAACTGGTTACTTTAGATGTCAACTTTCCAGACTGGTCAGCACAAATTCATCGTGCAGAAGGACTTTCAGAAATTAAACCCCCCGAGAAACCTAACCTATCCTTTATCATGTCCTCAGCGAGGTGCTGGGCAAGCTGCTCGTTGCCCAGCCGAGCTCCCTCTGCAGCCTGGCCACTGCTTTCTGTCACTCAGCCCTCCCTCCATCCCGTCACGTCTAGCCATCATGTCTCCCCCCCCATGCCCACCCCCGCCCCTGGCATCTCGGGGAAAGTGTGATTTCAGGTGACACGGTTGTGATCGGCTGGTTCTTGGCAGGCATCTACGGCGCTGGCTGTCTCATCACAGAGGGGTGCCGCGGAGAGGGAGGTATCCTTATCAACAGCCAGGGTGAGAGGTTCATGGAGCGCTATGCCCCCGTCGCAAAGGACCTGGCATCCAGGGACGTCGTGTCCCGGTCCATGACTCTGGAAATCCGGGAAGGAAGGTGTGTGTGGTAGTCCCCAGCGCGTCTGAGCAGGCACTCCCCACCCTCGGGGCTGTTGTTCACGTCTTCGGTCCAGCTCAGGCCGGGTGGCTTCTGTGTGAGTGTCAGCGCCACCCCTCAGGAGGCTCGTGAGCATTTGACTGTTGTCTGTCGGTTTATGGCCTCTGAAGATGTACATCTTGGAGTTCCCTGGTGACTCAGCAGGTTAAGGGTCCGGCATTGTCACCGTTCTGGGATAGGTTCAATCCCTGGCCTGGGAACTTCCACATGACTTGAGTGAGGCCAAAAGAAGTTTTGAGAAGTTTAGCCAGTTTTCTGTAAATCTTTCTCAAATCTGTGAAACATAATTTGTGTGAGTGAGTTTGTGATCGCGACACTCAGTGTGTGTGTGTGTGTGTGTGTGTTGGGGGTTCGGGGGGACCCACTCCACCCTGAAGTTAGCACGTGAGCTTCGGTGGTGTGTTGTTTAGCCCGCAGGTGGTTGGGGGCTTCGAGGTTGATGGGCGGTTTGTTCCTGAGTAAAAGCCATTGGAGGCCTCAGCGCCTGACACCCACCCACTGGCGGGACACTGGCTAGGTGCCTGCGGGCGTGGGCCCTAGAGATGTACGCTTGCGCATGAGAAGTGAGACGTTGGGGGGTGGTCTTGGGAGCATTGGGAGTTCACTACGGAGAGCCTGGCAGATCGTGGCCTCCCAGCCCCGGTGCGAGCTTGGTGAGGCGGGGTGGCTGTCCGCCCTGACACCTAGTGGGCACCGAGGAAAGACGCCGTGAAGAGGTGGCCTTAGTGCAGGGGACATCCTCTGCAGGCCCAAAGAGTGTGAAGCCTTGTGGGCGCGGGGTCTGTGGCCTCGGGTCTGCTGATGGCTGTCCTTGGCCTCCCCATGACGGTCTCTCCCCCCAGAGGCTGCGGCCCCGAGAAGGACCACGTGTACCTGCAGCTGCACCACCTCCCCCCTGAGCAGCTGGCGGTGCGCCTGCCTGGCATCTCAGAGACGGCCATGATCTTCGCGGGTGTGGACGTCACCAAGGAGCCGATCCCCGTGCTCCCCACCGTGCACTATAACATGGGCGGCATCCCCACCAACTACAAGGGGCAGGTGAGGCGCCCAGACGCTCCCCGGCGGGCTCCTCGCGAAGCCCTGTGGGCGCTGGTGCTGCTGCAGGGCGCGGGGCCTTGGCCATCGTCCAGTCGTTGCGCTCCTGCCTTCGTTAACTGTTGCTAGTTGATGAATCCCTCCTTCGTGAACAGAGGTAAAGGCCATTTGCCGTCTCTCCAGTCGTTAGTGACTTTCCTCCCCGAGCGCGTGCGGTAACCTGTGAATCTCGTGTCCTCCCGCCAAGGGCCTTTGGGCGGCCGCGGCTCGCAGAGGGCTCTGCGCCACTTTATTCCGGGCCCTCTTGCGGCGAGGGGTTGGCTGCTGAGGCCTGACGACGACCCCGGTCCTCTGCCTCGGTCCTCTGCCTCGCAGTTGAAAGTTCTTCCACCTGCTGTGCCCCTCCTGAGTCCCGGGCGCTTCAGGGGGTGGGCGAGGTCCCGCCGGGTGTGAGTGGGACTGGGAGGCCTTGACCTGGGCCCGGGGGTGGGGTGGGGGAGGCTGGGCCGTGTCTTCACCACTTCCTTCCCACCCCTGCTGTAGGGCAGGTGGCCTGTGCAGACGGCCCTCGGGAATCCAGTCTCTTTCCTCAGGTCCTGAGGCACGTCAACGGCCAGGACCAGGTGGTGCCCGGGCTGTACGCCTGCGGAGAGGCTGCCTGTGCCTCGGTGCACGGTGCCAACCGCCTGGGGGCAAACTCGCTCCTGGACCTCGTTGTCTTCGGCCGGGCTTGTGCCCTGAGCATCGCGGAGTCCTGCAGGCCAGGTACACTTCCCTCCAGTGGCCTGGTGTTTCCGGAGACCGGAGGTTACAGAGCCTGGATCTGTAACTGGAAGTTTACTCCCTGGTCAAGAGTGGGGGCCAGTGCTGCCCTTCCCCCCCTCCCCCCACCCCACCCGAAGTGAAGAAACAGAAATTCAGAGATGTTTGTGGTTGTAGACCTGAGGCTCGATACAGGCCAGGAGGGGCCGTTAGGAGAGTAAACTTTTTAGTCAGATTGTTTGAAGTTGTTATGTTCTGCTCAGAAAAGTCACTATTGGGAAATTATTATCTTGAGGAGGTTTATCACATATCACTTGTCAGGTATGGGTTACTTACCTCTAAGAAAATGTCTTCGATAGGTATAAATGGTACCTGGAGAAATTAGTAAAATAATAAAAACAAAATAGAACTAAATTTCTTAAAGAAGAAAGGGATGAGCTAATGTTCTCCCTTTTTGGTGAGACTGGATTTCCAGCAGAGGTTTTGCTCCTTGTGATAATTTGCTGAGGAAGAAACCTCCTGTGCTGCTCTGACGCTCGTTTTGTGTAGCTGGCGCCTGATAGCAGCCGTTCAGCAGAGCAGGAGGTGGGGGCTCCCCCTTTGACAGTGAGCAAAAGTATAACTTAGGTGCTTTATGCTCTTCTGTCTGAAGGATCAGCGCACACTTTAAAAAACTTTGGCAGTTCCCCTTGTGGGTCAGCGGGTTAAGAATCCAACGTAGTGTCCACGCGGCTCCCTGGCCACGCTCAGCGGGGGTGAGGGTCCAGCACTGCCGTGAGCCGTGGCGGAGGTCACAGGTGCGGCTCAGAACCTGCGTGGCTGCGGCTGTGGCTCTGATTCCATTACCCACGTGCAGCCACATGAAGGAATCTCCAGTGCGCCAGGCTGTGTGATCCAGACTCAAGAGGCCACGTAGGTGTGACGCCATCTGTGTGACGTTCTGGAGAAGGAAACCAGGGCAGGAGCTGCGCGTGGTCGCCAGAGGCTGGGGACACTCGTGGTGGGGCTTACACAGCTCTGCTTGTCAGAACAGCAGACGGCTCTAAAGGGGGAATTGCAGCTTTGTGACGTTTTCATTTTTAGAAACAGAAAAGGAAAAATGTTTGCAGCACTAATTTTCCCCAAATGGGAACATTATAAATATTGAAATACTTAGACTCTATTCTGTACTCTGATCACGATGATTATAGGCTCCTGTTCATGTGTTAAAATTTAAAGGATTAAAAACAAAAGCAAAGAAAATCGCCTCCTTAGAGGCTCGGGGAGGTCTTGGCCTTGGAGGGAGAGGGGCTGCAGGCCTTTGTCTCCTGTGTTTGACACCTGCGTGCAGTACATTCTGTGAAAACGCATTTAGAAACGTCATCCCCCAAAAGCTTAAAAACTCTCAAGACATTTATCTCTTGAGAAAGGCAAGGACAGCAAGTCTTGAGGTTTAGGTGGGAGGGTACGGGGCCAGGGTCAGCAGGAGGCCCTTGAACACCTTTGGCCAGGACACGTCACCTCCCCACCCCAACCCCTTGTCCCTGAAGCCTGAGAACCCCGAGGGGGAGTTGGCGCGCAGAAGTAGTGGGAACAGCTCTCCTGGAGGGTGCGGGTTTCCCTTGATGGAGTAGTGGTGCAGGTTTGTTCACATAAATCTAAGTTTTGACATGAAGAGACAGTTCCTGTTTTGCTCATTCACAGAGTACTTATGGGACACATAGTTTTGCCAGAGATTTTGTCTTTTTGTTTATCCTTAGGCCTCAAGTCAAAGGATGATGCCTCCGGGGTAGGGAGGTGCAGGCCGGTGCTGTGTGTGCATTTTCCATCCCCCTGAAAGGGCCTCATATTGTTCTGTTCTGTTTTTCCAAAGGAGATAAAGTTCCCTCAATTAAACCAAATGCTGGGGAGGAATCGGTCATGAACCTTGACAAACTGAGATTTGCGAACGGAACCATAAGGACATCGGAGCTGCGGCTCAGCATGCAGAAGGTAGGCACTGGGGTGGGCTCTGCAGTGAGCAGCTGCTGTGCCCTAGCCCTGCGCTGGGGTTGCTGAGTCAGGGAGGCGCGTTCAGGCCTGAGTAAGAGAGAAGCGCCCGGGCGGTGTGGCAGGCAGTGCACTGACCAGTTCACGTTCCTGTAAAAAGTCTGAAAGTCGGCAGTTGCGGGCACGGGCTCCTTGCCATGCGGACGAAACGCTGACAGGTGCTCTGTCGCAGTCGATGCAGAGCCACGCCGCAGTGTTCCGCGTGGGCAGCGTGTTACAGGAAGGCTGTGAGAAGATCCTCGGGCTCTACGGAGACTTGCAGCATCTGAAGACGTTTGACAGAGGTGAGCGGTTCCGGGGCCCAGCCTGGCCTGCTGGGCACTTGGGGGGCCTGGCCTCGCTGAGTGGCCCTGGCTGGGTCCCGTCGTCTGACGTGTGCCTCGTGTCCCCAGGAATGGTCTGGAACACTGACCTGGTGGAGACCCTGGAGCTGCAGAACCTGATGCTTTGCGCCCTGCAGACCATTTATGGGGCGGAGGCCCGGAAGGAGTCCCGTGGCGCTCACGCCAGGGAGGATTTCAAGGTAGGCCTGCCTTTGTGTACTGGTGCCACTTGCGTGCCACTGTCCTCCCGCTGTCTGTCTGCTCTGCCTCCCATGCTGCGCCCTCTGCACTTCCCGGAAGTCACGGAGGGGCTCTCGCTTCTCATGCCTGTGTTCTCACCGTCCTCAGTCCTAGGGTGACGTTTTCTTGCTTTGGGTCACTGTTGCTGCATCTCTGAGCCTTGCCAGCACAAAGATCAGCGTGCAGCTGGCACCATTTCCCAGGGGGGCACTCCCTTCCTGATCAGAAATGATGAGTCAGCATGGGCCCCCTGGTTTGGGAAGGGATTGAGAGCCTCATCTCAGGTCACTGGTTTTTTTAAATGAACTGGTTTTTATGGAGAGCTCAGATTCTGCAGAAAGGAGTCCCTGGCTTACAGTGGCAGGTTCATGGAAGGGGCTGTGCGGGGACGGGGCACGCTTGTGGGACCGAAGCCAGTTTGCCACGAAGCACACTCAGGCTTTGGTCCTGAACAGTGTTTGGGTAGCTCAGCTGGAGGCTGAGCAGGAAGAACTAGACTTTGGTGCCGTGTGAGGCTTATGAACTAATCCTCTGCTACTGGAGCTGGCTTAGAGCCGCCTCAGACTCGGGTAGAGGAGGAGGTCGGGGAGCCTGGCCCTGTGCACCGAGGACGGAAGCCTCTCCTGGAAGCCTGTTGGTGGTGGTTCCGGTGGCTGCAACGCCTCAGCAGCTGCACAGGCAGAACCTGCTCACCCTGGGAGGGCCCTGTGTGTGTGTGCATGCATGTGCGTGTGCCCGGTAGGTGCAGGTGTAGAAGCCAAGGGTGTGCTCCCCAGGCAAGAGCTCTCCCTCAGCAGAAATGGCCAAGAGGTCCAGGGCTTTGGGTTTTATTTGAAGAGGTGTGTGTGTCTTACCTGGTACCACGGGCAAGACGTTCCTGAAGCGTTTTCAGCTTCTCTTTAAAAGTTTTTGGAAATTTTAATGTGTTTGCTAAAACTGGAACATTTAAATAAAAAGGCTGAAAGAAAAAGCGGAGTTCTTCAGGAGTGTAGAGTGAAAAGACGGGCGAAGCTTAGGTAAACGTTTACGTGCACGGAGGGTGGATTTCATTCCAGCGTCGGTCCTGGATGTCGAGAAGCGCAGCAGTGGCGTCCAGGATCCCGCTGCGCTGCCATGGCGATGGGACGGATACAGGGCAGGGGCCCTGGCTGGGCCACCGCGGAGAGAGGGCCTCATCGGCCCGCCCACTGCGTGCCCTGCTCAGCGGCACGTTCTTGCCCTGTGCTCTTCAGGCCAGCTCTGCGCACATGGGAGCCATGGGACCTGTAGAGGGGACATGGGTTGGGCACGGAGGGGGGCAGGTCCTGACTCTGAACAAGGTTGGCTTTGACGTGGCGCCCTCCTCGTTGAGTGGGGTCTGGGGGATTAATGTCCCACCTGTCTCGTGTGTCTGTTGAACGAGTGTGCCGTGTTTTCTGGTCACCTTGCCCTGTAGAATAATTGTCGATAGCATTTTCTGAACTAAACTTACTTTCTGTGGCCTCAGGAGCGGGTTGACGAGTACGATTACTCCAAGCCCATCCAGGGGCAGCAGAAGAAGCCGTTCCAGGAGCACTGGCGGAAGCACACGCTTTCCTATGTCGATGTCAAGACCGGGAAGGTATCTGGGGAACGGGTTCGGCTCGAGTGTGCACTGATGCGTGTGCTGTCCCCACGTGCTGTGCAGTCATTGTTTGCTGAACTGAGAGAAGCAGCATGGATTTAAATTGACCATTGACATATCTGAGACACTGCTGAAAGGACACTGTCAGTCAGCCTTCTGCCTGGACATAGAATCCCCCGTGGGTGCGTGGTTCACAAGGGGCGCCTCGCGCAGCGCCGTTGCGGGGCAGGCATGACTGCCAGGGGCCTGTGGTCGGGGAGGAGATGAGACGGAGGTTTCTGAGCCCCTGGAGAACTGGGGTCAGGGTGGGGTTGGGGCTGGAAAGCAGCCCTCCCCTCCTTTCCTTTTGACTGGGCTTCCTAGAAGCAGCCTCAGGGATGCTGTTCAGCCCTTCACTTCCAGGCAGGGGGAGTGGAGGAGGGGCAGGGCAGGCAGGGGGAGTCCTGGGAACAGCCAGCTGAGAGTGCAGGGGGCACACAGCCCAGTTACTCCTCTGGAGCATGACTCACCCGGTTGGCATTTCTGCCAGACATTAAGATTCAGAAAAAACTAAGATAAAAAGTGTTTCTCCTTAAGCTTTTCAGAGCTCGTAGGGGATAGTCTGAATTTTCCATCTCCATCTACAGAAATTAAGTTGTGCAGTGTTCTCACACTTCTGTGGGCGCCCAGTGCGACGATTTAGTTTGCGGACAGTAGTTTTCCTAATTTTTCACGTAGGCTATTTTCTGACAGTGTATGGCATCAGACTGTCCTCTCACTACAGCCTGTCATTATAATGATTGGGCGTTTTTGTGACTACCAAGGAAATACATGCTCATTTTAGAGAGTAAAAGAATAAAGAAAGTTAATATTTATAAACTCACCAGTAAGAGATAGTCTATATTTCCTTCGAGTCTGTGTATAAATATCGACCCAGGGAGTTCCCTGGTAGCTCATTGGGTTGAGGATCTGGCACTGTCACTGCTGAGCATGGGTTCAGTCTGTTGCCTGGGAACTTCCATATGCCTCAGAAGTGGCAAAAACAAATAAACAATCTCTTAGAAATAGGAAAAAACTAGGAGTTCCCGTCGTGGCGCAGTGGTTAACGAACCCGACTAGGAACCATGAGGTTGCGGGTTCGGTCCCTGGCCTTGCTCAGTGGGTTAACGATCCGGCGTGAGCTGTGGTGTAGGTTGCAGACGTGGCTCGGATCCCGCGTTGCTGTCGCTCTGGTGTAGGCCGGTGGCTACAGCTCCGATTCGACCCCTAGCCTGGGAACCTCCATATGCCGCGGGAGCGGCCCAAGAAATGGCAAAAAAACAATAAATAAATAAATAAATAAATAAATAAATAAATAGGAAAAAACTAGGGAGTTCTTGTAGCCCAGTGGGTTATGAACCCAACTGGTATCCATGAGGATGTGGGTTTGATCCCTGGCCTTGCTCAGTGGGTTAAGGATCCAGTGTTGCCATAAGTTGCAGTGTAGGTCCCACACATGGCATGGATCCTGCATTGCTGTGGCTGTGGTGTAGGCCGGCAACTGCAGCTCTGATTCGACCCCTAGCCTGGGAACCGCCATGTAGTGCAGGTGGGGCCCTAAAAAGTAAAAAAGAAGTAGAAAAAAATACAAATAAATACATAGTTTACACATAATTAAAGGATGACAGTGTTTATAGGGTTTCACCTACTTTTTGAGCATTTTCAGTTTTAGTTTAAAGCATTGAGAATTTGGCAGTATGTTTTGTTTTTGTTTTTGACCATGCCTGTGGCATGCAGGAGTTCCCAGGCCAAGGATCAAAGCCAAGCCACAGCAGTGAAAACCCTGGGTCCTTAAACTGCTGCACCACCAGGGAACTCCCTGGTACAGTGTTATTTTAATTGTTGTGTTCTCTTACATGGATTTTCATAGTCAGACCTGAATTTGTTATTGAAATAGTCCAGTGGATCCCTTTTTTTGCTTTTTAGGGCTGAACCTGTGGCATATGGAGGTTCCCAGGCTAGGGGTCCAATCAGAGCTGTAGCTGCTGACCTAACACCACAGCCACAGCAACGTGGGATCTGAGCTGCATCTGTGACCTACACCACAGCTCACGGCCATGCTGGATCCCTAACCCACTGAGCAAGGCCAGGGATCGAACCTGTGTCCTCATGGATGCTAATCAGATTTGTTAACCACTGGGCCACAACAGGAACTCGGGATCCCTGTTTTTAAGTTCCTGAATGTTTGCAAATCTGCCTTGTGGTGAATTTTCTGGAAGCATGCGAGAGAACGGTTTGTTCATTTTTGTGCACTAACTCATCACCTGCTCTTTTTTCAGGTCTCTCTGGAATACAGACCCGTAATCGACAAAACTTTGAATGAAGCTGACTGTGCCACTGTCCCCCCAGCCATCCGCTCCTACTGAGGAGACCGGCCTTACCAGCTCTTGTAATTATGTATAATAGCTCACACAGTGTTCATGTCACAACTGCCTTCTTCAGTTCTGCCCTCGAGCGACTGAGGTGCCGCTTGATAGAGATGGTCTGCCCGAGGCCGGTCGCAGCCAGGAGGTGCCCCGCTTGCCTTTGTCCCTGCTTCGTTCTTGTGAAATAATAAAACTGGGCACAATTCCCAAGTGAAACACCAGTGACAGACTCGCCTTTCGTTCCAGGTTCACTTAACACCTTATACTGTTTGACTTGAGGCTCATTTGTTGACCTGAAATATCAAATGTGACTTTTTCATTCTGGTGTGTCAAAATCCAGAAATTTTACTGTAGTGTATGTTTAAGTAAAAGTGAATTTGGGTTCCTGACAACAAATGAAGAAAACAGACATTTCCTCCTAGTTTTAAGCAAGTAAATGGTTTAATATGTGAACATTATGTCCTGAAATATGTAAATAACCAAATACTAAGTGAAACTGACCTGAATGTAAATCGGTTTCTTCCCCTTTCACCTCCGTGCCGGGGCTGCTGGGGCCACCCTCCAAGTTTTTCTCTCGGGGTCGTTTTCTGTGGAGTGCAGGCTGAGGCAGTTAGGTTCGTTCATTTTGGGTTCTGTTTGTCATGTTCAGGGGTTGCCTTTAAAAAGCTAAAGCTTGGGAGTTCCTGTTCAAGGCTCTGCGGAAACGGATCTGACTGGTATCCATGAGGACACAGGTTTGATCCCTGGCTTCGCTCAGTGGGTTAAGGATCTGGTGTTGCCATGAGCTGTAGTGTCGGTCGCAGATGCGGCTCGGATCTGGCGTTGCTGTGCTGTAGGCTGGCAGCTACAGCTCTGAGAACGTCCATATGCCAAGGGTGCAGCCCTAAAAAGCAAAAGCAAAAAAAAAAAAAAAAGTTAAAAGCTTGTGTGTTGGCGATGCAGAGCCCGCTGTGCTCCGAGAGCCCCGCTTTCGTAGTCCCCGGTGCCCACCTCTCCTCCGCAGCACTGACCGCAGGTCTCTTCGTAGTGAGCGTGCCGAGAGAGGAGAGCAGGCACCCGTTCGTGTTGTGTTGGACAGGCTGCCGTGTCCTGCTTCGGGGCGAGAGTGCACCTCGGCCCCTTGGGGCTTTTGTGTTGTTGCCACAGTGGGTAACTGAATGAAGTCATTTCTTTTTGCCAGTTTCTTAGAGGTGAAGTCCTAGGAGTAGGATTGCTGGGGCAGAGGGCAAGTGCACTTGTTGTCCTGTTAGATGTGCCTGCATCTCCCACGGGGGCTGTGACATTCTGCATTCCCAGCAGCAGCGTCTGAGTCCCTGTGTCCCACGTCTTTGCAGAGAAAGGGTGACAGTGAGGTTGTGGGTTTTGCCAGTGAAGACAGGGATGACTCTGTCTGATGGGAATAGATGAGTATACACCCAAGGCTGGACTCAGAGTGAGGCCTTTAAAAGCCCTCCACACAGGGAACGTAACTGGCCACTCTGAGAAATAACCAGGGCGTCAACTCCTGACGCTGGAAACAGACAATTCGAGAAAATGGTGACCACCCTGCCTCGCTTTTCAAATTGCAGTTCATGAAAACCTAGTTGATCAGGGGACTTTACAGAGGAATCCCTGCAGATAACTGAGCAAGGAATAATGGGATCCGGAGGTCGCGGCCGTTTCGTGATCCCCTCGCCCTGGTTCCCAGCTTGAGTGGTTCCCAGCTGTCTCAGGACCGCCTCGTTAAGGATCCCCAGCCCCACTGCAGAACTTCTCAGCGCTCAGTCCTGGCATGGGGCCTGAGAGTTTGCATCTCTAACACGTCCAGAGACCACACCTTGAAAACCACCTGCATGGAGCGATGCCCAAAAGCATGACGGAGGTCACTTGAGGAGAAAGTCACAGGCGGAAAGACTGCCCAGAGCCCGACCACTTCATCCCAGCCAGGGATGTATCACCAGAGCTTTTGCAGAGGAGGGCACGTGTTAGCGCAGGCATTCAACAGCCTTTCAGCACAAGGACAAGGAATTTAGAGCTAGCACGGGCACCCCCGTGTGCGATGGGTCGGTAATAGGGTCAGAGGATGGCTGCTAGAGCTGGGGGTGGTTGCCTCATGGCCTGTCTGCTACTCGTGAGCCAAAAACAAACCTTCCAACTGTTTTCGTGAGTATTCTGAGACTGAGAAAACCCCTGGAGAGTAGGTGGTCTGGAAACCTACGTTTCTATGGGATTCCACTTGTGAAGGAGCCATGGGACAGAGTATTTCATACTGGAAATGTTTTGTAAAATGTGTCTTCAGGGATTCTAAATGAACCTGTGTGTGTTAAAGGAATTGACAAACCAGATAAATTAAAAACAAAAAAGGTCAAGATAAAAAGAAAATAGGATACTACCCAGAGAGCTGTGGATAATGATTATGGACCAAAATAAGCAAAAAAGGTAAGAGATACAGTAAAATATTCAACTCTGCGCTGTCCACTATTTACATTAAGTTCATTACAATTACTTAAAATTCCCATTGGTTAGCCACCCCGATCCATGTCAGGTGTCCAGCGGCTGCCACAGCAAATGGATCAAAAGCAATTCTGTTGTTGTAGGAAGTTCTGTGTCCACAACACGGGTGTGGACTTTGACATGTTTGATAAATCGGTGGCTACTCAGTAAGAAGCCAGAGTTACATAAAGACTGGAAGCTCATTGGCTTCATACTGAATTCTGGGAAGAATGTTGGTTGGAAAGGAAGTGGGGGTGTGCAGAGACCAGCTCAGCAGATGAGGGCTGAAGAACGGGTGCTGTGCAACCTAAGGAAAAAGTTAACATAAAATAAGACACAGAGACATTTATCTTAATTAAGGGTGGGAACCAGGGGACTCAAGGTCTCAGGGACCAAGGAACCACACCGCTTTTATTGTGCTCTTTAGGATGACAAGTAAGGAGGGGGTTGTAGGTGCAGGATATAGGGGTTTTTAAAATTATTTTAAAAGTCACATAGCCGTAGCTGATTAAGCTTTTATTCTGACTTTAGGCATTTAATAATCATTAGCATTGAGGAAGCTTGGCGTCAGCTATCTATGCATGGCATTCTAGAGAATCACCACTGTGCTTCTGCAGACTGTGTGCCTAGGTTTGCACCTCTTCTTGCTAATGCATATCCTGCTAACGACCCCTCATAAACCCCTTGGGGCCATGAGGCTCCTTTTCCTCTTATTCTTTAGATGACACAGCAGGCTGTGCAGCCAGCCTAAATGCACAGGTCTGGTGTGCCTAGACCAGCGCATTATGTCCTCATTCAGCTGATCACACGAATAACTTATGCCTTTAGGTCTTTGTTCTTAAGTCATTTACCAGCACTGTGACTGTTTTTCAAGCAGGAATATGGCAGGACAAGATGGAGTTTCCAGCATAGAAAATAGAAGCAAAGAGGCTAAGAAAATATTGTAGAAACATGTCTCGCGACAGGGGTGGGGCAGAGTAAGCCTGCGCCCTGGAATTAGTGCCAGAGGCTGCAGAGAGGAAAATGACCGAAGAGAGTCCTGTGTGCAGATGCCGAGTGGTTCTGTTAAAAAAGTAAACACAGCCATGAGCCAAAGTGGCTTCCAAGGGAAAGCTGCTCAGGTGGACACTGTGTGTGTGTGTGTGTGTGCGCGCACGTGTGCGCGCGTACAGAGGGTAGAAGAGAGCACGTAACCTGCACGGTCTGCCTCCGTGACTGTTTATTAAAGGCTTACTGTGTGCCGAGTCAGGTGGACAAGAGAGGAGGCTGGAAAGTGATAGGGATGCCAGCACCCTATGCCTAGAGAAATTCTAAGGATAATAAGAGGCATTCTCCAATTAGCTGAGAGAAATTAGACCAAAGGAAAGGCTGGGCCAGTATTAGGGAAGTGTTAGCTTTCAGTTCATTTCTCCTCTTCTCCATCCAGAAGCACCATTTCAATGGAAAGCTTAGAACAGACCTGGTTGGGAGGGAATTGAATCCAAGATGGGCCAGGAGATAGTCGAGCACCGTCAGTACTTAAGCGGCCGGGTCAGCAGAGGCGGGAGGTGATCTGCCGCTCTTTCTTGGCAGAAAGTGGTCATTGCAGTTGCTGTACATATTCCTAAGGTGGTGCCGGGACTCCAGGCAACACCCCCGCCCCAACCCCATGGATGGCAGCAGGCTAAGCCTTTCCTTAGAGCACAGCATAGGTGGCGTGGCCCACGAGTGAACTTGGATTAGCCTGTCAGAGCTGCAGGTTCTTAGCCTTTGGGGCTGAGATGAAAGGCAGGGACTGAGGCGGCCTAGTTGTGAATGTACCAGGCTAGTCTCTGATGAATTCTAAATTCATTTGACATATATATTTGATATGTATGTATATATATGATATAAACATTTACTCATTTGACATATATTGGAGGGGGCGATATTTTTGTTTAAACCTTCATTTTCTAAGTGAATCTCCCTTTTAAGAGTCAGCCTTGGCGTTCCCATTGTGGCTCAGTGGAAGCAAATCTGACTAGTATTCATGAGGACGCAGGTTGGATCCCTGCCCTCACTCAGTGGGTTAAGGATCTGGTGTTGCCGTGGCTGTGATGTAGGCTGGGGGCCCCAGCTCTGACTGGACCCCTAGCCTGGGAACCTCCACATGCCGCAGGCGCAGCCCTAAAAAAAAAAAAAAAATTACAAAAAAACCCCCAAAGTCAGCCTTCGCACCTCTGACATGATGAAGGAGAAGCACACCTGGGCTAGAATCTTCTTGCCTCTTCGATCTTAGGCCAGCATGGTTTTCTCATCAATAAAATGTGCTCTTTGGTATGTTTTCATGCAGTGCTGCTATGAGACTTGTGCACAGTATATTTAAACACTAGGGTAGATTCAGTAAGTTCTTCCCTTGAGTGAATCACTTCCCATTCCTAGAACTCAACAGAAAGCAGGACAGAGCACTTCTGGGCCCCACAGATGGTGCTGGCTGTGGCAGTCCAGGCAGGCTGGAGACTTGGCCAAGAATGGCTAGAGCTGTGACACTTTGGAAAGTGGTCTCAGGACTCTGGGCAACCCCCCAGCCCCACAGATGGCAACGGTCTGTGGCCAGGACTGTAGGCTAAGTCCTGCCCTAGAGCACAGCACAGTGAGATGGCCCACAGTGAGGCCCTCCGGATTCACTGGGAAGTTAATTGCTGAAGTTTCCCTGTACACACTGTACTGGAAAACTTACAAATTGGGTCACGAGATCATAGTTATTTTGTAGTGTGCCAAAGATGGAAGATAAAGATGGATTTCAGAAACTACAGATCAAAGAGTGGTGGAAAATTGTAGAAAGGATTGGTCAACAAGGGATGTGAATGCTTTAGGAGCATAAAAGTAGAAACATTTCTGCAGAAGTTCTGCTGCCATGGGTTAAGGATCTGGCACTGCCGCAGCTGTTGCTAGTATTCTATCCCTGGCCCTGGTTCCACATGCCTCCGACACGGCAGAAGAAAAGAAAAAGAAACTACTTGAATTCATTGGGTCATTAAAAAAAAAAAAAAAAAAGCTGCATTGAAGAGGTTTGTAGAGGAATGCTCTATGTGTGCGTCTGAATCAGAATATCTTTTAATCTCTTCGAAGAGTTTAAAGAACTCTCCACCGTATGGTCTGAAGGTTAAAAGAGAGAGAAGAGACATGACAATATGCTGGAGAGTGACTGCTGGTCAGATACAGAGCCAGAGCGCTAACTAGCGGATTCGTGTCCAGGGAGGAACGTGTCAGGTTCCTCCTTGGTGCTCTCCGCAATCTATAAACAGGGGAGGAGGATGAAACAAGTCAGCGTGATTAGACTAGCGCTCAAAGCCCTGACAGGCTGAAACGCAGCGGGAGTGCCCTGAATCTGGGCTTCCCTGCACAGGGTGCGCTAAGGTTCAGTCGGTGTCCAGACTTAGGAGGCGGCGCCTTCCACTGGCCAAGGACACGCTGGTCGCCCATCGTGGACAGCTGGGGACATCTGGGCCCAGCCATGGGGTGGACTCACGTGCAGGCTGGGCGAGCAGACGGCGGGCGCTCTTAGATGCCAGAAGGGACGTCGTGTGATCCCCGGAGACCGGCGCAGGGACGCGAGCTGGGGCGGGGCAAAAAGTGCAGAAAAGCACGGGAATGCCGGGAGCGTCCTTCCCCTCCTTCACAGTCCTTCCATGACCTCGCTTTGGTGCAGGAATGAACCCTGCTCGAGGGAACCGCCTCCGCCCTTCATGTCCAACCTGCGCCTCGGGGGAAGGGGCTCCCAAAGCGCGTCCTTGACTCAGGGCGGAGCCTGACCTCTGCCTCCAGTTCTGCAGTGCTCTTGGGCCCCCCGCAAGCGGGTGCAAAGCGTGGGCGTTGCCTGGCAACCGGGCCGCCACAGGATTGGCCGCGCCCGCTCCGGCGACCGCCCCGGAAGTTGCGTAGACGCCCGGCCCAGTCCAGGTCGAGGCGGAAGTGGAGCCGCCCGGAGCCGCCCGCGTCCCAAGGAAAACTCGCTGCACCTCGGCCCATGGCCGCCTACTCGTACCGCCCGGGCCCCGGGGCCGGCCCTGCTGCGGGCGCCGCGCTGCCTGACCAGAGCTTCCTGTGGAACGTCTTCCAGAGGTGCGGCCGGCGCGCGGGCGCTTGCGGGCCTCAGTCTTGGGCCCTCCACCGCCGGTCCCCCCAGCCTCCTTCCCGGCACCCCCCGCCCAGCGCCTGCTTCCACCCCCATCCTTGGCCTCCTGCCCTACCTCCATCCTACCCCCGCGAGCCTTCCCTCCCCCCCCGTTCCTCCGGCCTCCTCTCCGACCTCCTTTCCGGTCCTCCTGCCCCTGCTCCGTCCTCCACCCCCATCCTTGGCTTCCTGTCCGACCTCCTTTCTGGTCCCCCTCGGCCTCCAGTCCAGCCTCCTTCCTGCCGCTCCCGCCCCTGCTCCGTCCCTCCTCCTCTCTGAGCCCCTCCCGAGATGCCGAGTCGCCCCCGGGGGTTCGCAGCCCCCTTGTCCTGGTCCTGGGCCTCTATCCTCCTGCCTTAACAGCCCGTTCCCGCACTGGGCCTCGGGGGGATGCTTGTTTAGGAGCGCAGAAAGGCAGACTCTGACCGGGCTGCTGAAATGCTAGGAGCCAGGAAAGAAGCTGGGCCACGGCTGCTGGGCAGGTGACCGGTCACCTTAGGGCCTTCTGCTCCTAGGCGTCCATCCAGCGAGTGAATGATCGAAACTGCAGTGACTCATGGTTGGGGAATGACTTAATTGAGAGACTCTTTAACTGTTTGTGAAAAAGAGAAAAACTGGTGCAGGTAGAATTCTGATAGGTGGAGGGAGAAAGGCTTGAGCAAGTGGAGAACCTGCTTGGAATTCAGGAGGGGGAGTGCCTAGGACAGGGCAGGCCTCCCCACTCCCCAGCCAGAGGCGGGGATGAGAAGTGGAGCAGCCAGAAGTGAAAGGCCCAGAGAAGGAGCAGCCAGAGCCAGTGTAGGAGGGGTGCAAGAAGCGAACCTTTGTGCTTGCCAGGTTTTGTTTTTCCAGCACTTTTAATTAAGCCTAACTGGTCTTAATTTTGTAGGGTTGACAAAGACAGGAGCGGCGTGATATCGGACAATGAGCTTCAACAAGCGCTATCCAATGGTGAGTGGCACATTCTCCTTCAGCTTCTCTTGAAAGTCATTAAGAATTCTTATCACTGGCCATGGTGGAGGAGCTTCCGGGTTGTTCTGTTGGGTGGTTTCCTGGTTGTTGTGTCAGTGCTGCTCAGAGTCCTTCCTGGTTAATGGGGCAACTGCATGGAGTTGGAAGGCCTGAGAAATGGAGGCGGGTGTTGGTTCAGAGAGCAGCAGGGAGCATCGCTTTGTACAGCAGACATCCTTCACGACCATTGTGTTTCCCTTCTGGAGAGGAGCAGCAGGGTCCCCAAGGCACTGATGGGGAAGCCACTGGGGATACTGGAGGCCCTGGCGGTGTGTCCTGGGAGACACTGGTCATCCGGGCAGGATGCGAGGGTGGCAGCCCTTGGTGGCGGTACATGGAGCTCGCTTTTTGCCGGTGACAGCGTGATTAACCCCTGGAAGTACTATTAAAGACCTTACTTCATTAAATACCCGGCTGTGTCCTCTTCTTAAACTCCTCAGGTGCCACTGTCTTTTGTGATTCTTCTGTTTGTGGTGCCCTTTAGGCCAGAAGAGGGGCTGATTTTGAGAGGCATTGCAGATGTTGAAAGGCTCATCTTTACTGCTGGGAGGCAACTTGGTGTAGGAGGCTGCCTCAAGCATCAGAGGGGAGGTGTTCCTTTATTGCTGCTGGTGGATTTGAATTTACAGGGTAATACAGGTGATGTTTTCACTAGGGGGTGTCAGTGCTGCCTCCAGCTACAGCTCAGCTGCTCCTTACAGCACATTGCTCTTCCTGCTCCGTCAGAACATAATCTTGAACTACTAGCCTGCTGGGGAGACGGAATTTTCATGGAATTGCCCACAGGATGTTTGGTTCACCATTCCTAAGAAACTGAAATGATAACTGGTTTAACCTGGGTGTAAGTACATAATGGCCCTCTCACAGTGGCCCTGTAGAGCCGCTTTGCCTGATTGGCCACTGCTGGGAACATGTAAAAACTTGCCCAGAAGCAGGTAGTCACTTAGCCCTGAGGGAGACAGGCGTGGCAGCCCCCAGGCTTCACTCCTGGGGGTGGGTGGGGCGGCTTCTCCTGTAGAGTGGCTGTTCTGTTTTGTTTGTGTCCTGTAAACCTCGAATCTTTAAACCAGTCTTCAAAATTTTTAAGTTAAATTTCTGCCTCGCCAGTACTGAGAGTTTAGAATCGTTTTTTTTTTTTCTTTATAGATTTATTTTCAAAGGGTAAAAACACTTAAGACAACTTAAATACAGTCTAAACAGAATTACTCTGTCCCAGGGAGCAATGATGCAGGATATGTTCTCGCTTCCAGACACATTCCAGCATCTTCTGAGTTTTCTTCAGTGAAGAAAAGGGGTCTGATACTTTATTCATATACATCCTTCTTATCTGCAATATAGTCTACAATTTCTTGGGGGCACATTGACTTCTCCGCATCTATGTCAGGAATTTCAAACCCAAATTCGTCCTCCATGGTCATGATGATCCCCACTTAGTCCAAACTGTCTAAGCCCAGGTCTTTCATGAAATGGGAATTGACTGAGCTTTTCGGGATCAGTCTTGTCACAGAGTTTCAAGACATAAAGAACCACGGTCCTTGATCCCCTCTAACGTCAAAGGGGGCGCGTCACTATACTGGCAACACAGCTGTGTAACTCCCCGGGAACCTGTTCGAGCACCCAGGCCAGCTGCAGGGCCCCAGGCCTCACCTGGGCTCCCGTGGGGAACAGAGTGGTGCTGAGCAGCCGAGCTTCAACCACCATGGGAAACCTGGGCAGCGATGCAAAGGCTGCAGGCAGACGGTGGACGCAGGCGCAAAGGACACGGGCCGCCACGGCCACACCGACCCAGGATACCCGAGAGTTTAGAATCTTAAGAGGTGAATTTTACAGAGAGACTGAGACCCCTAACACTAGATCCGAGCCACGTCTGCGACCTATACCACAGCCCATGACAAGGCCGGGGATTGAACCTGCAACGTTGTGGTTCCTAGTCAGATTCATCTCGCTCCACCACGACAGGAACTCCTGAGACACTTCCTTTCTTATCCTTTCTCCCCCAACCCACCGTAACTGGAGGGCTATATTTTGCTGTACTGCAAACCCAGCAAATCTTTACAAATCCTGTTAGGCCTTTCTGCAGGCAGGCAGGCGGGAATGCATCCAGCTCTCTGCCTCCCAGAGCGGGCGGGAGCCCAGGGTGACAAGATGGGGCCAGGGGTGCCCGCAGGGAGGCAGGCACCCCAACCCGGGGTCTCCCACCTGTCTCTTCACCTTGGCGTCCACTGAGTGCCCAGGCGCCCTGAGTTCCCACTTACCCCGGCTCTGCTCCTCTGCCCAGACTGCCCACCCTTCCTCAGGGATGTGGAAACTCCTGCCTCTGGGCCCCACGGCACCTTCCTCTTCTTGGACGCTGTCCTTGTCCCCCTCTTCCTGCTGTGTCCCTTTTGAAGCTGTCGCCGGCTGCCGGCGCCAGCGAGTGTCCTGGCGGGAGGTCGAGCTGGGCGCCCATGTGCCGGCGTCATGTGTCCTGGCCTCGGCCAGCGATGGCCACACGTCGGTTCTCTTCACTCTCCTGCTCAGGTTCCCAGAGCTAATGCATGGGAGTTATTTTGACTTGGTTTTTCTCCCCAGGAATAGGCTTCTCTTTTTACATTAGCATGAGAATATTCAGCTGTTTCAGGGAATTAGCTTAAATAATTCATTTATTTCTGGTGAGAAAACCGAAGCTACAAAATAGCCTGGTTTCTCTCTTCAGATGGATCAATGCCTCTGAGGCCCCTGTTAAAAATCCAGTTGAAACCGTCCTGAAAAAGGCCTCATGGGTCCTGCACACTGAGCCCTTTGTGGGTCTTTTTCCCTGGGAGAGCTTCTGGAAACTGCCGCCTGGGAGGTGGCGGTTAGGGGTGTGGAGACAGGACTGTCTCGCCTTCTGTTTGAACTAACATGTCACAAGCTGTCTTCAGCTAGGAATTTTTAAAAAATTTTTATTTTCACATGGTTCCTTGGAATTGGAGGAAATTAATTTTGCTCGGGCTCCCATTTTGTGCTTCTATAAGTTTGCATTAATGTATTGCTATGTTTTGAGAAGGCAGTTTTTAACTGGACTTTAATTAAAAATAAGTCATACATTCTTTTTGAAAAAATTTTTTTTTAATCAAGATAAATTTCAGCTCTTTGGGGACCCCCAGTTGAGAAATCGGACCACATAAGCTGACAGTTCCCTGCCGTGCCTGACTGTCCCTTGTCACAGGCCCAGCGTAGTGAGGCAGGGAAGGGCCTCAGCTTCCACCTGCCATGCTCAGAGCCTGCACATCCCCGAGGAGGGCCTGTGTGACGCCTGGCTCCCTCCTGCAGTGCTTGTCCCCCACCTGGATAGCTCATGCTAACGGTGCAACTGCAACTGCGGCCGACGCCTTCCTCCCCCAGGTGCCAGGAGCTCCCCTGGTTGACAACACGGGTGAGGTGTGGTCACAACTCCTGATGGGGAGTTGGGGCGCCCTGTGGAACTCTCCTGGAAACGGTGCCTGGTCTCTCCAGACTTCTGCCTGTGCCTTTTCCCCCTGCTGATTTTAATCTGCTTTTGCTGTAACAAACCGTGACTATGAGTTTTGTGAGTCCTATGGAGTCCTCAAGCCTGGGGCTGGTCTTCCCAGAAACTTGGGCAGTGGTAGAAGCAGAGGGAGGTGGGGCCGGGCTTTTCTCCACAACCGCGGGCAGGTCACACTCTGGGATGGCTGGAGGTCTAGCCCCCTCCCCGCCACCCAGGCCCATGTCCACCAGGCCCACATCGCTGGTACAGAGCTGGAGACATCGCTGCCGGTCAGTCAGTACTGAGTTCACAGAGCTTGAGTTGTTTCTATTTTCATTAATATAAATACTGTAGTGATTTCATAGAACAAGTTTCTAGACGTGGCATCGATCAGATCGCTAAGGGGATTGACCGGAAAGGCCGTATTTCTAGTCATGGCTCTTTGAGGCCGCAGACAAAGGGCACTGGTGTGACACAAAGTTCACGGTCCTTGGAGAGGCAGCAGAGTCCTGGCAAATCCGCGTGACCCTGCGGGGCTGCTCAGGCCCCTGGGTGCGTGACTCGCTCCCTGGCGGAAACGTCCCAGGTCTGATGCAGTAAAGTGGACGGAGATCTCCAGCGATGCTGATAAAAAGTGTGATTATTTTCCCCAAAGATTCCGGGCGGTCAGGTATCACAGTGTGTATGTGCTGGATGCTGTGACGACGCGGCCTTTACGGTTCTCTGGACTCTGGGGTGGCCCGGATGCCGTGGGAAGGCAGACGCTTTGGAGAGTAAAAGACAGTGTGTTGTCACCGGGCAGATGGGGTTTTCCTCTTTGGGAAGCGGTCACATTGCCAGGTGTTCAGGCCTCCTGTGTGGTTGCGGCCTGGGTCGGGGGACGGAGGGCGGGAGCGAGGCCAGGAGCTGCCTCTGGTTCCCAGGCTCCCTCCGGTCAGTGGTGGCTCGGCTTCTGTGGGGACAGCGGTCCGCGCACAAGCAGTGGGGGTCACAAACGGGGACGGAGCGCCCCCTCTTCCTGGGCTTCTGTGAGCGCTGGCTCTCAGTAAGGCCTGCTCCCTGGAGATGCCCTCCCAGCATGTGGAGCCTGGTCCATAGGGGCAGGGAGGCAGCCTGACGGCGGGCTGCCTTTTCCAAATGGAGGCTTAAGGGGAGCCGGGGCTTGGGCTCAGAGTGTGCATGTGTTTGGGGGCCACACTGGACGCTGTGAGACGGAGTGGGGGGCATGCTCAGAGCTGCCGCTGGAGCCCGGGGCACAGGGCCGCAGGGTCGGGTGGCACCTTCAGGCTCCGGCTGCGGCCAGAGACAGCCCTGGACATTGCGTCTCATGAGGGTGGGGGACCAGGCTGCGGGGGGAGGAGGGACGTGCTTTTATGCGGGGTGGGGGGGGGAGCTGCTTTCCCTGCACGCAAAAGCTTTGTTTACTACATGTTGCAGTGAGTATACAAATTAGTAAAGGTGCAGGTTGCTCCAAAGACAGATTCTTGGGCATAAAGGCAGCTGGTAAACAGTCTAAATTATTAAATCTCATGAGACTCAGCAGTCGCCTTGATAATCACTCGGTAACACCCATTACCATTCGGAGGTGAATCAGGGAAAATATCCCACCTTTTCACAATTTCAAAGGAAATGGTCCAGCGCCCAGACTCTGATTTAGGAGGAGAAGTTACAGCGTGGCCACATGTGTCTCTGCACAGTCCAGACGGCGCTGCCCTTACTTACATATGATCGACTGGACGATCATACGTCCGGGTCCCTCCATGTGCCGGTGTGCGGGGCGCAGTGTGGGTGACCAGCCCCAGGAGCGCTGGGGCCCTTGCGGGGGTGGGTTCTGAACGTTGTTGATGACATAAGAAAGCTAAGTGCCATCTTCTCACCTTACCTGGTGGCTGTGTCCCTGGAAAGCTCAGGGAGTATTAAGTAATCGTCCTTGGCTATACAGTGAACAAGAGAGCGCTTCCAGGCAGGTCTTCAGGAGCAGCCTTGAGGCTCTGGCTGGACCCGAGGGAGCCCCGGGCAGGACAAGCAGGACCCTGACTGACCCCCGGTCCCTGGACGACATCCCCTCCTCAGAGGCTTGGCTCTGGGGCCCTCGTGTTGAGAGCTAATGACTTCCTTTCTCTGGCCCCTGGGGTTTCAGACTGGGAATTCGGTGTTTCTTCTTTCTCACTTCCTGCTGTTTGTTTTCAGGCACCTGGACTCCATTCAATCCAGTGACCGTCCGGTCGATCATATGTAAGTAAGGGCAGTGCCGTCTGGCCTGTGCAGAGACACATGTGGCCACTGGACACAGTTGTGCCGCTTCTGTCTGTGCTTCCGACCTGCTTTCCCCGGAGCTCCCGCCCAGCCCAGCCCTCCACTGAGCCCTTGTGTTCAGTTGGCTGTCTGGCCCATCCTTCGAGTTTTTAGTTCTGAAGGTGTCACATACTTGTGGGACCAGCTCATTCCATGCACAGTCCATCCTGTGTGGCTGTGAAGTCTCACTGAACGGAGTGGACCCGCAGGGACACTCAGACCACCTGGAAAGGGACCAGATGCTGTATTGCCTTCTCCTCGCAGTGTTTCCCACCAAGTTTTTACTTACGCCTCTGTAGCTGTTCTGCCTGCAATTATATGTAAATGGAGTTCTAAGTGCTTTCTGATTTGGACCTGGAGTTGGGGGGGGGGGTTAATGAAAGGAAGGTCTTATTTTAAAAATATCTAGGAATTCCCATCATGGCTCAGCAGAAACGAATCTGACTAGTATCCATGAGGATGCAGGTTCGATCCCTGGCCTTGCCCAGTGGGTTAAGGATCCAGCGTTGCTGTGAGCTGTAATGTAGGTTGCAGACGTGGCTCGGATCTGGCATTGCTGTGGCTGTGGTGTAGGCCAGTGGCTACAGCTCAGATCATAGATTCTCTAGCCTGGGAACCTCCATATGCCGCAGGTACGGCCCTAACAAGACAAAATAAATAAGTAAATAAATACTGAAAACCAATAGTCTTTATTTTTGCTGGAGTGGGCCTCCCTTGACAGGGGACTCTTCTGAGGTCCGAGGGGCCTCTGGGGTCAGAGGGCGTGTTCTAGGCCCAGAACCCTGATCTGGGAGGGTGGGGCAGCCCCTCACCTCCTGCGCAGATCTTCCTTCCGGAAAGCGAGAGCTCCCGCCGCGGTGTGCCGTGTTGTTTCGCTGTGGCTCCACCAGCATGTTCGGCTTGCACGTCCCTTTTCACAGCCGGCTCGTGGCCACCTAGTGGGACCTAGGGCTGCAGCTGGGATGCGCTCACAGCCTGCGGGGCTGGGTGGCGCCTCTGCCCTGGTGGCTCTTCCTGATTCCCGCCCTTTCGTCCCAGCCATGTTTGACCGCGAGAACAAGGCCGGCGTGAACTTCAGCGAGTTCACTGGCGTCTGGAAGTACATCACCGACTGGCAGAACGTCTTCCGAACCTACGACAGGGACAACTCGGGCATGATCGACAGGAACGAGCTCAAGCAGGCCCTCTCAGGTTTCGGTAAAACGCGTGTCTTTCTGCATAGCTGGTTCATTTTGGAGCCGAGGGCCATGCATTTTGTGCTTTAGGCTTTTAATGCAATGAAACCTTTGCTTTCATCACACAGATTTGTATTTTGATATCATTTATAGCACGAAGGCTTATGTTTGACTTGGAGACTTTCATCCAAAATGAGACAAGGGCTATGCAGTGGTTTGTCTTTAGTGGAGTGGAGTGCGATGGCCCAGCACACTGGGCATGAGGCTTTTGAAACACTGGACGTGAGCGTGTGGAGGTGGCACAGCGTCGGGCAGCTCGCTTCCCGGTGCGTGGAAATCCACAGGGAGGTGGCCAGGTGCCCACGAGAAGCGAGTCTGGGTGGCGTGGGCGTGGGCGTGGAAGCTCCCATTCTCAGGTGCACCTGGGCACGTGTGCCACACACACACCAAGCGGTGAGCAGTGTTCCAGACGCCTTCCAGAGCGGTCAGCGGGCCTGAGGGCTTGACACAAGGTGCACCCGAGCTCCGGGGGTCTCGGGGGGCTACTCCTGCCCTCTCTTCCTTGGGGCTGGCTCTGCGGCTGTCTTCTCCACCCTCTGCCTCTGGGGCCCCCCGGCAGGTTTGTGTTGTGACCCCCCCCAGGCTTGGGTCAGGGTTTGGGCAGGATGTTGACCTTGGGTTCTTTGAAGCGGAACCAGGCGTGTAGCCGTGACCTTGCTGTGCCCAGAGCGGCGGCTGGAACCTGGATCCTGGGAGTCACGTCCAGTCCAGTGGCCTCAGATGTCACCCAAGCGGTGCCTTCTGTCTCACTTAGTGCCCATGACCTGTGGGTCCTGGGGGCTCACGGAAATGCTGAGGGGACAGGCCCTGGGCTCTCGGGCCTCCGAGTCCCGGTCAGACCCAGGTCGTTGTGGCTGCCTAAGCCAGCAGGGCTTTGACAGGGGACTCCACCCGAAGCTGGGGACCCTCCACTCCCGCATTTCTCGTTCCAGCCGTTTTCCACCCTCCTGCCGCCACGTCTGCTCTGCCCCCTTTGCGAGCTGCCCTCCTCGCCCGGCTCTGTGCCTGGAGCGTGCCACGGCCCCGCAGGCCCGTCTGCGGCGGAGTTTGGCCCCAGCAGCCCCCTCCCCTTTCTCATGCCATTGGCTGCTTGTCCACCCGGGCAGTGTCCTGATCTGGACCTGTTCTCTGCGGGGTTACTGCTGGCATCTGGCCTGCTCCCTGGCGCTGAGAGGGGTCCTCTCGGGCGCCTCGCTAGTTTGTAGTAAGCAGGGCCTGCTCCATCCCCGGCTTTGGAGGGAGGAGCGGCCCGGAGGTCCAGGAGTCCAGCGCTGGCGCAGCCCTGTCTGCTCTGGAGCTCTGGGCTCCCTGCCGCCCTGTCTCTGTCGCTGTCTTATCTGTCCTTTCCCCATCTGGGCAGGAGACCATGGCACGGCGCTGGCTGGACAGGCACAGGAGCGGGCAGGAGTGAGGCGGCCCCGGCCAGCACCGCTGTCTCCAGCCAGCTGTGGGGAGGGGGCCCTGGGTGAAGTCACAGGGTATGGAGCACGCTGACCACTCTGGAAGGTGCTGTCACTTGTTTGCACGCGTGACTCTGTTCTGGTAAAGTGACACCATGCTCCTGCGGCTGATTAACTGTGACGTTCGCTCAGACAGTAGCTGTGCCTGCTCTTGCAAAGACTCCAGCCAGACCGAAACCAGTAAAAATGTTTTGGCACCTGGATCTTGTCTCCTGAATAAGTAAGGCTCCCGCGGCCACACAGGTGGTGGGGCGGGGGGAAGGACGCAGTGTCCTGGCTCAGAGCAGCCGGGACGTCTGTCCGCCGTCAGCGCCACCTCAGCTGAAGGCCTTCCAGGACGCTCACTCAGTAAGTTGGGGGCAGCGGCGTGACTGCCACAACCCGATGACCCTTTGGGGCCTTGGTCTGTGTGAGGCCGCCTCCAGGTCCCTGTGCTGGGCGATGTGCGCAGTGGCTGTCACGTCATCTCCCGCTGCCTTAGGTTTACGTTCTGGTTCATTTGGGAGCCTCCGTGAGGTTTTGCCGTTCTAATAGTAACGGAGTTATTCGGCTTCGCCTCTGGGTTAAAAATGTGGTAGGAGTCTCCAGTGGGGGCTTTGAAGAAGGTGAGCTCCACCGCATTCCAGAAGACCCCATGGGGTGAAGTGTTGGCTCCCCTCAGTCACCCTGCAGTGACCCTCGTCCTGCCAGGAAGGGGCTGCAGGTCTCCGAGCCCTGCCACCTGGTGGGGCTGGGATATCGCAGCCCAGGGGCCGTGTACTTCAGTGCCTTGCAGTGAGCTTGCACCTGCTCCTTCTCTGGACCCTCCGTCCTGTGCTCTCAGAGGAGGCGCAGGCGGGTCTCTGGCGGAGCGTGGGTGTTGACGCGCCTCCCTCCTCCAGGGTACCGGCTCTCCGACCAGTTTCACGACATCCTCATTCGGAAGTTCGATAGGCAAGGACGGGGACAGATCGCCTTCGACGACTTCATCCAGGGCTGCATCGTCCTGCAGGTACCCGTCTTCGTGGGGCGCAGACCTGGACTGCGGAAGGGAAGGCGGGGGAGGCTGAAGCGGCGACCCCTCACCCGGATGTGCAGTTCGAGGGGCCAGACACGTGAACCTGGTTCTGGAGCTGGAGACGGGTGCTTTTTGGAGAAGTAGGCAATTGTTCTGTGAAGTGGAAGTTAGACAGCAGGGCCCTCCTCCCCCGGGGCACCCAGTTGGATGGAGGTGTCAGCGTGTGTCCGCTTCTAGCTCCTAGACTAACGGGATCTGAGGCCCATGAGAAGCTCAGGTGCCTCTGCCAGGCCATGGGCTGAGCGCAGACCAGCCAACCTGCCACTGGCCGTCGCCACTGGGCCCTGGGACAGGGAAGGGAGAGGAGGAGCTACGCCGCCGGCCCCACATCAGAAGCCCTCGGAAGTGTTTTCCTTCATTTGACTCTTGCCAGAAAGAAAGGTTTTGAAAATTAGTTTTTTTACAAAGCAACATGGAAGTTTATAGAAATCTTGGGAAAGTAGAATTAAGGGTAAAAAGGGAAAGCACTCTCTGAAAGTGACACTGCCTCGCAGACAGAGAAGGGCTTCTGGTTGCCGTTTGGGAAGGGCTCCAGGGAGGGATGGAGCAGGAGGCCGGGCTGAGCAGGTGGAAGCTCCTAACGCGGGGCGGATAAACAGCGAGGTCCTACCACGGAGCACAGGGAGTGCTCCTCAGCATCCTGTGCTAAAGCACCACGAGAAAGAATCTTTCCAAAGAGAGAGAGGGAGAGAGAGTGTGAGTGTGTGTGTGTGTGTGTGTGTGTGTGTGTGTGTGTGAGAGAGAGAGAGAGAGAGAGAATCACTTTGCTGGGCAGCTGAAATTAACACAATGTTGTGAATTAACTGTACTTCAATTAAAATAAAACAGAATAGAATAAGTAGAAAGGGCAATCACCCATTGTCTCCAGTGGGAGGTACCTGCTGCTGGTAACTTGTGTGGTTTGTTTCACACCAGCGTTTATTTATCTATTTTCATTATAGCTGGTTTAGACTGTCAGTTCTCTACTGTACAGCGTGGTGGCGCAGTTGCACATACAAGTATACATTCTTTTTCTCACATCGTTGTGCTCCATCGTGACAAGACACAGCTCCCAGTGCTACACAGCAGGATGTCATTGCCTGTCGACACCGGCATTTCTCACACACATTCCGAAGCTCCTGGCTTACACCTGCGTGGACTGTCACCTGTGTCAGCCCGTTTATTCTTGGCCGTCAACCTGCCCAGCACAGGAGGGGTGGAACTTGGGGCCCCGGGGAGATGGGGTGCCATTGGCATGGCTCTTGGGCCAGGCTCTAGCCTTGCCCTCAGCTCCTCAGTGGGCAGACAGGTGACAGCCAAGGTCACGATGAGCCTGGGCCTGTCTTCTCCTGTCGGTAGGAATCTTCAGAGCATCTCGTGGTCCCCCCAGCGCCTGTCATTTGGTGGCACTTGCTGACCATTCCTGCCGTCCGCCCTGCTGCCTGGTGGCCAGGCTTGTGAACAAACAGGGAGCCTGGGGAGCAATCAGACAGGAGGAGGAGGGCAGGCGGGTCCTGGCACAAGCTGGCAAAAGGAGACCCTGCCCTTCCTGCTCTGCGGCCGGGCTTCCCTGCTGGCGGCAGGTTCTAGGGAGGAGCCCCAGTGGGGGCTGGTTTCCCTTTGTCCTCAGTGGCCTCTGGCCAGAGCAGAGGTGAGCAGCCAGGGAGGCCCCCCCACTGCAAAGCCTTAGAGTAGGAGAAAGGTTCTGGGCAGAGGTGCTGGCCTCTCACCCCGGCATCCTGCCTGGCCCCCGTCTCCCTTGGTGGACCAGCCTGGCTCAGCCATGGTCAGGGACACTGCCTGTGCCTCCCCGTGCTGGCTCGGTCAGAAGTAGGGCCTTGGAGACATGAATGAGTCTGAAACTGGGTTCCTAACTGTCTCTTTACCAGATGCGCTCTCTTCCTTCTGTTTGGTAAGTATTGGATCTAAACACCTGTTGTTTTTCCTCAGAGGTTGACAGATATATTCCGACGCTACGATACGGATCAGGACGGCTGGATTCAGGTGTCATATGAACAGTACCTTTCCATGGTCTTCAGCATCGTATAGCGCCGGTCTCCTGCAGACACCTTTGTGACTTGGGAAAGAAAAGACTGGAAATGCCAAATCTCTTACCTTTAACCAGGGGAGCACGGATGCAGTTAGACAACTGTCCTTCCTTTAGATTTTGTATAATTAATACCTGGGGACCCAACTGTACACATGCGGAGAAGCTGGTTAGTGTTTCACAGTGCTCGCAGCAATTAGGTCATTGCTCGGATACACACATTAGACTTGAGACTGTTTAATTGTGCCACGAGTGCGGCGAGATATAATAACGTATCAGGTATTGTGCATGCAAAAACTCATCATGTGCATTTCTAGAAAGCTGCCGTTCTAGAGTGGAAATCAGCAGTAGGAATTTTAAATAATGTGGAACTTGCACAGGAAGCTGCTCATGTGCCTTACTTTTTAAGAGGGTTTATTGTGTTCATTTGAATATGCAGCGTCAGCAATAAAGCACATGCCATGCCCTGAGCCCTTGTCCCGTCTTGTCTCGGCTGTGCTCCCTGGAGCTCTAAGGGGCCCGGCAGCCTCTGGGGTCTCCCGCTGCCCTCCTCTCTAGCAGCAGTGGGTTTGCATTTTGTAAAACTTCTTTGGACATACAGATCCAGGTTTGGTTCCCAGGGAGTGGGTTTTCATTCACTTTCTAAGGATGCAAATCTGCTCCGTGATGGTCTGTTCATTTCCATTTTTCACACAGGAAGGCAGAGCGAGAGGTGCGGCCAGTCCCTGGGGGGCCTGTGCCTGCCCCGTGGGATGGCTTTAGGCCCCTCTGTCCCTCCTCAAAGTGAGCCTTCCCAAACCACCATTCGGGGCAGGGCTGTGTTGGGCTTCTGAGTAGGTGTCCGTGGCCTACAGATGGGGCCGGGCCATCAGAAGTGTTTGTCTACGGGGTCCATTTGGGGACTTGTACTCTTTGGGGTTAGGCGCCCGGGGAGCTGGGCTTCTCGTCCGTGGTGTCTGTGATGAGAGGGCATGTCCCCGACCACAGAACGCGGCCTTGTGAGCTCACGCCCTGGGTCCCAGGTCTCTGGATCTCCCCTCCTTCCCCTTGGGAGTCTGTGGCCTTGGACACACTTGTGAGGCCTGGCACAGGATCCCAGGCTCCACTCCACGGAGGCCAGTCTCCCACTTGCAGGCTCTGAGAGGCCCTCCCCCCAGAAGCCCAATCACTGACACTGGAGACCTGGGACAGCCAGGTGCCAAGGTGGAGGCAGCTGCTCCTAACTGGTCCAACGCAGCCCACGCCCAGGCTGGTCCTTGGTCGCCTCCCTGCCCGCTTAGATGGAGGTGTAGACGGTGGGGTCCCCCTTTCCTGGGTGACCCAGTGGGATGGAGGTGTAGGCAGTGCCCCCCCCCATCCCTGGGTGACCCGGTTAGATGGAAGTGTAGGCGGCAGGGACCCCCTTTCCTGGGGGTACCTGGTGGGATGGAGGTGCAGACGGCAGGGCCCCTCTCCCGTGGGGGTACCTGGTTAGACGGAGGTGTAGACCCCACTGTCCTTCTTTTCTCAGAGGCACTGTGTTCCTCTCCTCCTTGACCTCTGGTCTCTGCTGACCCCAAACGAGTGAAGGCAGCAGGCACCCAGCATTGCTGTGCCCTGTGCCCTGTGCCATGGCACCCCTCCCTGCCCATGCGGGCTTTCCCACCCACCTCTCCCCCAGCCCCTCAACTCTAGCAGCTTGGCCTCTGAATTCATCCTGGTTTTGCTGGAAGTTGGAACCCCTCAAGCTGGCCTCAGGCAATGGCAGTTCCCTGCTCTGTACACAGTGGGTGTTTAATCCTCGTGGATTCCTGGGGCTGACAGAGCCGATGCTGAGAAGCCAGTTCTCACCCTGCCTTGGGCTGAGGGTCATGCAGGGGTCGTCAGGCAGTTCAGGAAAGCGGAGGAAAGGGGAATCTTGGAATGGAAAGGCTGTGGATGGCGCAGGTCCTCCCAGCTGAGGGGGGCAGAGGACCCTGCGCACAGACACTCCCGTGGAGTCCAGGGTTCCGGCCCCTGGAGGAGGCTGCCACCCTGGACAGCACGAGCGGCAGGTGGACCTAAGGGTTGGGGGTCTGTCCAGAGCCCCAAGCCCAGCAGCCCTGCAGGAAGGTAAGGACTCCTGTCCTTGGTGGCTCGTGCTTGGTCTCAGCGGCCAGGCGGCCACACGGGGGCGGTGCAGTCCCACCTGGGGGTTGCCTGACCCTGGGCGCCTCACCTAAGCCCAAGCCAGAGCGGGGACCTCAGGACCAGCCAGTGAGGAGTTTACAGAAGCAACCTAGAAGCCAGAGGGAGCGGGGGCTGGAGTGGGGGCAGCAGCAGCTGCCTGACAGATGGAAAGGTCTTTGCTGCCTCCCCGCAGGGGGCTCCAGCCCCAGATGGTGCCTCCCCCTGGGCGTCGGAGTTAGGGCTGGAGCAGCGGAGGTTCACGGCCCGTCCAGGCCAACTGCTGCCCGTGGTGCACCGTCACTCATCCCCTGTCCCCTGGTCATCTGCTCCCGTCACCCACCCGGGCCCATGCACCCTCTCCCTCCACCCACACAATGTGGTGACCACCCAGCTCCCCGTGGGCTTTGGGAAAATGCAGGACGTTCTCAAGACTCTCGCCCAGCTTCAACTGTCGGTTCTTCGTGAAGAAGGAAATAGTCCTGCCAGCAGGACAGCCTGACTGTGGCCAGCACCCTGGTCACCACCAGTCACCTCAGCCAGCCGGGGAGTCATGTCTGGATGAGCCTGGTCAAGGGCAAGACCAGGTGGGGTTCCAGGCGGAGGCTTGGGTGCTGCAGGCAGAACTGATGTCACATGTGCTCTTCCTGCTGTGGGGGCCAAGTCAGTCCCCAGGGAGTCCCTGCTGGCTCCTCCTCCTGCCCCCATCCCTCTGACCACGCCACCACCCACAGGGGCAGCCCTGGAGGGCGGGACCGGAGGGGCTGGGGCCCTAAGTGCCCTCCTCAGCTCACAGCACCTGACAGGTGCCCGCCAGCTTGGAGCTCGGTACGAAGTGCGCTCATGGTGCTGTGTGACCGTGTCCATCTGCTCATCCTGGAAAACTGACCCTCTGTCCCCATTTAGTAAAACTCCCCCCACCCCCCGCCCTCCGTCTCCACGGCTCTGAACCCCCGGGCCCTTTACGCGGGTGGATCCTACGGAAGCTGCCCTTTGTGGCTGGTTTCACGGAGCCCAGCGTCCTCGGGGCTCACTCGTGTCATGGCCTGTGACAGACTCCCCTCCTTTGTAAGGCTGAATAAGACCCCAGGGTAGGGGCGGGCCACGCTGCGTGTGTCCATCATCCATGGACGGACGCGTGGGCTGCTCCCGCCTCTGGGCCGCCGTGAACACGCTGCTGTGCACGTAGCTCTGCCAGACCCGCTTTCCGTGCCTCTGCGTTTGTCCTCAGATGGACGGGTTATGTGGCGCCTCAGTGTTTGGAGGAACATCCGTACTGTTTTCCACGGTGTTTGTACCATTTGTACGCCCACCAACAGCGTGCAAAAGTTTCAATGTCACCACACCCTTAGATAACAGCCCCTCTGATAGGTGTGAGATAATCTCTCTTTTGTTGTCTTGATTTGTGTTTCTCTGACCATCATTGATGTTGAACTTATTTTCATGAGACTATTGCCGTTCCTGTGCCTCTGGAGAAATATCGGGTCAAGTCCTTTGCCCATTTTTTAATTGGCTGTTTGTCTTTAATTGTGGAGCCGGAGAATCCCATCATATATTCTGGATATTACTACCTTATAAAATATATGATTAGCAATTTTTCTCCTAGTCTATCATATGCTGCCTGTTTGCTTTATTGTTAGTGTCCTTTGATGCACAGAAGTTTTAAAATTTTTTTTGACTTTTTTGCCATTTCTTGGGCTGCTCCCGTGGCATATGGAGGTTCCCAGGCTAGGGGTCCAATCGGAGCTGTAGCCGCCGGGCTACGCCAGAGCCACAGCAACACAGGATCCGAGCCTCGTCTGCAACCTACATCACAGCTCACAACACCACCAGATCCTTAACCCACTGAGGAAGGCCAGGGATCAAACCCACAACCTCAAGATTCCTAGTCAGGTTCGTTAACCACTGCGCCAAGACAGGAACTCCAGAAGTTTTAAATTTTGATGCAATTTAATTAATTTATTTATTTTTGTTGCCTATGCATTTGGAGTTAAATGCAAGAAATCTTTGCCAGGTTCAGTCTTGAAGCTTTTCCCTATGTCTTCTACTTAAAGAAAGTCTCCACTTTAGGTCTTGATTCATTTCAAGGTCTTTTTTTTTTTTTTTCTTTTTGCTATTTCTTTGGGCCGCTCTCACAGCATATGGAGGTTCCCAGGCTAGGGGTCCAATCGGAGCTGTAGCCACAGGCCTACACCAGAGCCACAGCAACGCGGGATCCGAGCTGCATCTGCAACCTACAGATGCACGGCAACGCCGGATCGTTAACCCACTGAGCAAGGGCAGGGACCGAACCCGCAAACTCATGGTTCCTAGTCGGATTCGTTAACCACTGCGCCACGACAGGAACTCCTCGAGGTCATTTTTGAATAAGGTGTTGGGTGAGGGTCCAGCTTCATTCTTATCCAAGTGGCTGAAGCTCCCCCATCACCACTTGTTATAAAGACCATCCTTTCCCCATTGAATGGTCTTGGCACGCTTGGCGTGTCAACCACATACATGAGGGTTGGTTTCGGGGCTCTCTATTCTGGTCCATTGATCTACCCCCACCTGTTCTGTAGATAAGAAGCGAAGGCCCAGAGAGGGCTCACAGTTTGGCCACGGTCACATGGTAAGTGGGGGTTGGGCTGGGATTGGGTGAAGGCTGCCTTGGATGCAGAGAGGTGGGGAGTGCAGGGGGCACGTCTGACCCATCCTATGATGGGGTGCGTGGGCAGGACCTGGGGAAAGCATCCCTGTGGCCGGGGGACTGAGATGGCCTGACTCACACAGCCTGCGGAAAGCTCACTGCTGCTGCTGCGGCTCAGAGCACTGCAGGTTCAAAGAATCCCAGGCAAGTGAGTCATTGTCCAGTGGGGGCCGGGGTTGTGCAAGAAGGGAAATAACTCAAAGAGGTGACCCTCCCTCCCCTTCCCCCCCTCCCCTTCCCATTCCCCTGCCCCTCCTTCCCCTCCCCTCCCTGCCCCTCCCCTCCCTCCCCTCCCCCTTCATTTCTCCTCCTCCCTCCTCTTTCCCTCTTCCTTCCCTTCCCTCCCTCCCTTCCCCCTCCTCCTGCTTCCCCTTCTGCCCCCACAATGGCTGATTCTGGGCTGAGAGGCTGTAGCAGGTACCAGATGGATGAAAGTTCCTGCATCCCCAGTAAACCCAAATGTCAGGGAGTGGGGGACAGTAGGGGTGGCCTCTGCTTTAAGCTGAGGGAATGACAGGCCAGATATTTAGGGAAAAGCATTCCAGTCAGAGGAAATGGCACCCGCGAAACCCCAGGAACAGGCAGAGGAGAGAGCAGAGCCCCAGAGGGTCTGTGCGGCACCCCCTGCACAAGCACAGGTTCCCGTGGATCCCGACCCTGAGGGTCTCTCGGCTTCAGCGCGTGCCAGCCCAGGCCATGGCAGGCCCCCCACTTCCGGGCCATGGCCCCCAGGGCCAGCCGCTGCCCTGTCCCCCTGCTCTGTGCTCCAGGAGCAGTGAGTGTCCAGGAGGGGGTTTCCCACTGGACCCCTAAGTTGGGTGGCCCCTGGGGGTCTGCTGAGGGTGGGGACCTGCCCCCCCGCTCCTGGTCCTGGCTGACAGGGTGGGCTACCTGGCCAGGCCGGGGTCTGCAGGGGCCTCGGGATGACTGGAGTGGGGCTGCTGGCACCAGGGTGGAGGCGCCGGAAGGAGGAGGTGAGGGTGGGGTTAGGCCTGGACAGGCACTGGCTCTTCCCACCCCTGACCCTCACCTACGACCCTTGCCCGTCGGCCTCAGCCACATCTCAGGAGTTCAGCAATGACTCTAATTTGGTTTTATTGACGCAGATATCTCCCGTTCAAGACACCAAGTGGCTTTCAACCAGCCCTGGACCCCTGGCCACACCCAGGCTTTCCCGATGGGCGTCTAGTGGGCAGCCTGGGGCCTCTGTCCTGGGCCTCGGGGGGGGGGGGTGTCTGGGGAGGGGCCCAGAGCCCCCAGTGCTGGCCCTTCTCCACCTGCGGGCGAGGTCCCTGGGCCCCTTGTGGGTGCTCCTGCAGGTGTGAGGGCCCCACCTGCTGCAGGCCAGGCTCAGCCGGGCGCCCGAGCTCCTTGCATGCGGGCCAGGATCTCAGGGGCAGGAAGTCTGCCTGGCCGTGCACCCCCACCAACCACACTGAGGGGGCAGAAGTCTCCTCAGCGGGGGCGGAGGCGGGGCAGGGATTCAGGGACACCCCACAGAGAGAACAATGACAAAATGCTCCAGATCTTTCTCTGGCCTCTAGAGGCCACGGAGGGAGAGAGAGCACCGGCCTGCCCCAAAGGGAGCCCTGCAGCCTGGCACCTGTGCTGGGCACCTGTAGCGTGGCAGCACATCTGTCTGCCTCTGAGGATGGCCTTGGCTGTCTGGGGGAGGGAGGCTGTGGAGGAGAACAGTGAACTGGCAGGGGGACGGCAGGTGGGCAGAACCGGGATGGCAGAGCCAGGGTTGTGTCACATTACCAAGCTCCCAGGACGGCCACATCCAGGACACAGGAGTGGGCAGTGAGGGCCAGGTGGCACCACAGGGGTGTTTTTTTTCCAAGCTCTCTTCCCTGCAGGCCACCCTCCCACCCTGGACAAACGATCCAGGAAAGAGGAATTTGTCCCCAGCTGGTCACAAGTTTGGGTGGAGCAGGAGGACTCAGCACCACGAAGCCTGTTTGCAGCTGGGAGTCCTGAGTGCGTATGGCAGGGGGGTCTGAGGGGGTCACCTGAGCTGCAGCCCCAGAGGGAAAACACTGAAGTGGGGAGAGTCCAGCTGCATTTGGACCCATGTGGTGGGAGCTGGGACAGGGTGGTCGTACGGTGAAGAAACTAGGGGAGCTCACATGTGCGCTGCAAACTGTTGTGTGTCTGCACAACCTGTGTGAATGGGAAGTGGTGTCCCACTGATCTGGCAGAACTGCCTGAGAGGCCTGGAGCCATCCTCGTTCTCAGGGGCACGACGTCCAGGGGCTCCCACACAGGGAGCTCAGTCCCTGGTCCTAGAGACCTGACAGGTAGCACCTCCCTGAAAAGGGCCATCCTGTTGGATCAGTGCCACGACTGCCCCACAGTCTGGAGACAGGCTTGGCCAAGGTGAGTGGTTGGGGGGAAGTACGGAGGGGCCCCTGGTTTCTCCTGCACCCCCAGCTGTCCAGCTTCACCTGCCTTTGTCCTGCCCCAGGAAGTGGCTGCAAGAAGCAGTGGGGTGTCTTGCTCAGGGTTCCCTACAGGACAGGGTGGGTGGATGAGACCAGTGCCTGGACAGCAGGCTAGAATGGGGTCCCTGAGGTCTACAGGTGCTGTCTTCCCCTGTGGGGATGTTCTGGCTCTTACTACAAACTCCAAGTCCTCGGGCTCTTTGTCTCTGCCCACCTTCCTGGTCTGAGGTCCCTCCAGGCCTGCACTTGACAGAATGGACCCACCTGGCCACGGCCCCGCCCAGATGTACCCTCCCGACATACTAGACACACGCACTTACTGTCATTAACAAAAAGGAAATGACGGCCAAAAAGGGAACAAAAACAGCCCATGCTTCTTGCAAAATGTCCAGGAACTGTGGAAATTTTAAAAAGTAAAGAGAAATTAAAGTTCACCTGTCACCTGAAGTCATTCACCCAGACTCTTTCTGGGCATGATGCACTTTGCAAAAATTGGATCAGGATGTGACTGCTGGTTTTGACTACTTAGAAATACAGCAGCAGAACTTCATATTGTTCCATGTCCAGTGCAAGACGATGTACTCAGCGGACACCTTGAGCCTCTGCTCCGCGGCAGGTGCGGCGCTCTTCCTCAGATAGAGGTGAGCAGATCTTGTGAGTTTACCTGTTAGACACAGGGTCACAGAACACTCTGCTGTGATTTCGGGCAGGAGCAGGCCCCATGAGAGGCAGAGCAGAGAGAGGAGATGGACAGCAGAGGCCTTGGATCTGAGCCTGGTGTTCTCTCTGAGGGCCCAGGCTGTGGGGAGCTGGCCCAGAATGACAGCAAGTGCGAAGGTCCTGAGGCACACAAGGCAGGGGGCAGCTGGGGCTTGATGGGCGGGATTTTGCTCAGAGCCTGGTAGGTGCCACTGACTGTGGGACGGGGAACAGGGCAGACACTGGACCCCGAGCCCAGTGACTGAGGGGGTGCAGCATCAGTGAGGCTTGGATGAGGACAGTGGATGGGGCTGCACTCCCCCACTCCCCTTGCCAGGGATCACAGGGAGGGCCTGGGGGGAGGATGGCATTGGTGGACCAAGCCGAGGTCTCCAGGGGCCCCTCGCACCTTGGGCGGAGAGCCCAAGATGGGAGGCCAAGCTCAGAGGGCGCCCGGGGCCTCGGGTGCCAGAAACAGTCCGAGCCCAGTGAGGGAGCTGGGTTTTCAAAGTCCAGACTCATCGGATAGGACGGAGGAGAGCAGGGGCCAAAGGTCAGGAAGCAAGAGGAGGAAGGAGCAACCCGAGGAGTGGGAAGGGTCCTGCGGGAGGCCTCGGGAGGAGGGAACTGGGAATCCCGGGGCAGGGAAGCGCGCAAGTGGTCGGAGCAGGGCCTTCACGGCTGGCCGATTGGTGCGAACCAGAAAAGTCGGATTGAGATTTCTCACGAACGGCCCTGCGGCTCCTAGAAGGTCCAGTGTCAAAAGTACTGTATTAATATTGTAAAATTGTAAAACCCTTTCATCCTAGCAAAACCCGGTTGCAGCAGGCGAGCAGGTCATGATATACATTCGGTTTCGGGCGCCGCACCCGGCGGCGAGGGGATCCTGGGCCCCCGCATCTCTGCCCCGCGGGATCGGTCTCAGGGGGCGCAGGTGGAAGGGGGCGCGGACGAGAGGGTCTGGGGCTCCCGCGGGGAGCACGGGGGCCTTGGGGGCCTCCGGCCACCCCGGAGCCGACTGACCCTTGGGGCGACCCGGGGGATCCGAGGGGCCCAGGATGCGACCCCACTGCGGAGCGCGCAGACCAGGGACCGACGGGCCGGGGCGGGGATGCGAGCGCGCGCCCCCTGCCGCCTCCGGGGCGCGGGCGCGGGCGGCTCCGGGGCGGGGCGGCTCGCGTGCCGGGGTGGGGCTCTCCTTTCGTGGCCGCAGCCGCCGCCTGGTCCCCGAGATGCAAGCGCGGGCAGCCGCGCCGCCACAGCTCCCGGTCCGGGCCGACTGCTCCCGCGGGCGCGCCTGAGCCTCCGCGCGCCGCCGGCCGGGTAAGTGCCCCGGGCGAGCTCCGGCCGCCCGGCTCCGCGCGGGAGACGCGCGCGCAGAGCCGTCTTCCCAAGCATCCCCCTCGCTCGGCTCCGCCACCCCTCCCTCCTCAAGCCCTGTCGCCCCAGCCCCCTCTGCTCGCTCCATCCTCTCGTCGCGCGGCCCTGAGGTCCAACTGGCAGCTTCTCACCTAAACCTGAAAACGAGGCTTTTGAGGGAAGCCGCTCCACCGCCACTGCTTGCCGTCCCGCAGTGTCCCGGCCCCTGGAGCGTCGGAACCCACTTCTCTTGGGAGAGTCGGGCTAATTGCCCTTTGCTTTGGGGCCAGTTTCCTTCGGAAAGGTTTTGGGCAGATGCTGGGGGAGCACTTTGAACTGGACCCCTGAGCCCTCCCCAGGGCAGCTGGTCAGGGGAGACCACAGCTGGGGGCCCCCGCGCCGCCGGGCGCCGAGCTCAGCCCCTCCTTTGGGGCAGAGAGCGCCAGCCTTGGTTCTCACACTCGGGAGGAGCAGCGGAAGGCGCGTTTTCCAGGAATTCGTGGTGTTTCAGTTAGTGGCACCAAGAAAGTTTTTCCCTAAAGGCTTATTTTGAGTGGCGGAAAATCCCAGATTGAAGATACTTTGTTGGAGGCACAGGCCCTGGGGGACCTGCCCACTGGGTGTTGGGGAGAGGGCTGCCCACAGGGCCGGTGACCAGCCAGGGTCAGAGGTCAGAGGCCTTGGGAAACTTGCCCTCCTCCGGCTCCGGCTCCTCGTCTGTTTCACGGTTGGTCTGAAGGGCTGGGGCTGGAGGTCTCTGCCCCCCTGGAGGCGTCCAGCAGGACTCCAGCTGTGGCCGCCCCATGACTCAGGCAGGGCCTCTGTGTGAGACCCACAGGCTCTGGTCGTCCAGGGCTGGGTGCGGAAGGGGGTGCCCTGGTCTCCCCCCACCCCCCACCCCCGAGCTCTGGGTACTGGACAGTCGTGAACTGGATCTCTTCCGGCCTGGTCAGCAGCCCTACCCACTGGGGGCACTTTCCGGGCGGCCTCCGGCGGAGGCGGGCTCCCGGGCCTGGCCAGCCTCCGCCCAAAGTCCGCCATCAGGGCCTGCAGCCTCCTGGGCCGGCGCCCCGTCACGCTGGGGGGCTCGGATCCACTGGTGGGCAGGTGGGCAGCTGCTGGGTGGTGCGGCCTGACCAAGTGAGGGGGCTGGCCAGCAGCCGTGGCTGGCAGGCTCCCCGCTTACAGGTGAGGACGTCGGGGTGGGTACCGGGCAGAGCTGGACACAGACGGGTGCGTTGTTTGCCTCTTGGGTTGGTCGCAGGCAGTCGTGTCATGTGCAGGATCTTTCATTTTTGTTTTGTCCTTATGTGTATTTTCCGAAATGGGCAGCTGTTACCTTTACCCTGAGAGGTTCGCGGAGAAGTTCCAAATCCCTGGAGAAGCACTGTCAGCTCGGGACGCCTCTGTGGCGCCTGTCTGGGGAGTTTGGTCAGTCCCGCGGGGGCTTCTCCAGGGCAGTGCCCTGGCATTCAGTAAAATGGAGCCTGGGCTGAGGATTCTAGTGCAGGCTGCGCCAGAACTGGACCCCAAACTACGGCTTCTCCAGGGGACAATGGCTGGCCCCCCCAGATTTCTCCCCCACCCCCAGCGGGCTACCTGGAGAGTGTTTATCTGCTCTGCCGCTTTTGGCCACAACCTGTGTTTTGGGGGCCATTCCACGGAGGGCTTTGTGGCTGTGGGCGAGATGGGGAGGGGCTGTGCCCTGAGCCTAGGTCCTGTCTTACCTCCTGCTGTGGGGAGAGGGCTTTGGATGGAGGAAAGGGAGGGGGTCAGCACCCCCCCCCTGTGTCCCCTGGCCCCCTCCTGATCTTCCTGTCACCCCCCCACCCCACCCCTGCTCTGAGCCTTGGGCTCATTTAAAAGGTGATGCTGGGGATGGTCCCAGGGGCGGGGGCGGGTCAGCCACGCCCTTACCTTTGACCTTGAGAAGTGTGGAGTGGGTTGCTGGGTGGCCGCCCCCTTGGGGTGCGGGGGTTGGGGAGGGGAACATCCCTCAGGCTGGGGCTGAGCCTGGGTGCAGCTCAGGCCCCTCTGGCTTGAGCTGAGCGGCCTTGCAGTTCGGACGGGATGGCCTTGCACTTCAGGCTCCAGCCGCCGAAGGTCTGATCTGCTTCCCAGAGAAGCGCAGGCAGAGCGGCGTGGTTCGGGGTGAGCCGAGAAGGCTTGACCCCTGAGGTGTCCATCCACCCCTTCCTGCCTCAGCCTGCGGCCCCCCAGACCCCCTCCGGGCTCCCTCGCCCAACCCGTCCTGGTCCTGCAGAACTCTCCTGTTCCCTCTGCTGCATCATCCCCAGCAGCCTGTTTGTTATTGTTGTTATTTATTTTTGTTTTTCTGGCTATACCCGAAGCATGTGCAAGTTTCTCAGCCAGGGACTGAACCCATGTTACAGCAGTGATCCGAGCCACTGCAGTGGCAACAATGGACCCTTAACCCACTGAGCCCCACGGGGACTCCATCCCTAGCAGCTTATTTCTTTTGTCTTTTTTTTTTTTTGCTTTTTTAGGCCCGCACCGGGGCATATGGAAGTTCCCAGGCTAGGTGTCGAATAGGAGTGACAGCTGTCGGCCTATCCCACAGCCACAGCAACACAGGATCTGAGCCACATCTGCGGCCTACGCCACAGCTCAAGGCAATGCCAGATCCTTAACCCACTGAGTGAGGCCAGGGATGGAACCCACATCCTCATGGATATTAGCAGGGTTCGTAACCTACTGAGCCACATGAGAACTCCCAGAACTGTAAATTTTTGAATGGTTAATTTTATGTAATGTGAATTTTACCTCATTAAAAACAGAACATATATAAATATAAGCAACATTTGTGCAGCGGTACAGAAGGAGGGGAAGGGAAGGAGAGGCAGGAGAGAAGCGTGTGCTGGGAGGCTGGGAGCTCCCAGGAGTTCTGCGGGGTGGGAGGTGGGAGCTGGGGGTCAAAAACAGCTTTAAGCTGCTAAAAAAAAACAAAGAAAGAAAGAAAAAGGAGTTCCATTCGGGGTGCAGCAGAAACTAATCCGACTAGGAACCGTGGGGTTGTGGGTTTGATCCCTGGCCTCGCCACAGGCGCAACCCTAAAAAACAAAAAGAAAAGTACAGTTCAGTAGTAGTTCTTTTCTTTTCTTTTTTCTTTTTCTTTTTTTTTTGTCTTTTTGCCTTTTCCGGAGCCGCTCTCGCGGCATATGGAGGTTCCCAGGCTAGGGGTCTAATCGGATCTGTAGCCACCGGCCTACGCCAGAGCCAAAGCAACTCGGGATCCGAGCCGCGTCTGCGACCTACACCACAGCTCACAGCAACGCCGGATGGTCAACCCACTGAGCAAGGGCAGGGATTGAACCCGCAACCCCATGGTTCCTAGTCGGATTCGTTAACCACTGCGCCATGATGGGAACTCCTAGTAGTAGTTCTTTAGTGTATTGCAGCGTTGTGCAGCCAAACCTCTATCGAATTCCAAAACATTTTCTTCATGGCAAACGTACGCTCTACCCGAGCCAGACCCTCCCCATTTCCCTCTCCAGCCCCTACAACCGCTCATCTATTTTCTGTCTCTGTGGGTTTGCCTGTTCACAGACAGAAACGGAGTCAATACGTATCCGTTTGTGTCTGCTTCCTTCAGGCCCTTTCGTGTCCACTTCTGTTGTGTAGTGTCATGCTTTCAAGCCCCATCCATGTTGCAGGGAGCCCCAGACCCTCGTTCCTTTACACGGCTGAGTCATGTTCCACTGCATGGCTGGACCACGTTGAGTTTATCCATTCATCACTGGATGGGCGTTGCGGTGTTTCCACTTGTTGGCTCTTGTGGCTGGTGATACCCTGAGTGTTGGAGTGCCAGGTTTGGTTTGCACGTGTGTCTTCAGGTCTCTTGGGCACATGCCTGTGGGCGGGATTGCGGGCTCACAGAGTGACTGTGAGTTGGACTTTTTGAGGCGATGCCGCCCCAGTTTACATCCCACCAGCAATGCAAGAGGAATCCAGTTTCTCCACCTCCTCACCGACCCTCGTTATTATCCGTTTTTAAAATAATAACCACGCCCGCGGGCATGAAGGGGTATCTCATCGTAGTTTTGATTTACATTTCCCTGGAGACTAGGGGTGTTGGACATCTTTTCATGGGCTTGTTTGACCACTTGTATACTTTTTTGGGGGGAGAAATGTCTATGAAAGTCCTTTGCTGACATTCCCGTCGTGGCGCAGTGGTTAACGAACCTGACTAGCAACCATGAAGTTTCGGGTTCAATCCCTGGCCTCACTCAGTGGGTTAAGGATCCAGTGTTGCCGTGAGCTGTGGCGTAGGTTGCAGACGAGGCTCGGATCCCATGTTGCTGGGGCTGTGGTGTAGGCCGGCGGCTACAGCTCCGATTGGACCCCTAGCCTGGGAACCTCCATGTGCCACGGGATCGGCCCTAAAAAGGCAAAAAAAAGAGTCCTTTGCTCCTTTTTAATTAGGTTGTTTTTCTTTTTGTTGTTGAGTTCTAAGAGTTCTTTATAAACTCTGGGTACTAGATCCTTATCAGATATGTGATTTGCAAATATTTTCTCCCACTCTGTGACTTGTCTCTTGACTTTCCCGATAGTGTCCTTTGAAGCCCATGTTTCAAATTCTGATGAAGTTCAGTTTATCCAAGTTTCCTTTTCTTACCTATGCTTTTTGTGACATATCTGAAAAACCCACTGTCAAATTTTAGGTCATTAAAATATAGCCCTAGGCTTTCTTTAAGGATTTTACAGTTTTAGCTCTTACACTTGGGTCTTTAGCTAATTTTGCTTAGTGTTTGTCAATGGTCTGAGGTAGGGGTCCACCTTCACTCTTTAGTGGGTGGGTGTCCAATAGTTCCAGCACCTTTTGGTGAGGAGACTGTTCTGTCGGCATTGAATGGCTTTGTTGTTAAAAATCAATTGATCACAGTATGTTTATTTTTAGGCCACATTTCTCTCTTTTTAATGCTTTCAAAAAACCTTTTTATTTTGAAAATGATCAGATCTTTCACAACAGTGGAGAGTATTTCGCAAAGCCTCCTCGCCTGCCCGCTTGGGTCTCTCATAAGCGGCCTATCTTCATAAATCTATTTCTTGCCTGTCAAAAAAAGTGGAGAGTATCTTATAGTGAGTCCAGTTTATTTATCAAGCAGCATAAATGGTGCACTGTCAATACTGGCTGCTCCAGTGTCATTTAAACCCCCCTCTGCTCCCCAAGTTACGTAGGAGCAAATTGCTGACGTGTCATTTCTCTTACGTGTGTTGGCCTACACCTCTAAAACGTGTGAACTTTAAAAAAATCAGCTTCTTATGTGTTTTTACTTAATTTCTTGTTTGACTCGAGAGACAGTAATCTAAAGCAGTGTTAACAACAGTGGAAAGAGAGCTCGGAGGGGTACTCAGGACCGAAGGAGGAGCCGACAGGGCGTCCTTGGAGGCGGTGGTGGAGGCCGTGGCTGAGTCTCCCTCTGGCAGAGGCGAGTGGGAACAAGAAGCCCCTCACTCTGGCAGGTGTCGCGTTGCACCCACAACGAAGGAGAAACGCTCGAAGGGTCCGGCCCATCTGCAGACCAAGCTCGGAGGCACGGCCCTCAGATACCATTGCGCGCGACCCAGTACCACCGCCCCCAGCCACCCCCCGCCTTCGGGCTGTAGTTGCCGGGCCCTTGACGTTGTTGCAGGTTACAGACCCCACAACACACTGTCATCGTTGTTGTTTAAACAGCCAGCTGCCTTCTAAAGATGTTTAGGCAGAAGGAGCCCTGCGTTTTGTCCGTGCATTTACCACGTCCTGTGCTTTTTCTGGTCCACTTTGTGGACCCACGTTCCCATCTGGTATCATTTTCCTCTGGCCTGAGGACACTCGCATTTCTCATGGTGTGGGTCAGCTGGCAGTGAATTCTCTCGGCTCGTCTATGCCTGAAAACCGACTGAGCCTCATTTCTGGAAGATATTTCCACGGGGTTTGGGCTCTAGCGGAGGTTTTCCTCTCGGTGCTTTAAAGGTAGCCCTGCCGCTCATGCGTTTCTGCCAAGGCACCTGCTGCCACACTTAGCTTTGTTTCTTTATACCCAATGCTGTTTTCGCGGCTGGCCTTTCTGGTCTTTTTTCCTTTTTAGGGCTGCACCCGCGGCACATGGAGATTCCCAGGCTAGGGGTCGAATCAGAGATGCAGCTGCTGGCCTACACCACAGCCACAGCAATGCTGGATCCTCAACCCATGGAGCGAGACCAGGGCTCAAACCCGAAGCCTCATGGCTCCTCGTCAGATTCAATTCCGCTGCGCTGCGACAGGAACTCCCCGGGTGGCTTTTGAGATTATTCTTTTTGTTGCTGGTTGTGAGCAATTTGACTGTGATTTACCTGGTGTAATTCCCTTCCTGTTTCTTCTGCTTGGGGTTCATTGACTTCTTGAATCTGTAGGTTTACAGTTTTCATTGTTTGGACTAATTTCTGCTATTATTTCTTAATTTTTTTTCCTGTCACCTCCATTCCGCTCTTATTTTTCAGGGCCCCAGTTGCACATATTAAACCTCTTGAAATGCCTAAACATTTAATTTTTATTTTGGGTCTGTTGTAAATGGCACTGGTCTGAAAGAAGATCTGTATTCCAGTTGTTGACTGCAAATGCATAAAAACACAACTGACTTTCCCATGTTGTCTTTTTCCCCATAGCCTTGCTAAACTCAATTGCTATAAGTTGTAAGATATTTGTCTTAGCCACATTTTGGAATTTTCCGTGGGTCCCTTCATGTTGTCTGGGCACACTAATGGGAATGGTGCTGGGGGCGTCTTGGCCTTGTGTGTGATCTCTGAGATGGAGTCAGCCTTTCACTGTTAGGTGTGATGTTGGTTATAGGGTTTTTAAATGTAGATATCCTTTATTGAGTTAATTAAATTCTCTCTGTTCCTAGTTTGTTTTGTTTTGTTTTGTCTTGTCTTTTTGTCTTTTTTAGGGCTGCACCTGCGGCATATGGAGGTTCCCAGGCTAGGGGTCGAATCGGAGCTGTAGCCTCCTGCCTATACCACAGCCACAGCAACGCCAGATCTGAGCCACATCTGCGACCTACACCGCAGCTCATGGCAATGCAGGATCCTTAACCCACTGAGCAAGGCCGGGAATTGAACCTGCGTCCTCATGGATACTAGTCGGGTTTGTTAACCACTGAGCCATGAGGTGAGCTCCTTGAAGTGGAAGCTTAGATTGCTTATATGAAACTTTAAATTTTTTCTCATATAGACATTTACTGCTATCAGTATCTATCAAAATGCTGTTCAGCTGTATCCCACAATGTTGATATGTTGTATTTTTTGCTTTCATTCAGTTTAAAATACTTCTAAATTCCTTTTGACTTTCTTTTTGACCTACGATTATTTAGAAGTGGGTTGCTTACTAAAGAGTTGGGAAATTTCCGTATATCTTTCTAGGTTATTTCCATTATAGTTAGAGAACATACCTTGTATGATTTTTATTCTTTTATTATTTTATTTTATTTTATTTTTTTTGTCTTTTTTTGCTGTTTCTTGGACCGCTCCCGCGGCATATGGAGGTTCCCAGGCTAGTGGTCAAATCGGAGCTGTAGCCACCGGCCTACGCCAGAGCCACAGCAACGTGGGATCCAAGCCGCGTCTGCAACCCACACCACAGCTCACGGCAACGCCGGATCCTTAACCCACTGAGCAAGGGCAGGGACCGAACCCGCAACCTCATGGTTCCTAGTCGGATTCGTTAACCACTGCGCCACGACGGGAACTCCTGATTTTTATTCTTTTAAATCTGTCAAGGATTGTTTTAAGTCCCAGGATATGGTCTGTCTGGACGAATGTTCCCTGTACAAAGAATGCCTACTCTGCTGTGAGTGGCGGGTGCTCTATACATTTCAACTGGCCCAAGGCTGTGGTTTGGACAGCCTGTGTTGTGCAATGACTTCCTGGGAGGGATGTCCAAGGTACCGACAGGTTTATTCATTTTTGCTTCATGTATTTTGAAGCTCTGGTTGCTGCATTCTCATTTAGGATGGCTGTGTCTTCTTGGAAAAGTGGCCCCTTTATCCTTATACAGTAGCCCTCTTTGTCCCTGGTAATAGTCCTTTTTCCAAAGTCTCCTTTGTCTAATACTCACAGAGCTCCTCCAGCTTTTGAAGAGTGTATCTTTCTTTGATCCATTTCTTTTCCTTGTTAGGTCTTAATAGTCAAAGTGTGTTTCTTATGTTTAAAGTGGATCCATGACATGTCTCCGACATTTCCCCTGCACTTTCTGAACAGGATGGAAATTGGGTGTTGAGCCTTATTCCTATTCCAGGCTGCACATGCTTGAGGCCGGGGAGGGCTGCTAACCCCTCTCCACCTCTGTTGGCCCAGAGTCTGGCCTGGAGTGCTCACTGCCACCGGGCTGCAGGGTGTTTGTGAGGCTCCAGTACCCTCTCTGCATGGGAAGAAACGGGAATCCGATGCCCTCCCTGAGGTGACAGGCAAGCTGACCAGCCTTGGGGCACAGATACTGGACTGCCCCTTAGGGACAGGCATCTGTGTCCAGCAGCCGTGGTGGAGGCCAGCAGGTGTGATCAGTTGGGCTCACTGCAGGTATGAGTTAGTGACCAAAGTGGAAGCCCAGCTTGTGGGGTTGAGAGGGATGTTACGTGGAAAAGGACAGAGCCATAGGGGAGGGGTCATGGAGCAGACTGGCCACCCTGAGAGGGTGCGCCTGCACGGAGCCCCGACCCAGCACATGGCCCTGGGTGCCTGTGGCCATGCATCCTGCTCACGGAGGCCCTCGGGGTGGCTCCTGTTTTCTGGTGGTTCGGGATGTTTGTCTGCTGTCAGCTTCTGAACACAGGGCTGCGTCGTCTCCCGGGAGCGTGGCACCATGGGTCCTCAGCCAGGCTGGCAGCTGCGAAGCTGCCCACAGAAGGGGGAGGCCAGGACTTGGCCGCATCCCTGCTGGGCCCGGGGGTGCGGCACGAGTGGGTCCTGGGGGCAGGGCCCCTTGCCGCCGCCCCCACCGTGGTGGCTGGTTTGGGGAGTTGTGCGGGCGCTGTGGCCTCTTCAAGGCACCCAGCTTGATGCTCCCTTTCTCTGTTAGGCCCGGACGATGATTCCGCCGGGGGACTGCATGTACGCCGGGAGGAAAAGGAGGAAGCCCGTCCAGAAGCAGTGAGTGCCACCCCTTCTCCGCTGCCCACTGTTGCTGAAGCAGGCGAAGCCTTGGTGTTTTCAGCAAAAAAAGTGGATTTTAGGGACAAAGAGAAGCGGGGCTGCTTTCCTGGCTTGGCTCCGACCGCAAGCTGTGGCCGGGTCCAGGGATGCCTTGTTTGGAATGCCGGCCCCCTGCCCGGGAGACCCCATCCTCAGCCGGATGCACCCACAGTTCCTCGGGGCTTCACCCAAGTGAAAGGAGATCGGGGCTCCTCCCCACCCGCCGTGGCCCTGGGGGGCTGAGTTAGAGAGTGAGGGGAGACCCAGCCCCGGGATGCGGCCCCACCACTCACGCGCTCCCCACCCGCCCAGGCTGCCCAAGGGGGAGCTCGGAGCCACGAGGTGGTGGTTGTGGCTGCAGCAACGGCGGTGCTGCCCGGCCCGGAGGTCAGCAGGCAGCGGCTCTCAGAGCCCACAGGCCACCTCTGGCTCCCGGGACCAGGTCCTGCTGTGTCCACCGCTGTCTGGGGCTCTGCGTGTGTGAGACACAGCTGGGTGTATAAGCCGACGTGCAAGTGTGTCCTGTGGCCTCATGTGTGTAATGCAGCTCTGTCTGGGGTGAGCCCGCGGGCCTGTGCACACCTGTGTAGTGTCTGTGTGGGCCTGGGTTTCTGTAACTCTGGCGTGAGGGCTTCACCGGAGTGTGGACACCCCAGCCAAGTACGGCGGCGCAGGCTGGTGAGGCTGGACTTTGCAAAGTGTTTGTGGCCTGAGCCGGTTGTGTGGCTGCTGTGGGCCTTGGGATGGAGCCGGGGTGCTGGGGGCAAGTGTGCAGCTTGGTCTTCGGGGGCGGGGTAGGCGCAGGAGGGCAGAACTGTGCACCTAGGATGAGGCACAGGAGCTGAGGTGGCTCTGTAACTGGGCCCAGGACCAGGCAGTGGGGGAACCTGCGTTCTGAGCTTGTTTGTTCTGCTGAGAACATTTGTCACCTTAAAAAAGGAAAGAAAGTGCCTGGAGACCCAGCTGTGTGCCCTGGGCTCAGTCTGGGGGTCCGTGTACACCACACTCTTGGGGACAGACCAGGGAGCAAAGGTCAGACTGCCCTCCGTTTATTGTGTTCTTCTTCTAATTTCAGCGTCTGAGACCATGAGCTTGAGGCACGTATCAGGAGATTTATTGACGTTTTATTTACTGATGGGGGAGCTATGTCCACGTCATTCAAAACTCAGCGAAGAGCCGCCCCCCCCAGCCCCTTTGCGCCCCAGGTTCCCCGCGTGGGTTTGCAGTTTCTTGACGATCCTTGCCGAGATGGTCCTGCATAACCAGCCAACCCGTGGGCAGCGAGTAAGCTCCCTGCCCTCGGTGCGCGGCCACACCCACTGCCATGTGCCTGGACGCGGCCCCTCACAGGCCCCGCGTCCCGCTGTGCAGGACACAGTGTCATTTGTTTCCAGCCCTCCACCAGCACGTGTCCAGGCCGTTTCGCCGCTCATCACTCTGTGGCGAGTGGCTTCGTGCCAGGTGGGGCGCGGGTGGTCGCTGGAGGGGCCACAGCCATGGCTGCACGTGCTGGCACGTTCCTTGCCGGATGAGCAGGCTTGTTCACTGTTTGCTGGGAAAGTGGTGGATTCCTCACCTTCAACACAAACCTGCATCCGCAGCCCCTGCCTGGACCCCTCTGTGCACCTCACGGGCTTGTGGGTCAGAGACGCAGACCGCAGATGCTCCCGCTGCCTGCTGTGGGTTTCCTGCCATTGACTTTCTGCCAGGATCTGCGGACAGTAGCACGTTACTAGCTCGAAAGTGGGTGAATCCCGGCCAGACACAGCAGGCACGTGCATTCTTACAGGTGGGGTTGCTCAGCCCGAGGGCATGGGTTGTGAATTCATCGGTGTCACCAAGTGGGCCGGCGGGTATTTCTTTTTCTGTGAACTGTCTGTGTTGATGACTTTTGCTTGCTTTTCTATTGGATTGTGTTTGTGCTTCTTGATTTGCAGGAGCTTGCACACATACACGGGGGAGACCAATTCTTGAATGTGTTTTTCTTTCCTTTTTTTTTTGTCTTTTTTCCATTTCTTGAGCCGCTCCTGCAGCATAAGGAGGTTCCCATGCCAGGGGTCTAATCAGAGCTGTAGCCGCCAGCCTACACCACAGCTCGCGGCAACGCTGGATCCTGAACCCACGGAGCGAGGTCAGGGACCGAACCCGCAACCTCATGGTTCCCAGTGGGAGTCGTTCACCGCTGCGCCACGACGGGAACTCCTCGAATGTGTTTCAAATACCTTTCCTCAGTTTTGATTTTATTTGTGCTGTTCTTTACCATGCACAGATGTTTAATTTTCACGACGCTGAATTTATTAATCTTTTCCTTTTTGGCGAATTAATTTTACATCCCAAAGAAGGATCTTCCCTGTTTCGGATTTGAGAAAATTTCCCCAATCTTTTTTCTGCATTTTAATGGGTTCCTTGGTTTGCGCCTGTTTGAAGCTGTTGAGCACTCAGAAGTATTCCTGGGGTAGGATGTGGGGTCAGCCTCTCTCTCCCTGTGTGGCCACTGACGGCTCCTGGGACGTGCTGGCTACTTGCTGTGTCTTCGCCCATCTGTGGTGGCTCTGGGCACTGGCCCTGTGATGCGGGAGCAGTGAAGGACGTGGACTGACCTGAACACACTCCCCACTGTGTCCTTGGAAGTTCCAAGAGGTGCGACTGGCCTGGCCTCTCCGAGCACCTGTGTCCATGTGTCATGAAGCCTGGGGGCATGTGTGCAGGGCCTGGGCCCACAGCCCCGCTTGGGGTGTGAGCCGCAAAGGCTGCTCCGAGCCTCACGTGCCTCCTCGGCCCTTGGGGGCTGTGGGCTGCGATCTGGCCCACCCTCTAGGGGTGGACGATGGAAGCCGAGGAGCCTGTGACAGGCCCCGTCGGGGGGCTTGTGTGTTCTCACGGGCACCTGGCCCAGGGACCTGCTCCCCAGGGGCCCCTCAGGCCGGCCCTGCCCTGGAGGGAAGCGGACCCTGGCAGTCACCCTTTCCTGGGGCTGTGACGGCAGCAGAGTCCGTGTCCCGGCACCTTGAGCTCAGAGGTATGTGAGCCGTGGGTCCTGTGCATGTTTGTGTTTCTCCTCTTTTCTGGGCTGTGCCCGAGCGCAGTGACCTGCACACACAGGGCACAGGTGTGCAAACAGCCAGGCAAAATGGCTGAGGTCGTGGCTGCTCCCATCACGGCCCAGGCTCCCTGGTGCCCTGGTCCTGCCACCCTGAACCTCACCCGGGGACTGGTCTGCACCTCCCAGAATTTCCTGCGTGCGTGTGTGTGTGTGCATGTGTGTGTGCGTGTGTGTGTGTGTGTTGGGGCCTCTGTGCCTTGGGGGGCGAGGCTGACTGCTCCTCCGTGTGCCCTTCCTTTGCCACCGGGCGCTGTGCCGTGTGCAGGTGCCGCGGGGTTGATTCACCTGCGGGGGGGGCATCCGGGTGGTCCCCGCTGGGGCCCTGCTGCCCTGGACGTTTGTGCCTCGTGGACGCGAGGGGCCAGCGCCTTGGGCCGGGGTTGTGGCTCCGGGATCCAGCCGCCGAGGCTTTGACTCCAGAAGGCGCCGAACCATTTTCTGAGGCAGTTGCGCTCTTCTCGTTCCCCACAGCCGGGCGCGAGCTTTCTGGTTCCTCGACCTTCTCACCCAAGCCTGGCACGGTCAGTCTTGGTTTTAGCCACCCCGAGGGCTGTGGTGGTGGCTCTGCATCTTCTCTGGTGAGGCGTTCGTCCGAGTAAGTTGCCTGTTTTCTCGTGGGTAGTTGGTCTTCTTACTGAAGTGTAAACTTCTCTACATATTCTGGATAGAGGCTTTTCTTGTGAGTAGTTTTAGCCAGTCTGTGGCTTCCCTTTTCATTTTTTTTTTAAATGGTGACTTAAAGTCAGAAGACATTTTAAAAATTTTGAAAAAGATCAATTTATCAACATTTTTTTTATGATTTTTCAGTAAGAGTCCCAAGACCATTCCAAGGTCTCAAAGACTCTCTCACGTGTTTTCTGTAAGGTTTCGTGGCACATTTTAGATTTAGGTCTGTGCTCTATTTTGAGCCAATCTGGAGGTATTGTATGAGGTAAAGGCTAATGCTTAATTGTTTTCTCATGCCCAGTTTATTAGCAACATTTTTTGAAATCTATTCCCTATGGAATCGCTTTACTGTCTTTGTCAAATAAATTGACCCGAAATATGTGGGTCTGTTTCTAGGCCCTCGCTCTGCTCCATTCGTCTGTGTTTCCGTCTTCCCTCTAACGCTGAACGATTTGGAATATTGCAACTCTGGAGAGGCTCAGGTCAGGAGGGCTGGCCCCCAGCCTGGCCTCGTGTTGGCTGCTCTCGACGCGTCCTTGCGAAGTGTAGGCTCCCTTGTCCACTCTGCAAAAAGGCCTGTTGGACTTTTAATTGAGGTTCCACTGAATCCACAGGTCAGTGTGGGGGAGAAACACCACCTGGATGACACCGGGTCTTATAGGCTAGGAACGTGAGGTGGCTTTCCATTTGTTTGTGTCTCTTTAAGTTTTTCTCAGCAATATTTTATAGTTGCAGTTGGGTGTCTGGGATGCCTTTCGTAAGACATATTCTGAGTATTTAATAGTTTTGGCATCTTTTGTACCTCCTTCCATGGGCCGCAGTGGCACCTGGAGTCTCTCTCACCTGGCGTCCAGACTCCACCATGGGGAAGCGGAGCTTCCCCCGGCCCCACCCCCCTCTTCCTGCTGGTGTGAGGTGGGGGTTCCTGTTCTGGCCCACGGAAGTGGGGAGGGGAGAGCTGGGGGCTGCTTGGAGGGCGGCAAGGGTTCTGAGAAAGCTGGAGCAGACTTCTCCTGACACCCACTTCTTCAGTTGGCGGGCATCCCCGCAGGGGTTTCACGGGGTGGGGAGGGCCCCATCCGCTGGCACAGGCCGTCTACGAAAGCACTGGGCCACTGCTCCTGCAGGTCTGCGCCGAGGTGAGGTCGGAGCCCGGCATCCTCTCCCCTCTCCGACCAGCGCACCTCCCTTGGTGCTGCTTTGTTTTCTGGGGAGGATTCGAGCATCTTTCACTCCGGTCTGGGCCCCTGCTCTGGCCAGCAGGTGCTAGTGTGTGTGGACTCTGCTCAGTCTGTCTTTCTGTCCCCAGGCGTCTGGCTGTTAATGTTCTGGTGGCAGCATGAGGATTGTGGTACAGGTGTCTCAGCAAGAAAAGAAAAAGAAAGAAACAGCAGAGACTGACGAGCTCATGAGAGAATGGGAGAAAATTGTGGCAAAGTGTATATCTGATAAGGATCTGATATCCCGAATATAGAAAGATTTCCTACAACTCAACGACAGAAGACAGAAAACCCAGTTCTTAACCCAGTTTTTTTATTGAAGTATAGTTGATTTACAGTGTTGCACTAATTTCTGTGGACAGCAAAGTGACCCAGTCATGCCTATATGTACCTTCTTTTCCTCGTGTCACCTCCCATCACGCTCTATACCAAGGGACTGGACACAGTCCCCCGTGCGGCACAGCAGGCCCTCGTTGCCTACCCTTTCTGAATGGAATAGTTTGCCTCCACTAGCCCCAAACTCCCCGTCCACCCCACCCCTCCCTCCCCCTCCCCCTTGGCAGCCGCAAGTCTGTTCTCCACGTCTGTGAGTCTGTTTCTGTTTGGTAGCCAGGCTCATCTGTGCCATATTGTAGCTTCCACATAGAGGTGATGGCATGGAATCTGTCTTTCCCTTTCTGACATGCTTCACTCGGTACGAGAAACTCTACCTGCATTCATGTTGCTGCAAGTGGCATTATTTTGTTCTTTTTTATGACTGCGTCGCACTCTAGTGTGTATATGCAACACATCAACTTCCTTCATTCTTCTGTCGATGGGGCGTTTAGGTTGGTTCTGTGTCTTGGCTGTTGTGAATGGTGCTGCAGTGAACATAGGCGTGCATGTAGCTTTTCAAACAACCCAGTTTTAAAACGGGCAAAAGCCTTGAGCAGAGGTTTCTTCGAAGAAGAGAGAGCAATGGCCAACAGGCACGTGAAAAGACGCTCCATTTATGGGTCATTAAGGAAATGCGAATCCGACCTGCCTCACACCTGCGAGAGCGAGAGCAGCCTCGGTTCACAAAAAGGACGACATAGCAGGTCCCGGCGAGGCTGTGGGCTGGGGTTGGCAGGGTGCCCCCCGCTGCAGCTCCGTGCACGTCCGTCCAGCGGCTCCTCAAGATGTGTCCGACGCAGTCACCGAGTTAACGCAGCCGTTCCACTCCAGGCGAGAGGATTGGAAACACATGTTCGACCAAAGTGCAGACTCCGATTCACGGCAGCGGGGCTGGCAGGACCCGTAGAGGGGGAGCGGGGTTGGGCCACGGGCTGCGCACAGGTGAACAGGGTGCGTCCCTGGGGCCGGGGAGCACCCCCCACCGCGACCGGGAGGGAGCGCCTGACTCTGCTGCGCCGCACGCAGGAGCCGTGAACAAGTGATGCTGAGCGAAGGGAGCCAGGCGAGAAAAGCCTCGCGGTGTCTGGTTCCATGTACACGAAACATCTGAAACAGGCACATCCGGGGAGATGGAAAGTGGCTGTGGCTTCCTGGGGCTGAGAAGCGGGGCACAGAGAAACTGCTGAGTGGGGTAGGGTTTTACCTGGGGTGATGAAAGTATTTTGGAAGTTGATAGAGGTTAACGACACTCTGAATGTACAAAAGGCCACCCAGCTCTTCACTTTAAGACGGTCCTATGTCATGGGAATTACATCTCAATTTTAAAAGAGGCGGCGCTTCTGGGATTGAGCTGCGGGCTCCTCCGTGGTTCCCTGTGGCCGCAGCTCCTCCGTGGTTCCCTGTGGCCGCAGCCCCGCCTTCCCACTTTTCCTGGAGGCTCCATTTGAAGCTGATTGCCTCTGAGCTGGCCACTGGGGACAGGTTTCTGTCTGAGGGTGGTGGCTCCGGCGGGGAGCCCGGGTCTGACTCTGTCTTTCCCGACAGGAGACCCGCCGTGGGGGCTGAGAGGTCGAACCCTTCCAAGAGGCACCGGGACCGCCTCAACGCGGAACTGGACCACCTGGCCAGCCTGCTGCCGCTGCCACCTGACATCATCTCTAAGCTGGACAAGCTTTCAGTCCTGCGTCTCAGCGTCAGTTACCTCAGGGTGAAGAGCTTCTTCCAAGGTAGGACTCACCTGGGCCTCACCTGGCTGTGCCGGGATGGCCAGTGTGCACCTCTTGTCCCGGGTGGTCACGTAGAGGCAGGGTGCTGAGTGCTGAGTGCTGACCAACCAGCACAGCTCTGACGGGAGGGGCAGGGGCCAGGCCTCCCCCTGCTTGGCCTCACCTGCCCCAGGGGCCCTGGGGCTTCCTCTCAGCTTGGCCTGTCCTGGGGGCTGCCAAGAGCCCCAGCCAGGTGCCAGCCCCTCTCTGCCCGGTGTGTTGGACCCCTGCAGCAGCTCTGGTGCCTGTCCACATCCGGTGCCCCGGGCCAGGCCTTACTCCTCACGTGGCCCGGCTGAGCGCCTGAGAGAGAAATGTCATCAGCTGCTTCAAAACCTGTGGCTGCTGCCCTCGCCCCTGAACCAAGTCTGAACTTCGTGTAAAATTCTGAATTCGTTTCGTGTCTTTGGGAGCAGGTCAGAATAGTGTTTAAAGTGGGCAGGTGTGGACGGCGGAGGGTGTAGATTGCGGCTGCGCGTCAAGCCCAGGCTTTGTCTAGAGGGACGGGGGTCAACGTTTGCACATCCTCACGTGACTGAGGCCACCTTGGGCTGTGGTGAGGACAGCCAGCCAGCGAGGCCGAGGCCCCGGGACAGTACGGCCCCAGGCCCGCGCCGCTTCCCCGCCCTGCCGCCAGGCCTGGGAACCCGAGTGACTCTGGGTGGGACAGCCACTGGCCTTGCTGGCTTTCTTGGCTCCAGGAGTGGGAGGGCAGGCTTCCTGAGGATTCAGCCTGCCTTGGGCCCTGACCTCCCCAGGAGCCCGCTGCGAAGGATCAGGGAACAGCAGGCCACTCCTGCCCACTGGGCCACCGCTGACGGCCCTCCGCAGGGCCCCGTCTTGGCCTTCGTCCCCTCCTGGAGCGGGGACCCCAGGTCCTCCTGCCTCTGCCGACCTCTGAGTGCCCCTCTGTGGGAGCACTGCGTGGGGGAGTCTTGGCATCCCCCAGCCTCTGTCTGAGTCCCCGGGACCCTGGGGCCCCACCTGCGCCTGCTCCTCTCCGGGACTGGTCCCTCGCTGGCGTGCGCCCTGCGCATGCTGAGACGTCCTCCGTGGAAGGCCGTCCTGGCCCCGAGCTGGGGCCCAGTGCGCGGGGCTCTGTGTCTGCCCCCTGACAGGCCAGTGGGGAGACTGGACGCCCGGCCTGGAGCTCCCCACACCCAGCCCCGCGAGTGTGCTCTTTTCCTGGGTGTCGTCTCTCAGACCCTGCCCCCTGTGGCCAGAGCCGCGAGTCCGTGAAACGGTTCTGGAAGAGCAGTTGGAGGACGGCAGAGAGTGGTGGGGGCCGGCAGAGGAGGGATTCCGGGGGTCACCAGGAGCGTTGTGCAGGCTGGTGGGCTTCCAGGGACAGCAAGGGGGGTGGTCTGCAGCCGCCCAGAGGCAGCGCCCCTCGCGGAGCCGTCTAAGGGGCCCTCGTGGCTGCTTCTCTTTGTCTGCCCTGGGCCCTCCTCCACGGCCCTCTGCTGGCGGCACTGGGGCTTCCCAGGCCCTGGGTGCCCGGGCCTGCCCCCCTCCCATCCCCCACTGGCACCAGGACTCCTGCCTGGCCCCCTCCCCATGCACATGCACAGCCCACACACCCCCCCCGCACCAGTCCACACAACACCCTCACAACCCTCACACACACGCGCAAACACACCACACACATCCACAGTCTCACTCAGAGCGACACCCTCCCAAAGACGCAAAACCAAACGCACTCCCACCCCACAAAACAAACACAAACACACACCCTGCGGGTGCTCCCTCTCTGGACTCTGCAGCTGCCAGGGTCCCGCGGGCTCTCGCGTGTCCACCAGCCCCTGTTCAGAACCAGGCCTGAGTTCTGTCTGAGCCCCTCTGGTGCCCACAGTGTCCGGTCCCTCCCTGGAAGCGCTGGCACTTACCTGGATTTCGAGCTATGGCGTCTGGGGACCCGGACCTCAATGGGCCGGGAAAGCTGGGACATTGGCGGGCTGGGGGGCGCTCTGTGTAGCATGGGCTCATCCCAGCGTCTCTATTGCAAGCGGAGCTGGAAAATGACAGTCTCTGAAGTGGCCTTGGCTTATTTTTTCTAAATATTTTTAGGGCCACACCCGCACCATATGGAAGTTCCCAGGCTCGGGGTCGAATTGGAGCTACAGCTGCTGGTCTACACCACAGCCACAGCAACAATGGATCCTTAACTCACTGAGCGAGGCCGGGGATCAAACCTGCATCCTCACTGATACTAGTCAGATTCCTTACTGATGGGCCACGATGGGAGCTCCTGCCTTGACTGACTTTTACGGTCAAAATCAAAGCCTGGGCCGTGGGACCGCTGAGGAGGACTGAGGGCTCGGAGCTCCAGGGCAGCCACAGACTCAGCCCTGGACACCGGGTCCTCAGGCTCCAGGCAGACCAGGGCCCTGGCAGCAGCTTTCTGACTGGGGCTCCAGCTTTTGGGACTCCCACGGCCTGTTCTCACTCGTATCCCTTCGTGGGGCGGCCTCTGTCCTGCAGGGGCCCTGCTGTGGGGGTGCCTGGTGGGCAGCCAGCCCTGTGAGTGCTGAGCACTGTCCCCACGGCCCTGCGGGGACAGCACCTCTCTCTGAGACTGAGTTACAGGAGACGTAGTTACTTTCCAGGTTTCCAAAGTCGTACTGAAAATGCATTACCTTCTCAGGCGGGAAAGATTCAAATGTGTAAAGCAGCAAAGAGAACCACACTCGGCCCCCTGTGGTCTCGTGGGGAGCCCAGGCTGCCGGCGTGGCGGGTCCAGATGCCGGTCAGTCGTGCCCCCGCCGAGGGCGTCACTAGTCTCACGTCGGCTGTGGCTCAGTCGAAAGCGCCCGTGTGCTCAGGGCCCTGGAAGCGGGTTTGCAAAATGTTGAAGGAACAACAGGAATTCTGTCTTGCCAGGAGCTGGATGCCTCTGAAAACAAAAGAGTAGAAGTTCCTGCCCTGCTTCTGGGCCCGGGGGCTGTGCCTGCAGCGGGGGGCTGTCCCCGAAGGGGTGACGGGAGGCCTCCCTGATGCCCAGGGAGTCCGGGGCTCGCGGCCCAGCCTTCGGGATCCCTCAGACCCTGTTCCCAATGCAGGTCTCCCCGTCCCCCTGTCGGGCTCCCTGTGCCCATGTCGGGGTCCCTGTCCCCACGTCAGGTCCCCTCCGCATGGAGGCGTCTGCGTCCAGGGCTCCCTGTGCCTGGGGCTTCCCAGGGACCTGTTTGGACAGCCCAGGCCAGGTTCGGGACTGCCCACGGGGGGTTTCTGTTCACCTTCCTCCCACAGACTCAGCCACTTGCGTCCGGGATGTTGGTCAGGGACTGGTCACTTCCAGCTGTGCCCACAGGGCCAAAGTGGGTGGTCTTAGAAGGGCTTTGGTTCTGCTGTTTCCAGGAGTTCAGGTGTCTGTCCAGGTGTCCGCCAGGATGCATGGTCCTTAGCCGGGAGCAGAGCGACGTTCTGGCCAATGCCACCCCCTCCTCTGAGGCAGGGGTTTGCCTCTCTGCTGAGCCCTGAGCTGCCGGTGGCCCAGCCCGCCTGTCCCAGTGGGCCGAGGAGTCCCAAGCTTGCCGTCCTCTTAAACTGAACGTGTTAGGGGAAATTCTAAACAATTTCTTGAATTCTTTTTCTGTGTAGTTAGAAAGAAGTCAAGCTGTAGAACTTGGATCTTAATCTGTGTTTCCTGACTCAGAAATGGATAAACTAATTTCATTAATGCTTCCGCAAAAGTCGTCTTTGGGAAGCACATGAACTGGGAAGTTCCAGCCTCCAAGGGTAACAACGGCCTGAAAATTTGCTCGTGGTGTTCGGGTCCATGTCGACTTTCATGCTTTTTAAAGGCGGTAGGTTTATTTAACTCACTTGTTTCATTTTGCATAAAGTGACGGCTGTCCCTTCTAAGTGATGAACCCTCTGCTCACACCAAAGAGGGGGATTGTCCACTCCTGCAGGCCTCACTGTCTGCACGAGGGGAGACGGGGAGACGGGGAGTCAGTGAAAGGAAAGGGCAGACGGAGAGTGCAGGAACCCCAGGGGCTGGAGCAGAGCTTCCTTCCAGGACAAGGCCCGGGAGCCCAGGCACCCCCTCGGCAGGCCTGGTGGTCCCCTGGGGTCATCCCCTTGGAGCAGAAGCGCCATAGCATCAGCCCGGCCGGGAGGGTCTCTGGGTCTGAGGGACAAGTGTCCAGGGTGGGGACCAGCGTGCAGAAAACCAAGGGCCTGAGGTCCACCCCGGCCTGGCATGTGAACTGCCCCCACCGCCAGGGGCCGTGCAGGCAGGACAAGCAGGGATTGGGGGGAGGGGTGGAGAAAAGCCAGGAGGGACAGCAGAGAGCAGCGTTTCAGCTCCCTACCCAAACCTGGAGATTTCTATGCTGTGCGGCAAGGGTGCTGCCCCACCCCCCACAGGGTTCTCTGCACCCCCGGCCTGCCTGGGCCTCCGTCTGCTTACATTCTCCGTGCCGGCTCCTTTCTGGCCCCTGGCTCACCTGCTTCACCCCCCCCCGCCCCCCCCCGCCCCCCCCGGCCATGGGATGTGTGTTTGCTGGCAGGTGAGCAGCAAAGTGCTCCCTGAGATGGTCAGTGATGCTATAACCCGGGAGATGCGTGTTTGTGATTATTAAGCTAAACTGTGCAGTTTTCAGCGTTCATTGAAGGGTTGTCTTCCCCTGACGAGCCATCATGGGCCGAATGTTTGCGCCTGCACAGAGGCGTGTGCTGAGGCCAGGCCCCAGGGTGACTGCGTTGGAAATGGGGCTTCTGAGGAGGTGACTGGGGTTGAAAGTGGTCACGAGGTGGGTCCTGATCCTGCAGGTTGGCATCTGTACAAGCAGAGGCACAGAGGGCTCTCTCCTGTCCTGTGTGGCTGAGGCCACCTGGGGACAGAGCAGGCAGGCGGCCGTCTGTAGGCTGGAGAAGAGCCCTTGCTGGAAGATGAGCTCGGGCCTGGCCTCCAGAAGAAGCGCTGCTGCTCCCACTGCCCAAGTGTGGGGCTTTGTCAGAGCGGCCGAGGAGACCGAGAGGCCCTGCGATGGGGCAGGAGGGTCAGACCTGACTTCTCTCTCTGCGTGCGGATCCCTTCCCTCTGGGCACAGATGTGGGCTGTTGTTTCCAGCCCTCAGCTGCTGCCAGAGCCCCGGCCCCTCCATCCCGATACTCTGCAAGACGGCCTCCCCAGGGCCTTTCCAGCAAAGACACACTTGTCTCGGGTCATGTCAGGGCCTTCAGGGGAGGGAGCTGGCCTGCCCTGTGGACACCCCCACCTCTTGCCCCAGACCCAGGCAGCCCCTGGCACAGCCGTGGTGCAGAAGCATCACTCTGGATCATTTATGCTGGTTTTATTTCTCTCATCATCTCTCAATTGCCTCTGAAAGATGAGTCTGGCCCAGGAGGCAGGCAGGCTCTTGTTTCATTCACTCATTCATTCATGCTGTCCTAGTACCTGCGTCCCCCCCAGGGCACATCTGCTCAGGATCGACAGGAAACAGCTTTGTTTTTTTTTCTCCCACTGTCCCTGGACTGACCAGCGGCAGCCCCAGACTTTTCTGGTCCCTTGTGGGTAATTTATTCTCTTCCAGTCCTGATACGAGTGTGGTCACTCCAGCCAAATGGTTAAATCTCTAACGTATTTCAAGTGTGAGCCTTCTTCCCACCACGCTGCGGCTCCAACAGACAGGGTGGGGTTTTCCTGGGGGTGGGTTTGGCTGCTGCTGCTCCTCCCTGAGGTCCTGCCTCACTGGTAGCCGCAGTTTCTGGCTCATCCTTGTCGAAGCAGCAACAGAAGAACAGGAAGAGCAGTGACTTGGCCCAAAGTCAGACTGAGAAGCTCCTCATTCAACCTGTTCTAATGCAGGTAAACAGCAGAGCCACCATGGCCCCGCCTCCTGAATTTCCCTCTGCATTTAGAGTCAAGTGGGAAAGACCTGCCGCCAGACATACAGTCTCATTCTATTTCCAACAGATACAGCAGTGAGTAAGTAGTCAGCCCTCCTGCAGATAACATCCAGATGGAAGATAAAATGTCTGAAACCATTTTAGATGCATCCATCAACCAGCAGGAAATTAAGGAATGCTCAAGAAGACCAAAAACCAAGTGTGGCCCAAAAGAACTTGAAGGAAATTTTAAAGGATGCCCTTCATGCAGAAGGAAGGGAGGTTTGGGCTGTGAGAAGGACTGAAGAAGGTGGTGGAGAATACCTGTATCACTCAAAGCAAACCTCGATTGTATAAAACAAGAATAATGGCATATTGTAAGAACGACAACAGAAAAAGAGAAATAAATTACCAGCTGTGATAGCATATACATTTGGAGAGGGAGATTTGAGTTAAAGATTTCAACAGTTCTTGTATTAATTAACTTTGGGGGTTGATTAACTAATTCATAATAAAATTTCAAGCATACCCATCAAGACAGAAAGGTTTAACTTTCAAACTCCTAATGAGAAAAACGTGGAATAAGAAAATATAATTAATCAAAACAAAAAAGACAGGAAACGAGAAAAAAGAAATGTGAAAGAGTGGAACGAGTAGAAAACACACAAGTCCAAGCATGTCACTAGTTACAATAAATGTAAATGGATTAAATGCGCCAACTAAGAGGTAAGGATTATTAGAGTGCATTACTGTGTCTGTTCACCAAAGGCACAGAAAGTGAAAGCAAAAGGATAGAAAAATATATATATTGGAAAAATACTAATTGAGAGAAATCTGATGAAGCTGTATTAATGTCAAAAATTGATTTTGGAGTGAAAAACATTACTGAGGTCATGAGAGAGTATCATATAATGGTTATTCAGTAATGACTAAACATTTTGTTTCATCAAGCAAATACAATAATTTTAAATTTGTGTGCTTTTAATAACATAAGCTCAAAAATATAAAATAGATATTGACAGAATTGTAAGGAAAAATACAAGAATTCATTCATCACCAGAGAAAAAGATTTTAGATCATTCTTTCAGTATTTAATAGCTTAAATAAATAAAAATCACTAACAATTATAGAAGATTTGAACAATGTCAAAAGGGTTAATCTAATGGACGTATATAAACACTATATTCTGAAACTCAGAATTCACATCTTTTCAAGCTCACATGGAACTTATGTTGAAAACGTATTGGTCAATGAACAAGTCACAGTCAAAAGATGAAATCGTAAAGAATGCATGGTGAGCCCCCGAGGCAGTTCAGTTGGAAACCCATTAAAAAGATGACTTGAAAACCCTTATATCTGGAAATAAACACATTTGTAAATCACGTAGATCAAAGGAGAAAACATGATGGGATTGAGAAAATATTTACAAATCAAAATGTGTGGGATGTAGCTAACGCAATTTGTAGTAATAAATAAACTTGAGTGTTTACAGGCAAAAGATGAAGGGCTGAAAATGAACAAGTGTTCAGTTTAGTAGTTTTGATAAAAGTAAAATGAACAAAAGGAGAGTCAAAGAAAGGACGTAACAAAGGCAAAGATATTGGTGAAAGGGAAAGGAAATATACAATAGAATTCCTTTAGAATGATAAAACCACAAAGATCTGGTGAGACCGATCAAAGAAAAGCAGTTGGCAGTATTAGGAACGTAAAGCAGACACAGGTACAGATGCTGCAGATACTTAAAAGACAATTTGAGGTTACTATGAACAAATTTATGCCAGTAATTTGAAAACATAAATGAATAAATGCCTAGAAATAGAGCTTATTAAAATTGACTCAAGAAGAAGTAGAAAACCAGAGCAGTCATTATGACCTTTAAAGTCTTCCTACGGAGAAAACCTAGGCCCAGATAGTTTTAAAGCCGTTTCTCTGAATTGTTAAAGGAAAACTAAGTCCACTCTGTGCTGAATCCCGTGGCCTAGAATTGGAACTGGGTGTACTGGTGCGAAGTCATATTGGACACAGACATCTAAGTGTGTGTGCGTGAGTGTATTTTCCAGCTCGCTCCGCTGAAGGGGCCTCCCAGTAGCAGAGAGCACAGCTTCCTTCAGATCTCAGTTTCCCGCATGGTTCACCCTTGAGAGGAGCTCCTGCTTTGTGGCTTCCTTCCAGAGTTAGAGCAGAGAAAGGACAAGAGAGCTTAGAACTCTCATGCTGGGGAGCATGGCCCGAGCACAGGCTGTCCCAAAGGGGTTCCCTCACCAGGGCTGGGGCAGTTTCAGCGTTAAGATGGTAAGATGCTGACAGATTATAAGCCAGCGAGTAAAGTACCATTCCCGAAGCCCACACAAATATGAATAAATGAACGAGTAATTAAATAGCAATAAAAAGCTCTTGCTAACTAACACAGCTGGGAGAGAGGATTCTAGATGGAAGACTGCAGAGAGAAGAGCTCAGCTGGAATTCCCACTGTGGCACAGCAGGATCAGTATCTCTGGAACTCTGGGATGCAGGTTCAATCCCCGGCTGGGCACAGTGGGTTAAGGATCCAGCATTGCCTCAGCTGCACCACAGGTCACTGCAGCTCGGATCCCATCCCTGGCCCAGGAACTCCACATGTGGTGGTGTGGCCAGGAAAGAAAGAAAGAAAGAAAGAAAGAAAGAAAGAGAAAAAGAAAAACGAATCTGACTAGGAACCATGAGGTTGCAGGTTTGATCCCTGGCCTTGCTCAGTGGGTTAAGGATTCAGCTTGGATCCTGTGTTGCTGTGGCTGCGGTGTCGGTTGGCAGTTGTAGCTCCGATTCGACTCCTAGTCTGGGAACCTCCATATGTTACACGTGTGGGCCCAAAAAGAAAAAAGAAAAAAAAAAAAAGAAAGAAAAAAGAAAAAGAGTTTAGTTGTAAGATCACCAGTTGTAACCATCGTAGTAATAATTTGGGCCAGAAGCGTCCGTGGATGCTAAAACTGGCAGGTGAATGTGAGAACGTGAGTTTCTGAGTCTTGAACTGTCTCCTAATGAAATAAAAATTAACTACAAGGGGGACAGCCTTTGAAAGGGGAAACTCAGCACACGGGTGACCAAATGTGACCCCGCAGATCCCAGAGGCCGATCTCGTGTGGGGATGCAGGATGCCCGAGGACACAGCTCCCTTTTGTGCCGTTCCCGCTGAGCATCCCCAGGAAACACCAGCAAACCTGAACTGAGGGGCAGCCCGCAAAATAGCTCGTACCACCTTGAGTGGAGGAAAGGCCAGGGGGCGACTGGATGGAGGGAGGCGGGGCCGGGACCACGCCTGGCTGCCAGGATGTTCTGGGACAGTCGTGAGCCTCGGAGGGCTCCCTGGGCAGAGAGCACCGGCGTCATTCTTAAAATTTTCCTGCAAGAGTTTGTTGTCTCAAAATAAAGCAAATGAAGGGAAGAAGGAACAGAGAACTGGGAACTGCAAAACTGAGAAGTCGCTGAGGGTGTGAAGCAGGGGGAGGAGCTGAAAGTGGAGGGGGAGGGACCTGAGGGAGTGGGCGTGGCCTCCGGACAGCGCCCCTCAGAGAGCTTGGCCTTGAACCTTTTAAGGGTGCCTGGCGTTTCGGGCCACCAGCCCTTTTCTAAGAAGAGTATTTAGCACAGCAGTGCTTTCTCACTGCTTTGTTTTCACCAGCTGTTTCACAGATGTGTGGTGTGGGGGAGCCAGGGCTGGGGAGGGCGGGGAGGGGCTCGTGGGGGCTGCTGACGCGGCTCACCTGCAGCTGGCCCGCTGGCCTGTCTCCTCCAGGCCTTTGCTCGAAGGCAGCCCCCAGGAACCACCTCCACGACGCTGGGACCCTCCACCCCCCTCCCTTTGCTCCTCCGAGCTAGGCTGCGCCCCCTCGGTCTCGGTGTGTCTGGCGTGGGGCTGACGGGATGGAGGACTGGGAGATCCGGGCACGGAGACCTTCCCCCGCCCAGTGCCCGGTTCAGTCCTGTCTGTGGGCGGTGGTTCGGAGGCCTCCGACGAGCCATCACCCCGAGCGACACATGAATGACGTGGGAGGAAGCCGAAGGCTGGAGACCAGCTCCATGTCATCGGGTGAGGCGCAGATGGAGGTTAAGTACCTGAAGGCTTCTTTAAAAACTCACAGAGTCATCATTTGTACCTGGGTCCGACGTGCCGCCGGCTGCTCTGGGCACCCCTCGGCCTCTGCGGAGCCACCCCTCCCAGCTCTCGGCCTGGGGTCCGTGATTCCATGTCGCTGCCCATGTCCTGCTAATCCTGACATCGGCAACCGTGCAATTTCTCATGGAATAGCTGTTTGACTTTTTAAAAGCACCAGCACACTTGTCAGTTTTGTTTCTCTCTCTGGTTTTACACAGTGTTTCTCGAACCCTCAGCTTGACTTTGGCACACTTTCCTTCTGATTGTCAAAACTTAGCAGGAAGCCTGATCGGTGGGCCTTTTCCATTGTGAAGAGAGTGTGGGTCCGAACGCTCTTTCCAAAGAGCTTTCGGTTACACCTTGCGGTGCAATTTGGGGGTTGAAGGGAATCATGTGTGTTTTCTGCAGGACGCGTGGCCCAGGTGACTGCGGAGCCCCCAAGGGCTCCTGGCCTGCGGGACCCAGAAATCGGTAGAGACACTTTCCCGGCCAGCGCTGCCTCCCCCACGCGCCGTGGGAGGGGAGCTCAGAGGAAATGCAGCTTTCCTGGTGCTTGGAGCCCCGCTGAAGTGTGAGAGCTCTGAGGCTCGTCTGGTCATTTTGGAAAAGAGGGAAATTCTTCCCGTAGAAAATCAACAAGCTGATTCAGTGTCTGCCTGGTTTCCTGAGCGCTGCCGCTGCTGTGCGAATGGGGGCACGTTCTTCCACACTCCCAATGCGTCTTCCTACCTGCCTGAACTTGGCCCAGCCGTTTTGATCCCTTCTCCCCACAGGCCGAGCTTAACGGCCCCTCTGACCTGCCTCCCTCGGTGGTCAGAGGGGAGCTTGTCCAACTCCTGCAGTTTTGGCCCCAAGCGCAACCTCTCACCTTCCCGGTGCCTCGCGCTCTGCTGGATGTCTGGACCCAGAGCGAATCCTTTCTCCGCAGCCCCTAGACTGAGTCAGGAGTTTCCTCTGCGAACAGTGTGTAGCCTTCAGGAACCACCAGGTAGCACTTCCTTCCAGCCTGTAGGACTCGTGTCCGTCTTCCAAAGGCAAAACAATGGGTTTCTCTTTCAGTTCTCCAAAGCGAAGGGAGGCAAGTTTGAACATCTGAAAACTGTGAAACGGTCCATTAATTTGATGCTGGGATTGCAGAGGGGTTTGTGGGCACAGTTGGGATGGGGAGCCTGGGTCAGAGTTGGGTACAGTACCTTCCCCCAGAGGCTTGTCCCCTCCCTCTGCCCCCTCCATCCTCCCCCTCCCCCTGCCCCCCTCCCCCTTCCCTCCCCCCACTCGCCCCCCTGCACCTGCCCTCTCCTGCCCGCCAGGCATGGCCATGACTCCCCTCAGCTTGGGACCCACAATTGCTCCCACTTGTCGCAAGAGTGACAGGAGAGCTGAGCTGGGCTCCTCAGGCTCCTGTCAACTCCTGGACTCACGTGGTCTCTGGGTCCCTGGGATGTGTGGCCAGTGTCACCCAGTAAAGGGCCTGGCGGTGGCGGCGGGGGTGAGTGGGCCTGTCGAGGTGGTTGGTCCTTTGTGTCCTTGGACCTCTGTCTCACAGGAGGGTGTGCCAGCCCCTGCAGGAGGTGACGGGGAGGGGCCACCAGAAGGTTGAGCTGTCCCGGCCTCCCAGCCAGGTCTCAGCTGCACGAAGGGTCTCTGCCCCGTCTGGATCACTGTAACTCTGAGCCTGTGCTCCCCTGCTGAGCAGACCTTGGGGTTCCGAGAGGCAGTGGGCAGACGTGGAGGCGTGCCTGGTCCCTGGGTCCTCGGGGAGCTCCACGCTCGCTCATTTTCCCTCCACCCTGACCTCCGGGTGCAGCGTGGGGAGAGCGGGCAGAACTGCCTCCAGAGGGACCCACAGGCCAGGGTGGGTGTCGGCCCTGACCTCTAGGGCCTGGGGGCCGGCGTGCCGCTGGACCAGGGCCGGAGGGGAGAAGACCTGTGTGACACTGCCATGCGCACTGCCCAGAGCAAGGGCATCGGGACATCTGCAGGCCGGGTGCCCCCCCCCCCCGACGCTGGCGTGGTGCAGGTTTTACCAGGCTCAGATCCATTCAAAGTGGGGGCTGTGCTGTGGCTGTGGACCTGCCACCCCAGGAACTGTGGCTGCTCCGAATGGAGGTGGTGCCCCTGGCTTCTCTGTCAGCCACACCGGGTGGCAGGAGTCCTGCCCCTCAAGCCCTGGACTGCCCCACACCCCACCCTCAGTGAGTCCCGCAAGCTGGGCCCACCTGTCCTGGGTCCTGAGGAGCTGGCCGCACCTATGCTGGGAGCAGAGTGGTTTCCTGACAACCCAGTACATCCTGAGGCGGCGATAGGGCGTCTTCTGGTTTCTTCTCCACCAGGAGCACTTGGCACCTCTCAGTGGCCAGACCCAGGCCACGGGGCCCCTGAGCAGCTGCAAGGACCTGGGTCTCCGTGGCACAGGGCTCGGCCCAGGGTGGCACCTTTTCCTGGTATCCTCTGTGTGAAGGACCCAGAGAGCTCTTGGCAAGGGGCGGGCACGGGAGGGGCCTGTGCGCACAGTCACCTATGCCCGGGCCCCGGAGGGCAGCAGCTTTTCCATCCTCACCCCTGCCCGTGGCTGTGGGCAGCATGGTCACACGGACACCCCTGTCTCCGTAATGGGTGGTCACCTTCTCTGTGTCCCCGATGAAACTGCAGGGAGGTGAGAACTCAGTGCAGTGAGGGGAAGGCTGGTCTGGGCTAAACCTGCAGCCCCCGTGGTGGACAGCCTGACCCGGCCGGGAGCGCCTGCAGTGTGGCTGGCGCCCTGGGGTGTGAGTAGCGGAGGGGCTGAGCGCCCTGAGCCCCCGAGAGTCTTTCACTTGGCTCCCTGGCTGTGCCTCCGCTTCTGCCTTGTGGCCCTGAGCTCTGTCTACAGACCCCAGGCTGAAGGCGGCCCCTGGCTCGGTCCTGGGTGAGCGTGGCTCTGATAGGACCAGGAATGAGGGCTGCCGCCGGCAGGGTGGCCAATGGGACATGGGTGCTAGCGGGAGCCCATCTCACAGGGCGTGGCCCCCTTTCTGGAGACAGTGCAGGGCCAACCTGGGGTCTGTAGCGGAGCTCAGGGGCCGCAGCTCAGCAGGGGCCCGAGGCCCTTGGGCATGGGCGAGCCTCTCCACTCCTTGGCCTGGGCCTCGGGGGCTGCAGCAACTCCTTCTTTCCACTCTCTTGAAACTCCCTGATGGATCCCACCCCGCTTGGCGTCAGCCTTTTTCCTGGACCTGTTACCACGGGCAACCAGGAGCAGATGGTGGGAGACTGGGTGGAGAGGTGGGCTGGGGTCTGCAGCCCTGGCTCCCCTCCAGGGCCCCACTCAGAGGGGCTGGGGTCCTCTCAGGTCAGAGCCTCAAGCGAAAGGGTGAACCTGCAGGGGTAGGAGGGACCCTGGGGGGTGGGGGTGGGGGTCGCTGACGTGAAACAACGGACCCAGGTGATGGGGCAGAGCTGCTGGGAGGTGCAGGCTGCTCCTCCACTGGGGTTCTCCCCCCCCCACCACCCCGTGGGTTGCTCCCCCTCCAGGCTGCCCCTCCCCCTGGCTGTTGGCGCCCCCCCCCCACCTCCCGTGGCCCTGCCTATGTGTGGTTCCCTCACCTGTAAGACGTGGGACAGCCCCACACCCCTGGCTGTGACCCCCACCCACCCTGGAGTTTGCCGCCCCGTGTCAGCTTCCGGGGGCCCCTGAACTGGGGGGCCTGGGCAGGGGGGGCAGGGCTGTCGGCTTAGACGGGCTTTCGGGAAGGCTGCCCCCCCCCCGCCCGCGTGGGCTCAGGCCTCCGGGACAGCCTCGGAATCACATTTGGTTTCTTCTTGTCTCACCACAGGCCTGGGGGTGGGGCGCGCTGGCAGCCCTGCTCGCACGCGAGGCCCTGGCCGGGGTCCAGGCGGCTGTCACTGCGGTGCTGACGCTCCATCGCGTGACAGGAGCCTGAGGAGGCCCTGCCGGGCGTGCCCCGAGGAATGTGGTTGCGGAGGAGGGAAGTGGGGGTGCCCGACAGGGGCGCACGCGATGCTGGAGGTGCTGGTGTCCCTGGTGGGGGGAGGGGGAGGGGAGTCAGAAGGGAGCACCCACCTCTGTCTCCAGGGAGCCCCCACCAGCCCCCACCCTGGGCAGCCCCTCGTGGGCTGTGGCCCCTGCAAGTCTGGGCGCTACCATGAGCATCTGCGCATCGCGGAGCGGGGGCAGGGCCCCAGCAAGGGTCAGGGAACCACATCCGTGGTGACATCACCACCTGGGGATCCCCCAGCCCCCAGCTGTGGGCCACAGCATCCCCCGCCCCTGGAAGTCTTCAGGGCCAAGGGCGCCGGAGAGTCCCACCCTAACCCTCCCCTTTCCCTCAGTTCAGTGGGGGGCTGGCGTGGGCGGCCCCCGCACTGGGTTTGCTGTGCCGGAAGCCTTGGTGGCCTGGGGCTGTGGCAGGTGCCCTTGGGTGCACAAAGGTGGGGATCCCGCGCCCCAGCTCCAGTCCTGGCCCCAGATCCGCCCGGGCCTTCGGGCTCTGCTTAACCCACCTGGAAGACGTGGCCTCTGGGTGGGCAGCGGGACTTGACCCTCCTGTGAGGTCATGGAGCTGCCGGAGGGGTGGGGCCTGCTGGTCAGTGTTTTCCTGCCTCTGAGTGCCCGGGGTCTGTGTGACCCTCTGTCCGAGGCTTGGAGCCTACTGGGTCTGACCAAGGCCTCTGGGCTCCAGGAATCAGAGGTGTATGAGGTCAGCGCGCTCAGCTTTCAGCCCCCGAGCAGAGTGCAGCTCAGATGGGTTAGAAGTTAACACCTTTCGCTCAGAGCTCTTTCACCGCCTTGAAAGCCAGTGGTGGGGCGGGTCTGGGGCGGGGGAACGGGGGCCTGAGCTGTTGGCAGCACAGACAGCATCTGGTCTCTGCCAAGGGACCCAGTGGTGACCGTCACGTTTCCTACAACCCACCTGTTTTCCAGCGAGGAAATGGGTTCGTGTCTCAATCTGTTTTGCGCGGTGAATAGAAGTCCCTGCGGGAGAGGAGGCAGTGGAGCTCCTGAGAGACGGAGAGGCCACCCGAGACCAAAGCCCACAGCAGCGTCCCCAAGTGGCACATCCCCGGGGGTTCTCCCAGGGCCTCTGGTCCAGCCCTTTGCCCCCATGGACACCAGGACTGTAAACCAGGGGCCAGCTTGGCCACTGCCAGGAGACACCTGTGTGCGTCAGGGGTCCTTGAGGTGTCCTGGCCACCCCGGGGGTTACACACAATGTCTCAACCTGGACAGTAGGTTCGGGGTCAGGAGGGGCTGCAGCCCCAGGGCCTGGGACCCTGCATTCCTGACCAGCTCTGGGGAAGCGGACGCTGCTTGTCGGCTGAGGGTGCAGTCGTGGGGAGCAGGCTCCGGGAAGAGGAGCTTGAGGTCTCCCCAACAGCTGATGCTGCCTAAGGACCAGCACAGACAGCCCTGGGCCCCCATAATCTCCGAGGGCCAGGGACGCCGAGTGTGGAGTTGGGAGTCCCCTGGGTGCGGGGAGCTGGGATATGGGATGCGGGTGACATCTGTGTCTGCCGTGCACGGTGGCAGGTCAGAGTGCTTCACCCCAGCGGAGATGAGGCCCAGCTGGGGCCTGGAGGGAGCACTGGGCACAGGGGCTGGGGCTCCAGGAGCGGGGGCAGAGGTCAGGCAGGGCCCTGGGGCAGTTGGTACCCAGATCAAGGAGGTCCAGATGGGGAACCTGCCCGTGCTTGGGTCTTGCGAGAGGAGATTTGGGGGCCCCGGAGGGTCCCTGAAGTGAGGGGCCGTGGAAAGGGGGTGGCAAGAGGGGAGGCAGAGAGCCGTTTCCGGGGAGCAGAATGGGGATGGGGCCCTGGGGCTGAGGCCCCGAGTGTCACCCAGCTGCCACCCGGCTGTTCCGGCCGCCGCCCTGGCAGGCCCGGGGCAGCCGGAGGTGCGGAGACCTCAGGCCTGCAGAGGTGGCAGCAGAGACCTGGGGGGAGGGTTGGGGAAGTGCGAGGACCATGGTCGTTAACGGTGCTCTCCTCCCACAGCCCTGCAGGAGCGGTGCCCGCGGCAGCCGGCGGCAGGTGCCCCCTCGGCGGGAGACAGAGGTCCGCACAGAGGGTCCGCGGTGCTGGAGGGGAGGCTGCTGCTGGAGGTGAGCCCCCCACCTTCCGACCGCGCCAGGTCTCGGGTGCGCCCCCACCTCCTGCCACTGTTTACAGCCGCCTGGACGTGAAGCTCAGGCAGGGCTGGAGGCCATAAACCGGGGCCACAGGCCGGGTACGGATGCGACACACGGCACGTCCCCGGCCATGGGCCCTCGCAGCTGAGACGGACCCCCCAACCCTAACCCGGGGTTCTGGGTGCTTTTCCTGACCCGCGCACGGGCTGGGGGAAGCCGGGGTCAGTTTCTCAAACAGAGGAAAGGCTGGAGCTTTCTGGGCTGGACCAAGTCTCAGTTTCACAGAGCGAGGGGGTGGTTGTGCCACCAGAGACCCAGGCCCTGTCTGTCGTAGGCGGGGCTAGGAGGGTGCAGGGGGTGCGGGGGCGGAGGGAGGGCCTGCAGGCTGCCCCATCCCCAGCAGCGGGGGTGGCCCCAAAGCCGTGTTTCCCGAGCCATCGAGGGAGAGGCTGGGCCCCAGGGTCCCCTGGTCTGGAGTTGCTCCCCTGGTTCTCAGCCCTGTGTGGTGGGTTGTTCTGTCCTCCAGTGAAGCCAGTAGTATCCTCATGCCCCCGGCACCTCGTCCACAGCCGGTGCATCGGTGGGGTTGGGAGAAGGAGGGCAGGGGCTGAGTGTCGGTGCCACTTACGCCAGTGGGAGCCCATCAGCCCAGTGAGAGCCGCCTGCGCCCCCAGACTGCCCGGCCTGCGGAGCCCCCGCCCCACCAGCACTAGGGGTCCCACAGGTCACCTCCTGCTCTGTCCCCTGCCCACCTGGCCAGTGTCTCTCTCAGGGACACGTTCTCTCGGCGCCTCCCATGGAGACCTGTGGCTGACCTGGGCAGCGGCCTCAGGGGCCCACCGCTGCCATGTCACCCCTGATCCCTGCGCCGTGCTGAGCAGACCCTCCAGCCCTCCTCTCAGCTGCATACCGCTGCCCTCTGCTGCCTGTGTTTCTTCCCCCACGCGGCTGCTCCTAGATGTTCGGCTGTGCCACCGGCGGGGGTGGTGGTCACCCCGGGCCTGGAAACCTTCACTGCTCGAGCCCTTGCTGCCCGCCGTGGAGGGGAGGAGGGAGGCTCCCGGGCCCTGGCCTCCCCTGAGTGAGGAAGGGGAGCCCGCGAGTGGCGACTCTGTCCCCTCTCAGACGCTCAGAGGTTGGCAGCCTCCCCCGCGTCACTGCCAGTGTTTTCATTAGACATGTCAGGTGCTGACAGAGGAGAGGTTGGAGGACGGGGTGGCAGGGCCCAGTGGCCGGGAGCAGTGGCCGGCTTGGCCCAGCGGCCCCTCCAGACCTCGGGCCCCTGTTCTGCCCATGGCTTCACGGGCCCCTTCATCCTGGATCAGGTCCCCACTTCACGCTGCACCTTCTCACCGTGCGGACACGCTGTCCAGTCTCTGCCTCTGCATCTGCTCAGCCGTGACCCTCGGCCCCCCCGGCTGCCCGGCTGCGAACCCCCCCCCACCACTGGTTCCCGCTGGCTCCAGGGCCCCAGCTGAGGGGCCAGGATGCGTGCTGAGGACCTGGAGCTATAGACCGTTTCCTTCCTAAAGAGATGGGGGCGTGCAAGGGCCGTCCTTGTAGGCAGCGCGTTTGTTGGGGTCCGAAGAGTGCCTTCCGTGCGGGGGCCTGAGGCTCCCCACCTTGGACCCCCGTCTGGAGCAGAATGTGGGCCCAGCAGCGCCAGACGTTTGGAAATGTCATGCTTTCGGTAGAGGGAATATTTCCAAATTCGTTATTTATCAGATTTTTAGGAAGTAAGTCTTAAATACTGTTATTTCTCCTTTGAAACTGCCTTTTTCTGTCGATGCCAGTAAGCGAGCGGCTGGAGAACGTGCCGGTTTGAATTTTATTCTTGGCAAAGGAGAACTGGCACTGCTCTTTTTCTTATTCATGTTCAAAATTAAAATAACTTCTTAACCAGAAAATCTTTTTTAAACTTTTGTTCTGAGCTATAAATACAGAAGCCTGTGCACACTCGCGGGTCCCAGTCAGAGCTCGGGGCACAGTCCCCACTTCTGTCCCCAGCCCTGCTCGAGGCCACACTCCCCCAGCTTCTCCGGGGCTGTAGAGCCGTGGCTCGCGAGGCTGTGCTGCCTCCACAGAGAAGCCCAGGCCTTTCTGCTTTTGGCTGTGCCGGGAAGCTGGGACAGTCAGCTCGTCCCTGAGGCCTTAGGACGTGGATGGCAGGTCCTGGCTGGGGCTGAAGTCCAGGCGGTGATGACCAGGCCTGACCCAGGGTCTCGGGGGCTCCCTGGGGGCTGAGGGGGAGGGGAGGCAGCACATCCTGGGCCTGGCCATGGATGCTTGGGGAGCTCCCTGCGGGGGCGTGGGGGGGGGCTTTCTGAGAGGCAGGTCGGGGCCAGGGGCCGGGGTCCCTGCCCTTCTCCCCAGGCCTCGTGGCTGCCCCGGCGCCCACCCCCCTGCTCCGTGTTGGACAGTGAGGTCCCGCAGTCCTTGACGCTGCCGCCTCCGTGGTCGGTGGTCTCTGCGGCCACAGGACATTCCTGGAAGTTCGCTAGGATCGGAATCAGATGGGTTGTGGGCAGCGGCCCTCCACGGTGTGGCCGGAGCAGTGATTCTCAAACTTTAGGATTAAAGGCTATTTTTGAAGCTTAAAAATGTTCCCAAACAGAGCAAAATAAGCAAATCAAGCAAGAATAACAAGAGCATTCCAGCTTTTATTTCCAATCTTCAGTCGCTTAAAGATAAGCTGTCATCAATTCATAGACGGTTTAGAGCTGGTTCAACTTGAGAGGGGCTGTGGTCTAAGGTCTGTGACTTGAGGTTGAGGAAGCCAAGAGGTGGAGCCGCTCGGGGCTTGTCCAGCGTCCCCGCTGGGGCTGGACCCACATCTCTTCGTCAGGGAAGCCTGGCCGCCTGCAGAGGTGCTTGGCGTGGGCGCTGGGAGGAGGCGTGGGTGTGTATGGGGCTGCGGTCAGACCAGGGCCCTGGGGTTCACCCCCCATCCAAGCTGGGCTGCGCGGCCGTTGAGTTTAGTGCAGACCTCACAACGTGCCTGCAGAGCCGGGAGCTCAGGTCAGTCTGGGGACCACGCTGACCCCTTGGCGCTGGCAGGAGCTCAGGTGTCCGGGGTTGTGCAGGACGTTTCTAACGTGCGGTTTTGGGTGTACACGTGTGGGTCGCGTTTTCAGCAGTGCGGTTGAAGCTGACAGCACTAACAGCCTGAACCTAACCAGAACCCAGACTGCGCCTTGAGCCCACGTGCCGGGACTCGAAGCCAGCCTAAACCCAGACTGCGCCTTGAACCCGTGATTTTAAATTAGAATCACTCACCCTGTGTCTGGACTCACCGAGGTTCAAGTTCTTCAAGTCTCCCTGCAGAAGGAATTCAGCGAGAAATAAAGTGATAGGCAAGAAGAGATTTATTAGGCTAGGACGCTTGTGGGAGATGCAAGCGGGCAGGTCTGCCCCGAGGATCAAGGATCCGGTGGGCTAAAGTTTTATCCTCCCAGGGGAGTGGGGGTCGGAAGAGACCGCCTCTTCCTTTCTGGGAGAAGCAGCGCCTCCTTGGTCTCCGGCAAGGTGTATATTCAAATCGGCACAAGGGTGGTCCTCAAACTCCTGCCCTTGGCCTGAACCTGAATGCAGGCCTCATCCCACCCCCACCCAAGGACCTGAGGCGGTTCTCACACTTTCACTAGTCAGGCAGCCTGCCTGGTTCTGATGGCTTTCTTGAGCAGTCGGTAACCTGTAGTGGTCCCCCATGTCCCCTAAGTTTCCCTCTTTAACTGTGGTCCTTTACGGGACCTGTATGACTACTTGTGCCGACTCCATCCCCGTCAGGGTGGCGCGCCTTGGCATCCCTCTCTGCTGGCCCTTTGCAGTCCTCCTGCCACCCAGGGCTCTGCTGCCGCATCCGCCACCACGAGTGTCCATCCCGTCGGGGCAGACGTGTCTCACCCCGTGGGCCCACCCAACTGCTGAGGCCCCCGGGGTTGTCTCTGGGATGTGCTGTCTGCGAATAAGCTGTGATAAACGCTCACACAGAGGTCTCTGGACATAGGTTCTCCTTCTGTTTGACTGGTACACAGGTGTGTGTTCAACTTTGTAAGAATCCGCCAGCCTGCCCCCCCCCCCCCCCGTTTGCACAGTGTTGCACGGCTGTTTTAATACAGGCAGCCTGAACCTCACTGCGGTTTGAATTTGCATTTCCTCAGGACTAATGAGGCCGAGCATCGTTTTACGCGTTCCTCTGCCGTCCACAGAGCTTCTTTGTAAACGGTGTTCGGGCCTCTGTCCCTTGGAAGAACATGGGTCATTTGCTTTCTCGCTGTTGTGTTTAGCGCTCATACGAGGCTCCACCTGTCTCCACGGTAAGAAGGACCTGCAGTCTCTGCTCCCAGCCTGGCTGGCCCGTTCACTCTCTCGACGGGGCCTTGCAGGGTGAAAGTGTGTAGCTTCGACCAAATCCAGTCTACTCATTTTAAAACCAGCGTGACTTTGGTGTCCGGCTGAGAACTCCTTACCTACCCCAAGTTTACAAAAATTCTTCTTTCCCGTTTGAGTCCGATGTTTCCAACTCTTACACTCAGTTTTGGGTGTTGCATTCAGGGCTGTGATCCATTTTTTTGTTAACTTTGACGTAAACTGGGAGGCACAGGTCAAGATTTGATTTTTTGCCTACGAATCCCTGTTGTTTCAGAACCATTATTCGAAGGCGATCGTGCTGCCTTTACTCCTTTCGTAAAAAATCAGTTGGCCATATTTTCGGGTCTGTTTCTTGACTCTCTGTCCCAGTCCCCTGACTGTGTGTCTGACTTTGCGAGTAAGCAGCTCACTGTCCTCACTGCGACGGCTTTACAGGAAGTCCTGACAGCAGACAGCACACCTTTCATCTTTTTGTTGTTCTTTTTCAGAGTTGTTTTGGCTGTTCTGGTTTCTCTGTCTTTCTCATAAATTTTAGAACCAGCTCGTTGATATTCATAGGAATTCCTGCTGGGATTTTGACCAGGACTGTGTTAAAGCAGCCGGTCGCGTTGGGGAGGGCTGACACCTGACAGCCCTGCTGCCCCGGTTCACAAACACAGCGTCTCCCGTTAATTTAGGTCTTTTATTACTTTCCACAGCATTTTGCAGCTTTCCATGTAGAGAGCCTGTGTGTAGTTAGATTTATACCTGTGTTTTCTGTTTGTATCACTACTTTAAGTGGAGCGGTTGTTTAATTTCAGTTTTCATGACCAGCGTACCCCAGTACAACTTATTTTTCGAGGCTGACTTTGTGTTTGTGACCCTGTCGAGTTCATCAGTCATTCTTGGAGCCTTCTTGTGCGTTCCGTGGGAATTTTACGTAAATTGTCGTCTTTACTGAGAACGGAGACGTTTTATCGACCTTTTGGAATTACGTGTTTGTTTCCCAGCCTCAGGCTCTGCCAGGACTTCCAGCCCAACGTGGGACAGAGGCGGTGACCTTTTCCTGATCGCAGGGCGGAACCTTCAGTCTTGTGCTCGCTTTGCTTTTGTGGATACTTTCTATCAGATTAAGAATTTTCTCTCTCTTCCTTGTTTTCAAAGAGTTCTTATCATGCATGGATATTGCTTTGTCAGATGCCTTTTCTGCATCTGTTGAGATGATCGTGGTTTTTCTCCTGAGTCTGATAACATCGGGACTGTTGGGAAATGGGAATCAAATACGCTGATTTGCAGGTGCCGACCAAGCCGCTCAGGTGCTTAACCAACCGCAGCTGGTTAAGTTTGGTGGCATTTTGTGGGGATTTTTGTGTTTATGTTCACGAGGGTATTTTTGTGGTTTTCCTACAATGTCTTTGTCTGGTTGTGATGTCATGAGAAAGGAGGCTTCGTAAAAGCAGGTGAGAGTGTCCCCTCTTTCCCATTTGCTGAAAGACTGTGTAGAATTGGTGTTATTGCCTCCCAAGATGCTTGTTAGACCTCGGCAGTGCAAACAGCTGGTCTGGGAGTTTTCTTTGTTAGAAGATTCAGCTAGGAATTCAGTTTCTTCGACTGGCAAAGGATTGCGCAGGTTGTCTATTCTAGGGTGAATGGTAGTAGTTTGTGTCTTTCAAGGAGTTCATCCGTTTTATCTACATTAGTGCTTTTATGGCCACGAAGTTGCTCCTGGTTTTGCCGTGTTGCCCTCTTCATGTCTGTGGGGTTTGTAGCCGTGTCTCTTTTTTCATTCCATTGGTAATTTGTGTCGTCTCTTATTTTTTCACAGTCATTTGGGCTAGAGGTTTGTTCGTTTTATCATGGTTTTTTGTTTGTTTGCTTTCAGAGACGCAGTTATTGGCTTCATTAATGGTTGCTAGGAACTGAACCCTTGTACCCCCAAAATTAATATAGTTCAAGTCCACACGAGATTGGAAGCCTGACCCCTGTGATGGTGTTTTGGGGGGGCTTTGGGAGGTGAGTGGTGATGAGAGTGGGGCCCCACGAAAGACCCCGAGAGCCCCCGCCCTTCTGCCACGTGGGACCGGCCAGACTGGGGACCTTGGGTGAGGCGTTCTGGAAACATCAGTCCCGCCGAGCTGGAGATCATGTCGGTGCTTTCATATCCTCGTAGATTTTCTGTCTAGCCTTAGCCTGAAAGAGGTTTTCTGGTATAATTGGGCGTTTTCCCACTTCTCCTGGAAGGTCTGTCGGGTTTTGCTCCGTGTATTTCGGTGTTCTGTTACACGTTTTCTTTGTGAACAGACCCTTCTATCACAACTGTTAGATAAAATGCCTCTTTACACCTGGTGATCGGCTTTGTCTGATGCTAGTTCAGCCACCACTCCATTTTCTTTTAGATACTGTTTGCTTGGTGTATCTTGCTCCATCTTTTCTTTTTTCTGTTTTTGTCTTTTTGCCTTGTCTTGAGCCGCTCCCTCGGCATATGGAGGTTCCCAGGCTAGGGGTCTAATTGGAGCTATAGCCACCGGCTTACACCACAGCTCACGGCAACAGACCCTTAGCCCACTGAGCAAGGCCAGGGATCGAACCCGCAACCTCATGGTTCCTAGTCGGAGTCGTTAACCACTGAGCCACGGCGGGAACTTCCCTGTTTTTGCTTTTGAAGTCCAGTCTGACAGTGTGAGTTTTCCCATTGGTGTGTTTAGACCGTTTATATCAGGATCGTGATTGATATTAGTGGATTTCAGGAGTTCCCACCATGGCTCAGCGGTTAATGAATCTGACTAGCATCCATGAAGACAAAGGTTTGATCCCTGGCCTCACTCGGTGGGTTAAGGATCTGGCATTGCTGTGAGCTGTGGTGTAGGTTGCAGAGGCCCCTTGGATGCGGTGTTGCTGTGGCTGTGGTGTAGGCCAGCAGCTGCAGCTCTGATTATACCCCTAGCCTGGGAACCTCCATATACCATGGGTACAGCCCTGAAAAGCAAAAAAAAAAAAGATATTACTTGATTTCATAATTTCATAATTTGACTATTTTTTATTTCCCTCTTTCATACTTTCTGCCTTCTTTTTGCTTTCAGTAGTGGTTATTAGTGTTCCATTTCAGTATATCTCCTGGATTTTGATGCTTAATTACGACACATCTGGGTGTGGGTTTACTAGATTGTTCTGTTTGGGGTTCACTGAGCTTTTTGAACCTAGGAGTTTATGACATTCATCAAATTTGGAAAGTTTTCAGCAATACTCTTCAAATATGTTTTATTACCCCAGTCTTTTCTCTTCCATCTCGGAAGCCCCACTGACGCAGGGTTGGGTCCACTGACAGACATGGGGCTGAGTCCAGTGACACGGGGCTAGACCCGCTGACACGGGGTTGGACCCACTGACACGTGGCTGGGTCCACTGACACGGGGTTGGGTCCAGTGACATGGGGTTGGACCCACTGACACAGGGTCGGGGCCACTGACATGGGGGTTGGACCCACTGACATGGGGTTGGGTCCAGTGACACGGGGCTGGGCCTCTTCATGTTGTCCACAGGTCCTTGAGGCTTTCTTCACTCTCCCCAGTATTTTCCACTTTCCTAATTCCTCCTCGTCACCTCCATTCTGCAGTGAAATTTTCACTTCGTGTATTTGATTTTTCGGTTCTTTTTTTATGGTGTCTGTTTCTCTTCTGCGACCTTTACTCTTTCTTGTTTTCATCTCAGAGGGCTTACTTTGTTTCATGGAGGTGGTCACCGTGGCCTCTCCTGATAAGGGCTTGTGTCAGCTCAGAGCTGACATCTGTTTCTTGTCTTTTCCCTTGAGTGTGACTCTCACATTCTAGCTCTGATTTGCGGTCATTTGGGCTTGTGTGGAAAGCAGAATAACCCGATTTCCGTCCTAGTCCTGGGAGCCCGTGAATGTGTTACTTTACATGGAGAGGGGGCTGTGCAGGTGAGACCAGTGGGGCTGCGGGCTGAGCTCCCCTGGGGGGCAAGGGGCCCCGACGCTGCTCGGCTGGCTGTGGCCGGGCCTTGGCCGCTCTCAGATGGAGCAAAACGCAGGATCCCAGAGGAGGGGCAGCCTGCAGGAGACAGACAGACAGACCACACCGCATCAGGCTGCTCGGACCCTAGGCACGATGGAAACGGGTGGCTGTGAAAGGCGTCGTTCAGAGATTTTTAAAAGAGCTCAAAAGTTAAAAGCAGGACAGCAAAACTCAGACGCGTCCGGACTTCTGCAGAGGAAGTGAAGACGAGGGCTGAAGTTGGGAGCTGGGGACCCAGGGACCTGCAGAGGCGGAGCTCCAGGATGCTGAGTGCTCGGCGGGCGAAGGGCAGGTGCAGCTTCTGAGAGTCCACGCCGGGACATGGGCATCTGGGCCTGGAGACCAGAAGGGGCGCTTCGGCGACGGTCGGGGCCAGTGCGGGGGTCCAGGCGCCAGGCACGGGGGCCGCGAGGAGTTCTTCAAGCACCACCTGCCAGACTGAGGGGGCCAGGGGCACACGGACGCCAGGGACACAGCTCAGGCCCCAAGCCACAGGGAGCCTCTGCCAGGGGCAACTGACAGCCGACGCCTGAAAGCCGGGAAACCGGGCTCAGCTGCTGTGGCGGGGCTGGGGTGCGGCCCGGCACCCCGCCTGCACGTCGGACTCCACCCCTTGTCCCGCCAGAGCGTCCCTGTCCGACGCGCAGGCTGCCCCAGCTCCGGGGCTCCTCGCAGCCGCCTGTCTCCTCACCGGTCACCTCTGGCTGCTTTCTCTCGGTCAGGGTCCCTTCATGCAATGTTGGCGGATCCCCTTTGCTTGGCGAGTGTAGCCTAGTTATTCTTCTTGTAATTACTCTTGTTTGGGGGCGAATTTCTGCCTCCTGTTTTGTAGTTTGCATTTCCTATCCCTTCCTTGGTTTCTTTTTCTTCTGTGGGGTTCCGCATTCACAGACGGGCTTCCCACGCTGGTGGAGCTTTGCTTCTGCTGCGGCTCCCCCAGGCCCGCCTTTGAACAGGCCTATTCCAAGCGGCTTTCTCTTTGACCTCCCAGACTCGGCTGGGCTGGTGTCTCGGCACCAGACCTGCACCTGCTCGCCCCCGGGTCCCCCACGCAGGCGGCGTGACTTTGCCCAGAAGCTGAGCCCTCGAGGGCACAGATCTTGTCTTTCGAGCTCCCCTGACGTTGATCAGGATGTGGGGCCACCCTCCTTGCTTCTGTCTTGAGGCCTCCCCAAGTGCTTCATTTCGGGTCTCACCGCCTGCTTGAGAAAGTTTTTCCTCCAACCTCCAAGAATACAGCTGTTCGTAGCACCTGTGCCACCGTGGGGTCAATGCTCCTTCTCAGCGCGGCTCCGCTCTGGCTCCCTCTTGAGCTTTTGAGAGCGTCTTTGGCCTTGAAATCCTGGAATTTCACCATGATGTGTCTTTCGTCATGGTTTGCTCACTTGCCGTTCTGAGTTCCTTCCATCTGAGGTCCTTCCTCTTCAGTCTGGACGTTCTTCCATCCTTGGGTCACTCGCCGTGCCTCCCCGGCACTGCTTCTGCCACCGGCGCTGCCGCTCCCCAGATCCTGCAGGCAGGGCTCCTGTCTGCTGAGCTCCTCTTCGGTTCCGCCTGCTTCCCCCTCTGCTGCCTTCAGGACGGGCTCCTACAGCTGTGTTCTTTCCTTTCCTGCATTTTCATCCCTAATGAATAGTTCCACTTGATTTGCTGGTACCATTTCTTGTTCCTGTTTCATTTTGCTCATCTGTTTTCTTGTCTCCTTAAATGTGCTTATTTCAGTTCTTGCTTGTCTCATCCTTGGCCTCTGTTCTGTGCTGCCCATATGCTGGCACTCCCAGACTGTCCCCCAGCCCCTGTGTGTTTTGTTCCTGACGAGCTGTGTGCTGGGGACAGGTGGTAGGGTCCAAGGGGAAGGGCTGGGCCCGTGGGCCTGCCTCCTGGGTGAGGGTTCCCCCGTAGAAAGGCCTTGACCTGGGGTTTGCACGAGAGGGGAGGGCTGAGTGCCCTGAGGCACAGCTCAGCTGCGTGGGTTTCGCCTGCTGGCCCTGCACTCTTGCCCTGGCGTCCCACTGGGCAGACTGTCCTGGGCAGCAGGGGGAGGAGCTGCAGCAGAGCATAAAAAAAGATTTCGTTATTTCCTTATTAGTGATACCTTCTTAAAAATGAATTTTATTATATCTACAGTTGTCCAAACATCACAACCTAATTTTACAGCATATCCATCCCAAACCCCCAGCCCATCCCCCAACCCCCAACCTGTCTCCTTTGGTACCATAACTTTTTCAAAGTCTGTGAGTCAGTTTCTGTTCTTCAAATAAGTTCATTGTGTCCTTTTTTAAGATTCTGCATGTAAGTGACAGAGTATGACATGTGTCTCACTGTCTAACTTCACTTCGCATGATAATTTCTAGGTCCTTCCATGTTACTGCAAATGCTGTTATTTCTTTCCTTTTCATGGCTGAGTAACATTCCATTGTGTATATGTGCCACATCTTCTTTATCCACTCCTCTGTCGATGGACATTTAGGTTGCTTCCATGTCTTGGCTGTTGTATATAGTGCTACAGTGAACATTGGAGGATATGTATCTTTTCGAGTCATGGTTTTCTCTGGATAGATGCCCAGGAGTGGGAGTGCTGGATCAAATGGTAATTCTATTTTTAGTTTTCTGAGGAATCTCCATACTGTTTTACATGGCGGTTGCACCAATTTACATTCCCACCAACAGTGTATATAAGAGAATTCCCTTTTCTCCACACCCTCTCCAGCATTTATTGTTTGTAGACTTTTTGATGGTGGCCATTCTGACTGGTGTAAGGTGGTCCCTCATAGTGGTTTTGATTTGCATTTCTTTAATAATGAGTGATGTTGAACATCTTTTCATGTATTTTTTGGCCATCTGTATGTCTTCTTTGGCGAATTGCCTATTTAGATCTTCTGCCCATTTTTTGATAGGGTTGTTTTTTTTGTTTTTGAGCTTCAGAGATGTTTATATATTTTGGATGTCAGCTGCTTCATTTGCAAATATTTTCTCCCATTCTGTGGGTTGTTTCTTCGTTTTGTTTAGGGTTTCCTTTGCTCTGCAAAAACTTTTAAGTTTAATTAGGTCCCATCTGTTTATTTTTGGTTTTATTGTCATTACCCTAGGAGGTGGATCCGAGAAGATATTGCTGTGGTTGTTTGTCCTATGTTTTCCTCTAAGAGTTTTATAGTATCTGGTCTTATATTTAGGTCTTTTATCCATTTTGAGTTTATTTTTGTGTATGGTGTTAGGGAGTGTTCTAATTTCATTCTTTTACATGTACCTGTCCAATTTTCCCAGCACCACTTATTGAAGGGACTGTCTCTTCCCCGTTGTATAGTCTTGCCTCCTTTGTCATAGATTAGTTGACAGTAGGCTCATGGGTTTAATTCTGGGCTTTCTATGCTGTTCCACTGATCTATATTTCTGTTTTTGTGCCAGTACCATATTGTTTTGATGACTGTGGCTTTGTAGTATAGTCTGAGTCAGGGAGCCTGATTCCTCCAGCTCCATTTTTCCCTCTCAGGATGGCTTTGGATACTCCGGTTTTTTTGTGCTTCCAAGCAAACTTTAAAATATTTTGTTCCAATTCTGTGAAAAATGCTCTTGGTAATTTGATAGGGATTGCATTGAATCTGTAGATTGCCTTGGGTAGTACAGTCGTTTTGACAATATTGATTCTTCCAGTCCAAGAGCATGGTGTATCTTTCCATCCGTTTGTGTCACCTTTGATTTTTTTCATCAGTATCTTTAGTTTTCAGAGTATAGGTCTTTTGTCTCTTTAGGTAGGTTTATTCTTAGATATTTTATTCTTTTTGATGCTATGGCAAATGGGATTGTTTCCCTAATTTCTCTTTCTGATCATTCATTGTTATTATATTGAAAAGTAGTTGATTTCTGTGTATTAATTTTGTATCCTGCAACTTCACCAAATTCATTGATGAGCTCTACTAGTTTTCTGGTGGTGTCCTTAGGGTTTTCTAGGTCTGGTATCATGTCATCTGCAAACAGCAATAGTTTTACTTCTTCCTTTCCAATTTGGATTCCTTGTATTTATTTTTCTTACCTGATTTCTGTGGCTAGAACTTCCAAAACTATGTTGAATAGTAGTGGTGAGAGCAGACACCCTTGTCTTGTTCCTGATCTCAACGGGAATTCTTTCAGCTTTTTTCCATTGAGAGTGATGTCAGCTGTGGGTGTGTCATATACGGCCTTTATTATGTTGAAGTAGGTTCTCTCTATGCCCACTTTCCAGGGGGTTTTTATCAGAAATGGGTGTTGGATTTTGTCAAGAGCTTTTTCTGCATCTATTGAGAGAATCATATGGTTTTCATTCTTTGGTTTGGTAATGTGGTGTAACACTCTGATTGATATGTGGACATTGAAAAGTCCTTGCATCCCTGAGATAAATCCCCCCTGATCATGGTGTACAATCCTTCTATTTTGTTGAGGATTTATGCATCTATGTTCATCAGTGAAATTGGCCTGTAGTTTTCTTTTTTTGTGGTATCTTTGTCTGGTTTTGGTATCTGGGTGATGGTGGCCTCATAAAATGAGTTTGGGAGTGTTCCTTCCTCTGCAGTTTTTTGGAGGATAGGGGTGTTAACTCTTCTCTAAATTTTTGATAGAATTTGCCTTTGAAGCCATCTGGTCCTGGACTTTTGTTTGTTGGAAGTGTTTTTGTTTTTCGTTTTTTTTTTTTGTTTGTTTTTTGGGGGGGGGTCTTTTTAGGGCCCCACCCATGGCATATGGAGCGTCCCAGGCTAGGGGTTGAAACAGAGCTGCAGCTGTTGACCTACGCCACAACAACAGTAACATGGGATCCAAGCCATATCTGCGACCTATACCATAGGTTCAAGGCAACACTGGATCCTTAACCCACTGAGGGAGGCCAGGGATCAAACTCGTGTCCAAATGGATACTAGTTGTGTTCATTACCACTGAGCCACAGTGGGAGCTCTTGTTGGAAGTTCTTTAAATCATAGTTTCAATTTCAGTACTTGTGATTGGTCCGTTCGTCTTTTCTATTTCATCTTAGTCTTGTCTTGGAAGATTGTACTTTTCTAAGAATTTGTCCATTTCTTTTAAGTTATGTTTTATTGGCATGTAGTTGCTTGTAGCAGTCTCTTATGATCCTTTGTATTTCTGTGATGTCTGTTGTAACTTCTCCTTTTTCATTTCTAATTTTATTGATTTGAGTCCTCTCTTTTTTTTTCTTGATGAATCTGGCTAAGGGTTTATCAATTTTGTTGACAATCCCAAAGAACCAGCTTTTAGTTTCATTGATCTTTTCTACAATTTTCTTCTTTTTCATTTATTTCTGCTCTGATCTTTATGATTTCTTTCCTTCTGCTAACTTTGGTTTTTGTCTGTCCTTCTTTCTCTAGTTGCTTTAGGTGTAAAGTTAGATTGTTAATTGGATATTTTTCTTGTTTCCTGAAGTAGGCTTGTATTGCTATAAACTTTCCTCTTAGAACTGATTTTGCTGCATCCCATAGATTTTGGATTGTGTGTCTTTGTGGTCATTTGCTTCTAGGTATTTTTTCATTTCCTCTTTGATTTCTTCAATGATCCATTGGTGGTTTGGTCTCCACTTGTTTGTGTTTTTTGTAGTTTTTTTCATTGTTGTTGTTGATTTCCAGTCATATGCCATTGTGGTCAGAAAAGATGCTTGATACGATTTAATTTTTTTTTAATTTACCAAAGCTTGATTTGTGGCCCAGAATGTGACCTGTCCTAGAGAATGTTCCATGTGCAACTGAGAAGAATGTGGATTCTGCTACTTTTAGATGGAATGTTCTATAAATCTCTCTCTCTCTCTTTTTTTTTTTTTTTGTCTTCTTGCCATTTCTTGGGCTGCTCCCACGGCATGTGGAGGTTGGTTCCCAGGCTAGGGGTCGAATCGGAGCTGTAGCCGCCGGCCCATGCCAGAGCCACAGCAACGCGGGATCTGAGCCGCATCTGCAACCTACACCACAGCTCACGGCAATGCTGGATCCCTAACCCACTGAGCAAGGGCAGGGATCGAACCCGCAACCTCATGGTTCCTCGTCGGTTCGTTAACCACTGCGCCACGACGGGAACTCCCTATAAATATCTCTTAAATCATCTTGTCTAATGCATCATTTAAGGCCTGTGGGTCCTGTTGATTTTCAGTTTGGACGATCTGTCCATTGGTGTAAGTGGAATTCTCCATTATTATTGTGTTATTGTCAATTTCTCCTTTTAAGTTGTTAGCAGTTGCCTTATATATTGAGGTGATCCTATGTTGGGGGCATATATATATTTACAATTGTTGTATCTTCTTGGATTGATCCTTTGATCATTATGTAATTTCCTTCTTTGTCTCTTATAATATTCTTTATTTTAAGGTCCATTTTGTCTGATATGAATATTGCTACTCCAGGACTTTCTTTCGATTCCCATTTGCATGGAATATTTTCTTCTACCCTCTCACTTTCAATTTGTATGTGTCCCTAAAACTGAAGTGGGTCTCTTGAAGACAGCATATATACATATATGGGTCTTGTTTTTGTACCCATTCAGCCAGTCTCTGTCTTTTGGTTGAGGCATTTAGTCCATTTACACTTAAGGTAATTATTGATATGTATCTTCTTATTGCCATTTTATTAATTGTTTTGAAGTTGTTTTTGTTGCTCTTTTTTTCTTCCCCTCTTCTCTTGTGGTTTGATGACTGTCTTTAGTGTTGTGTTTGATTGCTTTTTCTTATTTGTGTGTTTATCTATTGTAGATTTTTGGTTTGCAGTTACCGTGAAGTTTTGATATAGGAGTCTATGTATATACAAGATCGTTTTAGGTTTTTGGTCTCTTAATTGCAAATGCATCTCCAGTAGCCTGCATTTCTATTCTCCTCTTCTTATGACTTCTTTTTTTTTTTTTTTTTTGGAGTGTGTGTGTGTGTATGAGTGATTTCCTACCTTTATTGTCTGTTTGCCTTTACCAGTGAACCTTGTCACTTGTAATATTTTTGTCTCTAGTTGTGGTCTTTTCTTTCCCACCTGGATAAGTTCCTTTAGTATTTGTTGTAAAGCTGGTTTAGTGGTGCTGAGTTCTCTTAGCTTTTGTTTGTTTGTAAAGCTTTTGCTTTCACCTTCAAATCGAATGAGAGCCTTCCTGGGTCGAGTAATCTTGGTTGGAGGTTTTTTCCTTTCATCATGTTAAGTATATCATGACACTCCCTTCTGGCCTGCAGAGTTTCTGGTGAAAAATCAGCTGATAACCTTATCAGGATTCCCTTGATATTTGTTTCTTTTCCCTAGCTGCTTTCAATCTTTTCTCTTTGTCTTTAATTTTGGTCAGTTTGATTAATATGTGTCTCGGGGTGGTCTTCCTTGGGTTTATTTTATGTGGTACTCATTGTGCTTCCTGGAGTTGAGTGAGTGATTCCTTTCCCATGTTAGGAAAGTTTTGGGTATTATCTCTTCAAATATTTTCTCTGGCCCTTTCTCTCTCTCTTATGCCGCTGGCATCCCTATAACATGGATGTTGTTGCATTTAACGTTGTTCCAGAGTTCTCTGGGAATGTCTTCATTTCTTTTCAATCCTTTTTCTCTGAATTTTTTATTTCAGTCATTGTATTTTGCATCTCTGCTTGCTTAATCTTTAGGTCTTCTATTTCTTTTCTCAGTGTTTCTAGCAGTTTATCAATCTTTGCTTCCAGTTTATTTCCAAGATCTTCCCCCCCCCCCCCAGGGCCACACCTGTGGAATATGGAAGTTCCCAGGCTAGGGGTCGAATCAGAGCTGTAGCTGCCACAGAAACAGCAGATCCAAGCTGTGTCTGAAACCTACACCGCAGCTCAAGGCCATGCCGGATCCTTAACCCACTGAGTGAGGCCTGAGATCAAATCTGTGTCCTCATGGATACTATTCAGATTTGTTTCCACTCTGCCTCAATGGGAACTCCTGTTTCCAAGATCCTGACTCATCTTTGCTCTCATCAGTCTAAGGTCTTTTTCATGGAGGCTGGTAATCTTCAGATCACTTAGCTGGTTTTCAGGGTTTTTAAATTTTCTCCCTTATCTGAGTCATAATTCTCTGCCTTTTCACTTCGTACAGATTTTCGGTGTGGTCTCTGTTTCGGAGACAGTAGGGTTGTAGCCTCTCTCGCTTCTGGTGTCTGCCCCTGCCTTCAAAAAGGGATTTCTTCTACCAGTTCTCTGCTCCCCCAGGCCACCAACCCAGACCGCAGCCCCCCACCCCAGGCTTCAGCCCCCAGCATCTCCTCACCCTGATCCAGATGGCCTTGGGCTCCCTGGAGCCCCTAAAGCCTTTCGAGGGGGAGGTTACTCCTCCTGTTAGGATAATGTGGGCTGACTTTGGGGAGGAGACCAGAGCCTGTGCTGGCTTGCCCGGTGCCGACAAGAAGCTGTGTGCCTCTGTTTAACTGCATAAACCTTGCCGGATGCCAAGCGAAGTTAGGAACAGCCGGGGTGGCAGGGGACGGGAGGCGGGCAAAGACTCGTTTGTGTTCCGTTTCTGGGTTGAGGCTGGAGCAGGACCCTCAGGTTGAAGTGATAACAATCCTCAGGGCAGGGGTTTCGCCAGTTCCTGCTGCCAGCCTCGGCCTGGGAAGGTGACTCAGCGGCCGGCTGCCCACTCCAGCTCTGGCTCCGGCTCCAGCTCCCTGGCCCAGTGGCCCCCACAGGCCTCGTGGAAACAGCTGTGAGAGCGCCTTGCGTGTCTGCGAGCCCAAGAGCCACGCAGTCATTCATCAGACAGCGTCGGCCCATGCCAGCGTGCTGGCGTGGTTTCTGGAAAAGCCAGCACAATTCCCGGGAAGTTCCCAGGAAGTGCACGTGACCCGCCGAAAACTGCAACATGGAGATTTTCTCACCTTCTTAAGAAAGCCCTAGACACCCCCTTCCTCCTGGTTGGGCCATCGCAGGAGACGTCGGCCCCAGCCCCTGGGCGTGGGGGGGGGGGGCTCCATGCTGTGGTTTCCTCCACTTGGTCCTGGGCGCACAGTTGGAGCCCACGGGGCCCCAGAAACAGACAGGAAACCCTGGAAAACTCACCACCAAAACTCAGGAGTTGCTGGGTGCAGTGAGGAGGGCAGAGCAGGGCCCACAGGTGGGAGGGGCTGTGGGACACGACTGAGACCCCAACAGGGGGTCCTGCCCTGGCGTTAGGGTCTGTCCCCCACCCTGCCACCCCCATCAGCGCAAGTGTGAAGGATCCCCCTCTGGCTGCCAGCTGGGCCCCCACCCCTGCCCCAGGTTAGCCATAAGCGACCGGGTTGGGGGTGGGCATTGCACAACCACCTCGGTCCCCAGCTTGAAGGATGGAGTTGGGGAACCCAGGGCAGGTGCCTTGGTAAGGCTGGCAGCCCCAGGCTCCCCCACTGCTGCCTGGATCCTTGGGAGAGCTCCTTGATGTCCCCGTACCTGCATCCACTTGCTCCTGGGACCGCCACAGAGGCTGTGGCAGGGTGGCTCCATCTCCTGGCCTGGTGTTTCCTCCTCTCGCTTTGGTCTTTCTGCTCCGAGAAGTTGCGTTTTGTTACCTTCTGTCGTGACTGCTGAACCTGTTGCTCACAAACTCCTTTGATGTGGCTTTTCTTTCTGGGTTCGACGGACATAAATAAAAGCGTAAGAAGGTTCACGGGGCTGGCTCCTGGGTGGACTCAGCCCGGGAAGCGCAGTCTGCAACCTGCCCCGCCTCCTTCCTGCTGGCTCACAGCCCCCAGCCCAACACTATGCCCCGGAGGCCCAAGGCCAGTGTCCCCTGCTTGTGCCACACCCCCAGCTGCGTCCTGCCACGGCCCCCGAGGTTGTGCCTCCGCCTGTCCCACCGCCGGCCTGTGGGTCCAAGGCCCACAGCTCCTGGCCCCCAGAAGGCAGTTCAGGTGTCCAGGGCCCGGCCGCCTGGCCTCTCTGTGGTGTTCAGACCATAGGGCTCTTCACTGGGAAGCCCCAGCCCTCCACATGCTCCCCTGCCCATCACCGGCCACTGAGCTGGGCTGCCCTGGACTCGCCTCACTGTTAGCCGCTCAGTTCTCTCAGGGCCTGCTCTGCCCTGGGCCATCCAGGGCTCGGACGTGTGTGTCCCAGGCCTGCCTGGCTTGGCTCACAGTCCCAGGGAGGGTCCCCGGCAGGGGTGAGGCCCAGGCCAGCCCCCGGAGAAGGACCCCACTGAGGCAGAGATCCGCCCTGGGCCACGCTGAGCACGCGGCGTCTTCTAAGTCTAAATCTCCCCCGATTCGCTGTTATAACTTTTTGATCTGCTGAAAGTGGACCAGATGAGGCAGTGGAAGCCCGGAGAGGAAACTAGCTTGTCCAAGGTCGCGCAGCTGAAAAGGCAGTGCTTGGCCGAGGTGCTTTCGAGGTAGCCGCGTCCCCCCAGGGCGGGAAGAGGCAGGTCTGCAGTGCGCCTGGGGCCACCTCTGGGTCTGGGCTCCACCTCTTCTGGCCACGGCAAGGCCAGGAAGGCCCAGGCACCTCACTGCCCCGGTGTCTGTGCCACAGTCAAGTTGCTCGCCTGGAGAGAAAGGCCCTGAGGGGCCCAGGGCAGCGGATGGGATGGTGGGAGCAGGGGCCGGGGTCGCACCTGCCTCTGCCCTTGTGGTCCTGCCCCCGTCAGCCGATAGCATCTTTCAAGAACTTCTTTCAAGTGCCGGAGCTGCACTGTGGCAAGAACCCAAGGCTGAGTTTACTGTTTGTGGGATCTATAAACAGCCAGCGATCTGCTCCCCAGCCCGAGCGCCTCGCACGCAGCAGGCCCCACGGCGAGGCCCAGCGAGTGATCTGGCTCCAGCAAGGCCGGGCGCCACAGACACGCCTGGTGCCCCTCGCTCGCGTGACTGGCGGCCCTGGCCTTGGGTTGTTGCTCCGTAGCCGTGGCAACGGCTCTCAGGGGAGGGCATGGCTCCCAGCTTCCCCTCATTCCAGGGAGGGGCGTTGCGAGGGGCCTGCTGGAATTGTTCCTTTTTCCCTCTTCTTTTTCCTCTGCCGTGACCTTGACAGGCAATCTTTGAAGTCCTTGCTGGCTGTTTTTTCTGTGTGGGCTGGAAGAGATCAGGATACGCAAGGGTTTTCCAGAGGAAGTCCCGCTTTCCCACCCGCTTGCCTCGATCCGGGCCGAGGGGCTGGGGCGGCGTCTGGGGGCAGAGCGGGTCGGGGGCGCTGGCTGTCTCCCTGCAGTGGCAGGTGCGCCTTCCGTGACGGCCTGAGGAAGTCCCGCTTTCCCACCCGCTTGCCTCGATCCGGGCCGAGGGGCTGGGGCGGCATCTGGGGGCAGAGCGGGTCGGGGGCGCTGGCTGTCTCCCTGCAGTGGCAGGTGCGCCTTCCGTGACGGCCTCTGCAGTTGAACGTGGAGGTGGTGGTTTCTCCCCGTAAAAGTCAGCCTTCAGCTTGGGGCCAAATGCTTTTTTCCACTTGGAAAAGTGATCTCATTTTCCATGTACCACATTTAAAAAAATACAAAACTCTTGCAGGATTAAAAAGAGAGAAGGAGAAAACAAATGAACGTTTGCGATGCATATTTGAAAGATGGTCCCACATGTGAAAAAGAATTTGGCGCGATGGTTCTGGACCGGAATGTCAATCTGATATTGAATCCATATGACTCGGCAAACAGCATTTTATGGTCTTTTTTCTTTTTAAAATTTCTGCCTTTTGACTTAAAATTAAGGTTGGTTTTGGTTGTGACTAATCTCGTAAAATCTTTTGTGAGACGGCCTTTTACGTACTCAAACCCTGAGCGTTTCTTTGGTCTTTGGACGGTTATTAGTGGGTCATCGTGAGTCCACGCGGCCTCTGAAACGGGAGACGCTGTGTGGATTGCTCAAGGCACAGCCCAGCGCACCCTGGCTGCCCCGGGGCCTCGGCCGCCAGACCCCGCGGGGCCCAGGGTGGGGAGGGGGCAGGCACATGTCCCCAGCAAATCCTGGCTGCATGGGGGCTCCAGGTTTCCTGCCTCCCTTGAAGCCAGTGCAGAGGGCCAGCGGGTGCCAGGCTGCGGGCACGGTGCCACCCTCCTGTTTAGGTCTCCAGCTCTGGGGGCGGCGTCCTTTGCGGTGCCGGGACTGCAGAGGAGGAGGCTGCTGGGGTGAGTTCCCACCCCTTCCTCAGACACCTTCCAGAAAGTGCGCTCTGACCACAGCAGCCGGGTCCTTGGGAGCCAGGGGCTGGAAGCAGCCCAAGCGCCCATCCAGGGACGATGGAGGAGCAACGTGTGGTCCGTGCGTGCGATGGACTATTCGTCAGGCTTGAAGAGGAAGGACACTCTGGCGTTCCACAAGTCGGGAGAGCCCGAGGGCGTTGTGCTCAGTGAGTAAGACGGTCCTGAGTGATCCCTGCAGAGGCGGCGGATTCCCGAGACAGGGTGGGGGAGGGCTGGGGGCAGGGTTTAATGGGGGCACAGTGTCGGTTTGGGACGAGGAGAAAGGCCCAGAGATGACGGTGGTGGTGGTTGCACACAGTGGGACTGTGCGTAAGGCCGCCGACCTGTGCACCGGAAATGGTGAAAATGCTGCGTTTTCTGTGACATACATTTAGCCACAATTTGAGAGACACTGGCGTCACAAATGCAGCGTCTCGGTTGGGTTGGTATTGAGGGCACACAGTCCGAGCCTCGGGGGCCCAGCCTCGTCACAGGCTGGCGGAGGTGGATGTGGAGGGCTCGTGTCTTTCGGCGAAGCGTCTGCCGTGGCGCGGAGCGGAGCACGGTGCCATCCTGACGCGCCCAGGTCGGTGCATCTGGGAGGGACGCCCAGACAGGGCTCTACACACCTTCCTCCGGGTCTCCGTGTCCCAGAGAGTGAGTCAAACACCGGGAGGAAAAGAGCTGCTTCCTTTCTGCTTCTTCCTGCGGGTCATCGCGTAGGAAAATTCGGGGTTTTGCTAAATGATGTGGTGAAGAAATGGCCAGTGCTTCACGGGTCTGGACATACGGGTGTCTGAGAGCAGAGGCGCTGGGCAGGTTTGGGTGTGTTCCCAAACTCCCGACTAGCCCTCTAGGATCAGGTCCAGGCAGGCGCGGACCCTGGACTTCCCATCCACTGCTCAAAGGCGTGAGAACGGTGGGCCAGACACTCCTCCCGGGAGCCACACAGGAGCTACGGTGACAAATGACACCGTCTCTTGGTTCTGGAGACGATCCCGTGGACGTGGGTGTCCATTCATGGGGGCTTGGGGGTGGCAGAAATGGGCTTTGTGAGCAGATAGAGTCACTTTCTGGTGCCAGACCACTCAAGGCAGAGGTGCAGCTGGGGGGCCGCCTGGGGCTTGGACTTCTTGCTCAGAAAACTCAGCAGAAGCCTAAATCCTATTGTGAAGTCACCACGCTGGTGTTTGCCTGCATGTCAGGAAGTCATCCAGACCTCGAGATAAGGCGAAAAGTTGGATGGCGCCTCCTTCCCGAGTCATCTGGGGATGAGGCCACTCAGGGATTATCCTGGGGAATTTCAGTTTTGCATCAATGCAGCAGTGTATCCCAACCGCCTGTGAACACCCAGAGTCTCAGGTACGCTGTAGGCTGCCTTAACGTCTGTCTTCCCTCTTCCCTCTTGGATGGGATCTTTGTGGAGCGTTTATGTTTTTGTGAGTGCTGTGACGCTTCTTTTCTGAGTTTTGCTTTTAATGCGGTGAGCGTGGCTTTGTGCAGAGCAAGGTCCTGGCTGAGGCTGCGCCCCTTCGTTCCCTCTGGACCCATGTGTGGTGCCGTGTCCCACGGCCCCGTCTGCTTGGACGCTGGTTGGCAGCTCCACGTCTCCACGTCCCGGATGCCCAGTGACAGGAACACATGTGATGTCCTAACTCGAAGAAGGCAGCACACCTGCCACAGAATTAACTGAAAAAAGTAGGTAGAACACAAAAAAAGACTACGCATCTTCTGGAAGCCCAGCCGCACAGCCGCCGAGGCCGCAGGTGCCCGGAGCAGGGGCACAGAAAGGGGGGGCAGGTGGCGAGCTCGGGGGGGGGCGGCGAGGAACCTCCCTGGCGGACAGCATGAGTGAGGGGTTCAGCCAGCTCCACCTGTGACGCTAGGCGGCACCTCCCTGAATGGGGTGTGGCGCACGGAGGGCACCTGCGTTGGGAAGGCAGGAGGCTGGGGGCTTCTGGAAGAGGTGGTGCCCTCAGGAAAGAGCTGGCAACGTGGCAGCTCAGCCGGAGGAGGAGAGCAGCTGCGGGTGATCGCCCAGCCAGCGGAACAAAGAGGCGATAGGAACAGGACCTCAACAAGAACCGCTTCCTGAGAAGCCCGTCTCTGTCCAGGTCTCCAACTGGGCTTCATTTACTCTGGACCCCGTGCCGGTCACGGACACGCGTCAATTCAGGCGCCAGCACCCACCTGCTTTAGTCGCGGAAGCTTGATGGTATCATCTTCCGAGCTTTCCTTTTCAGTTTCTGTAACAGTTAGCACACATTTGCTGTCCATATTTAGTCTCCACTTGCGAGCTCCATAGAGTTTGATGTACACACCACTCTATAAAGACGGACAAGCACGAGGATTTACTGTACAAACAGGGAACTGTGTTCAATATCTTGTAATGAGCTATGGTGGGAAAGAATCTGAAAAAGAGTCTTATTCAGAATATATACATATATATAGGAGTTTCTGTCGTGGCTCAATGGTTAACGAATCTGACTAGGAACCATGACGTTGTGGGGTCGATCCCTGGCCTTGCCCAGTGGGTTAAGGACCCGGTGTTGCCGTGAGCTGTGGTGTAGGTTGCAGACGCGGCTCAGATCCTACGTTGCTGTGGCTCTGGCATAGGCCAGCGGCTACAGCTCTGATTAGACCCCTGGCCTGGGAACCTCCATATGCCGTGGGAGCGGCCCAAGAAATGGCAAAAAGACAAAACCCCCCACAAAAACCCAGAATATATATATGTATACATATTTATGCACTGAATCAGTTTGCTGTACACCTGAAACGAGCACAATATTGTAAGTCAACTGCAGTCCAGTAAAGGAGTTTGCTGTAGGCGCTTCCTGGTGGCACAGCAGGTTAAGGATCTGGTGTAGTCACCGCAGAGGCTGGGGTTCGATCCCTGGCCTGGGAACTTCCACAGGCCTAGAGTGCAGCCAAAAAAAGCTTGAGGAGTCCCTGTCGTGGCGCAGTGGTTAATGAATCCGACGAGGAACCATGATGTTGCGGGTTCGGTCCCTGCCCTTGCCCAGTGGGTTAAGGACCCGGCGTTGCCGTGAGCTGTCGTGTAGGTTGCAGACGCGGCTCGGATCCCGCGTTGCTGTGGCTCTGGCATAGGCTGGTGGCTACAGCTCCGATTTGACCCCTAGCCTGGGAACCTTCATATGCTGCGGGAGCGGCCCAAGAAATAGCAAAAAAAAAAAAAGCTTGACATGGACAATGTCCCGCCCTGTTGACACACCAGTCAGGAGGGAGGGCGGGGCTGTGACAGAGTCATCCAGCTGGACACCAGAGGAGGTCTTTCCATTTTTCAGTATAACTTTGTGTCTCTTGAGAGGTTTTCATGTTCATGTCGATCTTGCACGTTTCTTGTGCAGTTTTTTAAGTACTGAGTCTTCTTGGACGTGTTTGTAAATAGAGGTTTTTTTCCCACTGCGATGCCTCTAATGCAGTCATTTTCCAATATGTAAAGTTGCTGAATATGTATATTTAATTTTATATCTTGCCATCTTACTGGATTCTTTTTTTTTGGGTCATTTCTTGGGCCGCTCCCACGGCACATGGAGATTCCCAGGCCAGGGATCTAATTGGAGCCGTAGCCACCAGCCTAAGCCAGAGCCACAGCAATGCGGGATCCGAGCCTCGTCTGCAACCTACACCACAGCTCATGGCAACGCCAGGTCCTTCACCCGCTGAGCAAGGGCAGGGACCAAACCCGCAACCTATGGTTCCCAGTCAGATTCGTTAACCACTGCACCACGACGGGAACTCCTGGATTCTTTTATTTGAGTTACTTTATCATCGATTCTCTAGGGTTTTCCAAATAGATCATGAAGTCATCTGCAAACAGAGATGATTTTCCTTTCTCAATTCTTACTCCTGCCATTGATATCTCTCAGTTAACACGCTGGATGCTATAAGGCAGGAGTCGGTGAATCTTTGCTTAAATGGCCAGATGGTGAAATAGCTCAGGCTTTGTGGACCTTCTTGTCTCTGGGCCACCATTCAGCCTTGCCGTTGTGCAAAGGCGGCTGCGGGCAATACAGAAATTAAAGTGTGTGGCAGGTTCTAGTAGAACATTATTTGCAGAACCAGGGCGCCCACATTCGGGGGTGTCGCTTACACTCTCAGGTACAGGAGGTCACAGCATCCATGCCTTGCTTCCTGATCTTCCTGGAAGCGCCTCGAGTGCTTCCCCATTAAGTTGCTACCTTAGGAATAAGAGGGATACACACACGCAGCACACACACACGTTATCATGTTAAAATGTGTCCACAGTTCCTTTTTTCTTGAGTGCTTTTGTCAAAAATGAGCTGACTCTTGTTGAAAGTTTTTTGCCATCTGTGAAGATAGCCGTAGATTTTTCTCCTTAGATCTATAAATGTGGCGTATTAATGTATTTCCTAATATTGAGTCAAATTTATACTTTTGGGAAGAAGCCACTTGGTCATGATGTATTCTTTCCTTAATGTGAAATTGGAGTCTGTTTGCTGATATTTTACTTAGCATATTTGCATCAGTAGTCAAAGTGTGTAATTTTATTTTTATTGTGTTTTCTTTATCAGAATTGAGTGTCAAAATTGTGCTTCTTTAAAAGAATCAGAAAATTCCTCGAGATCCCCTTGTGGCGCAGCAGAAACGAATCCGTGTAGGAACCATGCGGTTGCGGGTCCGACCCCTGGCCTCGCTCAGTGGGTGAAGGATCCGGAGTTGCTGTGAGCTTTGGTGTAGGTCAGAGATGTGGCTCGGATCCTGCGTTGCTGTGGCTGTGGTGGAGGCCAGCAGCTGTAGCTCTGATTGGACACCTAGCCTGGGAGCCTCCACAGGCCATGGGTGCAGCCCTAAAAAAAAAAAAAAAAAAAAAAAAGACAAGAAAAGAAAAAGAAAATTCCCTTTACTTTCCATTTCTGGGACATTTTATGGGACATTCGTGTCAGCTGATTTTTTCAAGATTTTGTAGAATTCCATTTTAAGACCATCTGCGCCTGGTGCATTATCCTGGGTTAGTTCCTTAATAACTTTATTTCTTCTACAGAAATGGATCTTTTAAAGTTTCTATCACTAGTGAGTTAATTCTGATACATTATATCTTCCTAGGGAAACATGCGCTTGACTTAGGTCTGCCACTGCATTTGTATAGAGGTTTTTCTCCCCCTTTGATTTCTCAGTCCACACCGCCTCCCCCCGACCCCGCCAAGCCCAGGGAACCACGTCCTCCAGAGGGTCCTCTGGCCTGGTCTTGGACTTCATGTATGAGCAGTCACGTGGGATGCACTTCCGTCTGCTTTCTCTTACAGAGCACAGTGCTTCGGAGAGTCGTCCTTGAGTTTTCTTTTTCATTCCGCCCAAGGTTACTCTGCAAGGTGCTTTCTACAGCCGAGGGGCGTTTGGGCTGTTTCCAGAGTGTGGCTGCGACAGGTGCGGCCACTGGGAACAGGCCTGTCCTGGTGCCCTGTGAACACACCCGCTTCCTCCGGGCAGATGCCAAGAGTGGAATTTCCGGGTCGTGGGGTAGATGTGTGTGTATTTTTATAAGGAGCTGCAGGACGGTTTTCCAACGTGAGTCTCTAAGGCAGCGTTTTGCGTTCTCACCGGAGTGCTTCTCATCCTCAGCGGCGCGCAGTGTCGTCAGGTCCTTTGACTGCGGCCGTCCTAGTTGGTGCGAAGCGGCACCTCGCAGCGGTGGGCTCTGCACGTCCCTGAGGATGGAAACGATGCTGGGGACCTTTCCGAGTACCCTGTGGGGGTCTCCTCTCCCCTTCTGTGAACTCTCTGAGTCTTTTACCCATTGGAAAAAACTTGGTCTGTTCACCTTTGGATCGTTGACTGCAGGTGTTCTTTCAGTGCCCTGGACGAAGTCCTTTTTCCAGCACTGTGAGTATGTTTCTCCGTCTGTGGCTCATCTCCTCGTTTATTAACAGTGTGTTTCAATAAAGTCCAGTTCATCGATTTTTCTCATGGAGGCTTAGTGCTTTGGCACTCTCTCCGCACCTGCCCACCCCAAGCTCACGAAGGTGTTTCCTCTGGGAGCTTTATGAGTCTAGCACTGACTTATGTTTAGGTCTAAGACACCTCTTGAACTCGTTTGTGTGTGTGGAATGAGGTAGGAGTCAGGGTTCATTTCTTCCGTGTAGATAACCGGCCTCCCAGACGCACTTGTTTAGGAGACTTTCCTTCCCCTGGGTGGGCCCAGCACCTGATGGACAGTCCGTCTGTCCTCCCCGCAGCACTGTGCTGCCTGGATTGCTGGAGCTTCGCAGTAAGCCCTCAAGCGCAGGACTGCATTCTGCAGTGTTACTCTTCGTTAGGAGAACTGCTGTGGCAAATCTAGGCCCTTCTTTTCTTTTTCTTTTTCGGCCATGCCTGTGGCTTACAGAAGTTCCTGGTCTAGGAGTTCCCGTCGTGGCTCGGTGGTTAACGAATCTGACGAGGAACCATGAGGTTGCAGGTTCGATCCCTGGCCTCGCTCAGTGGGTTAAGGATCTGGTGTTGCCGTGAGCTGGCATTGCCGTGAGCTGAGTTGCTATGGCTCTGGCGTAGGCCGGCGGCGACAACTCCGATTAGACCCCTAGCCCGGGAACCTCCATATGCCGTGGGTGTGGCCCTAGAAAAGGCAAAAAGACCAAAAAAAAGGGTTCCTCGTCCAGGGATCGAACTCTTACCACAGCAGTGATAAGGCCAAGTCTTTACCACTAGGCCACCAGGGAACTCCTGGGCTCTTTATTGCCACATGTTATTATTAGAATCAGCTTGTCAGTTTCTGCAAAGAGGGAGAAAAAACCCTCCTATCCGTATGATTGAGGTTGCTTTATATCCGTAGATGAATTTAGGGAGCTCAGGCATCCTAACTATACTGGTTTTGTTTTTTTGGGGTTTTTTTTGGTTTTTTTTTTTTTTTTTTTTTGGCTGCACTGTGGCATATAAAAGTTCCCAGGCCAGGAACTGAACCTGTGCTGCCACAGAGACATATGTTGGGTTTGTGTCTTTTTATTTAATTTTTTTCTTTTTAGGGCCACACCTGCGGCATATGAAAGTTCCCAGGAGAGGGACTGAATTGGAACTGCAGCTGCCGGCCTACGCCAGAGCCATAGCAACGCTGGATCTGAGCTGCGTCTGGGAACTACACCACAGCTGTGGCAACACCAGGTCCTTAACCCACTGATTGAGGCCAGGGATCAAACCCTCATCCTCACGGATACCAGTCGGGTTCTTAGCCCACTGAGCCCCAACGGGAACTCCTGTATTGGGTTTTTTTTGACCCAGGGACTTTGATATCTCTTAGTTTATTTAGATCTTCTCTCTGCACTATTTCATGGTTTTCAGCAAATAGTTCTCACGTCTTTCAGAAAGTTTATTCTGAGGCATTTTATGTTTTCTGATCTGGCCCTGGTGTTTTCTTAGTGGGAAGCTTTTGACTGCAAACTCGATGTGTTTAAGTGATATTGGGGCTGTTCAGACTTTCTAGTTCTCCTTCTAATACTTTTGGTAACGTTTGTCAAAGAATTTGTCTGTTTCCTTTAAGTTATTTAATTTCTGGAATATCATTCTTAAGATTTTCATTACTGTCTTAGCCTCTGCAGTGATGTGTCCCTTCAAATCCCCGGTGTCAGTGGTACCTTCCGTGATCAGTCTGCTAGGAGTTTGTCACTTTCTTAACCTTTTTAAAGAGCCGACTTTCCCCTTTGTTGAGCGTCTTTATTGTTTGGCTGTTTAAACAGTTGTCGCTGGTTTTTCCCTCTTGTTTTAAATTTTCTTTCCTTCTCCTTACGTTGTGTTTGTCTCTGCTGCCTCCGGCTTCTTGAGGAGGGTGACGCGTTGTCCTTTCGGAACAGTCTTTGCAAGCTCCCGGGATCCGACGTCGCCTTTTCTGCTCGTGTGTAACTTGAAGTTCATCGTCTTTCTGGTGCTTCGCGGTCTGCGGATTTTCTGGTGCTTTGCAGTCTGCGATTTGCGCAGCGTCACCTCTTCTTGTTCTCCATCGTTTTTCAGAAGTTTGGGGATTCGGATTTAGGTGCTGCCGTGATCCTAGGTTGGCTAGAAATCTTCAACATCAGAGTCCTTTGAAAGCTTTTGGAAGCTGATGTTTATAAACCTCGTAGAAAAGGTAGCCCCTGATGTGCACAAGCAGTTCATGAAAGAAGAAATACAAGTTACCAATGAATTATAAATGTTTTCAATCTCATTAATAACTAAAGAAATGAAAACTATAATGAGAGTAAAATAACTTATCACTTAGCAAAGTGGCAAAAATTGGAAAAAAGAAAGAAAGAAGAAAGTGTCCACCAGGCAAGGATTAAGGGACGGGAGTATTGTGACCCGTTGCCCATCGCTCGCTACGGACTTCACAGCCGTTAAGGTCTACAAGTGTCTGCATTTTAAAGATTCGAATGGAAATATTCCCAAGCCCCACGGTCCAGCTGCCTGGCCCTCCACTGCCTCCAGCTCTGTGCTGGCCCAGCGGAATCCGGTGCCTATGGCTCTTGGAGGTGACACAGAACTAAACGAGCCACTCCACGCCGGGCGCTGCCTCGCGCCAGGCCCTGCTCGGTGGGCGCTGCTGTTTCCTTATCCAGGTCATGACAAGGATGAAGGTGATAGGTGGCAGGTGCATGGTAGATAGAGGGTCCCTCGAGGCAGTGGCTGTGGTCCCCTCCCTAGTGATGGTTCTGGAAGCCGGGGCGGGAGGGGTTGGAGGCCCTGCTTTTCTTTTGAAAAGCTTTTCTTTTCGGAGGACCTTTCTTTCTTTTTTGGGGCTTTAGGTCGAGCCCAAGACCACACGTGCCACGGTGGTTACAGCTATGACGGAGATCCAGTAATCACAAAAATATGGTGACTAATACATACTAGTAATTTAAAATCAAGGTGAAATGGATGCATTCCTAGAAAACATTTTAAGGTGCCATAATTGATATAAGAAAAATTCCTGAAAACACTAACGCATGTTACATAAACTGACTCATGCACTAAAGCCACTCCAGTTTTCACCTACCGCCTCCCAGCGCGCCCGAGCTGGGGGACCTCCGAGGTGAGGTGGACCAGACGTTCACGGGGTGTGGCATCCTCGTCGTGAAGAAGTAAGTGTCCCCGGAAGATGCAGGGAGGCCAGTCGCTCTTTGGTGATCCGTTTACTGGTCACAGAAGTGAAGAGAGACGCTTATGGGCTGAGTTTCCTTAAATACAAACGAACGTTTCCTAAGTGAAATGAAGCAATTTCAAGAGCGTATTAAAAGTCGTGCTCAGAGGAGCTGTGCCCCGTGGAGGAAAGAATGAGTCACCATCAGAAAATGTGTCAGTGCCTGACTTGCATCAAGAGACTGAAGGAAGTTTACGTGATGCTTGTAGTAGATGCAGAAACAGCACTTGCTGGATGGAGTTGAGCCTCTTCTCCCGATAAAAACTCTTAGAAAAGTCAGAACATTGCGCTCCGGAAGGTGCATGAGTGGGGAACTCACACAAAGGCTCCTGCCCTGGCTGTCTTATCTCCTCGTGACGATGTCCGCCTTTTATAACACACACAGTCGATAATCACTGGAAAAAGAGGAGCCCACGGCTTGAGCCTTACAAACCGAGACCAGATTCCCACGTCACCCGCTCGCTTGGGACCTGTCGCCAACTGGTCAGGAGCACAAGCGGGCCTTTCTGGAGGTTGTAAATCAAACCACAACGTGGGGGCGGAGGGTTGAAAGGTCAAACCATTGCGTCGAACCAACCAAGAATCGGGGCTTGGCTTTTCACGTCGAGGGATTTCGGGACCATATCTAGGAGCCAACTCAATTTTCTCTCTTTTCCAGTCTCTGCACGGCTTTGCCCTGGTCGTGAGCGCCGAAGGCCTGATCTTCTACGCGTCGGCGACGATCGTGGATTACCTGGGCTTCCACCAGGTAAACACAGCTGCTCGTCTGCCGCGTGTTCGGTTCTGCCGCCTGGAAACGCACGTGGTCGCCGAGGTTTCAAATGTCTCTGAAATCAAGCTTTTTTTTTTTTAAATCACGGAGCTTTTGTCAGATGAGGGCCTGTACACCCAGCTTCGTCTGGGCGAGGGGAGTCACAGTGGGGGGCGCGGCAGGGTCCTGGGCGTCCCCCGTCGAAAGGGCAGTGACGTGCACTGACTGTGGCCCAGCCTCCCCTGCTCCCTGCGGGTCAGAGGCGGGTCCGGGCCAGGGCAGCGGACCTGTCCTCCCTGAGCAGCCCCGGACGCGAGGCACCCAGCGAGCTCTGGAACTCCCGTTGGTGTGCAGGCGATTCACGTGGGCGCTGCCCCCAACCAGCTCTCGGGTGATCCAGACCCAGGGGATAGAGCCGAGTGCAGTGTCTCCAACCCTGGGTCCTAGAGGGCGGCTTGAGGGAAGGTCCTGGGATGAGAAGAGGGACCTGGCCTGGCCTCTGGGAAGGAGAGGAAGCCTCTCACGAGAACGCAGAGCCCCAGCTTGAATCCCAGCCCAGAGTCACAGCCCTGATGGCACAGCCCCTAGGACTTGGCCGACTGAGGCCCGAGGACACAGGCTGCTCTGCCCAGGCCACCTGCAGACGCAGCCCCGAGTGGGCTCCCGGCGCTGCCCGACCGCACTGGCTCTCCCCCTGAGGAGCGTAAGGCAAAAACAGGTGGATCTGAGAGACAACGGAAAGAACCTGGAAAATGAATACAGTGTCTGTCCGCCAGGGCCCCTTCTGGGGGCAGAAATCTGCCGTGATTCGAACAGTTTAATACCGAGAATTGATGTAAGTTTAGTATAAAGAATTGCTGCCCAGCGACCCAGGATTAGCAGGACAGGGGAAGACAGCAGAGGGCAGCAGTGCCCGCGGGGCTGAGGCTGGGTGCCCTGCAGGAGCACGTGCTGGAGGCCCCCTTGTTGGTCCTGGGGGGCGGAGGGCCCATTGAGGTGCCCCAGGCCCTCTCGGATGCTGGCGAGACTCAGGCAGTGGCGGCGGCTGGAGGCCTCCGGGAGCTGCCTGCTGGGTGCCACTGCCAGCCCCGCAGAGCCAGCACCTTTGCTGCAGCGGGATCGGAACCAATGATAAAAGTGAGGGGTGCCGTGTGGTGTCGATGACGAAAATTGCACTGGCAGGTGGAAAACCGAGAGGCAACGGTGGCCGCAGCCTGAGGGTGAGGGTCTCTGCCACGTGAGAACTCAAGTCCACTGAGCCCCTGAGGCCGGGGAGCCTTTGATCTAATTTCCATGAAAGTGTCGTTTTCTTTCTTTTTTTTCTTTTTTTGTCTTTTTGCCTTTTCTTGGGCCGCTCCCGCGGCATATGGAGATTCCCAGGCTAGGAGTCTAATCAGAGCTGTAGCTGCCGGCCTACCCCAGAGCCACAGCAACGCTGGATCAGAGCCACGTCTGTGACCTACACCACAGCTGAGGGCAAGGCCGGATCCTTAACCCGCTGAGCAAGGCCAGGGATCAAACCCACAACCTCATGGTTCCTAGTCGGATTCGTTAACCCCTGCGCCACGGCGGGAACTCCGGAAGTGTCATTTTTGATCGTTTCCAAAGCAGGGTGATTCTGAGATGTGATTCTCCCTACACTTGTTTCCAGGTTTACTTTCCTGCCACTTGCGCCTGCAGAGTGGTCACCGGGCCCTCTCTGACCAGGCTGCTTTCCTGTCCTGGCCCGGGACAGTCCTTGGGCATCGGTCACAGGGTCGCAGTCAGGCAGGGGGAGGGGGGCTGCAGCAGGTGGAGGTGCGGCCCCATGGAGGGCACAGTGGGCGGAACCTCTGGGTGCTCCAAGTGGACCAGGACCTGGTTCTGCCCGCTTACAGCCTGGTGCCCATCCAATGGGCCGCGGCACGTCTGCCTGCGAGGGCGAGGCCAGGCAGGACCTTCCTCCCTGGGCTCCTCCAGACCCGTGAGCTCTGCCGCCTGGTCCATCCCCCGCGGCCCTTGGCCCCGATGGCCCTGTTGCCCTTCCTCCCTCGGCCTCCCTCCTGCATCTGTCCCGTTGCTGCATGGGGCTACGTTTACCCGGCCACATCCACCTATCAGTGAAGACAGGTGCCCTCACGCAACACCCAGTCACAGGACCGCTGATGGAGGGCGCGAGCTGTGGACCCCGGGGATTCTAGCCCTGAAAAGGCCCCCGATGTCTCTGCAGGAGCTGGTTCTAGAGAGACGTGCTTGGGCCCACCTTCTGCACGCTCAGAATTTCTTCCAGTCCCATCACTGTGCCCGAGTTGCTCTCCAGACCCCCAGAGCCACCTGCCTTTGGCCAGGATTCAAAGGTCTTACCCCTGTTTGGCTTTGTGGAGGCAGGCCCCTGGCAGAGGAGACCTGCCTCCAGGTCTGAACTTACTAATTGGGCCTTTTGTTTTCTTGGAGCTTGGTTATCCCCCCTGAAGCATTATAAGTTAAAAAGAGAGAGAGAGAAGTTTTGCCTTTTATTATAAGGAAATTGTTTCCAAATGCCATTAAACCTGGCAGTGCCTCTGGTTTATGCAAACTATGACATGACTGCAATAGGACAGCTTAGTGCTAGTGTGAGCTTCTTGTGCAAAATGCTTTACACGTCAGGAACCAGGTATTTCCTGTCACAACCAGGGTGCGTCGCTGCAGCGTCTTGTACCTCAGTGCCCTCTGAGCTGAGTGAGGAGGTGTTAGTTCTCTGCTTTAGTTGCCGTTGACACTTGCTGCTTCAAGAGACTGGCTGTTCCCGCTGAGGTCAGCAGGCGGGAGCTCACTCCCATGCGAGCGGGCCACGTGCGCTCCGGCGGAAGGAAGCAGTTAAGAGTCTGCGGGCGTGGAGAGCAGGTGCACTCTCTGCACAAAACAGAAAGGTGGTCCCTGCCCAAGGGACCCTTGTGAAAGTGCTTGTGCTTCTAGCCTCCACTCCGAGAAGGAGGGTCTCGAGCCAAGGTGCGGACGCTGCCCCGACCAGGGTGAGTCACCGTCACGCTACAGTCCCCGCCTGCTCACGTGTCCTGACCTCATTTGTGGGGACCAGACTGCAAGAGATGAGGAGAGGCGAAGGGTGGCCGCACTAATTACTACAGAACTTGTTTCCTCTCCTAGAAAAGGTCACGTTTAACAGGTCTTCAGCTTTGCCCGAGTCGGCAGAGCCACGCCCTCCCGCCGGTTAGCCCCCTTCCTCTGCCAGGTAAGCCCAGGCGCACACCTTGCGCCCCACTGGCAACAGTCTTAGTGTGGAGAGGTGGCGAACGGGGTGGCAGGGAGCCCCTGGGGGTCTGCGAAGCTTGGATCACCTGCTGAAACTCGCCGGAGAATAACGTGGACCCCAGCGCCTGTTTACTGATTCACGGTGAGAACGAGGGCACGCAGTGCTCAGAGGCAGCGCTGCGTCTCCTTTCATCCAAACCACAGAGTGGAAATGCACCCATCAAAGCAGGACGGAGAAGCGCCAAACTCTGGTCAAGCGGAGGGTACATGGTACTGCCACACAGAAAATAGAAAACACTACTTCAAGAAATCAAAAAGGTCAGACATTCCCTGGAGGCTCAGTGGGTTACGCATCTGGCATTGTCACTGCCGTGTCACGACTTGATCCCTGGTCTGGGAACTTCTGTGTGCTTTGGGTACAGCCAAAAAAAAAAAAAGAAAAAGATCCAGATAAATGAAAGGCTATGCCATATTCATGAATTGAAAAACTCAATATTATTATCATAAAGATGCCAGATCAAGTTGTAGGATAACATCTATTAATGGCTTTGCCATAAAAACTGAGCAGATTTTCTGGGGGGAAACTGACAAGCTAATTGGAAATGCAGAGGGATTTCCTGTAGAGCTCAGGGGCTAAGACAGTGTGGCATCGACGCAAGGATGGACAGACAGGCGCGTCAGACAGAAGCGGACGGTCAGAGCGGATGCCTGTTATGATGAAGCTGGAGGAAGGTGCTGGGCTCGTCAGTACATGGTGCAGCGTGAACCGGATCTGCATGGAAAAAGCATCATGACCCTACCTCACACTGATGCATGGTAAACAGCAGGTGGAGGGTGGAAGTTTCTAGAAGATAACAGGGCAGAATTAGGAGGGTTAGGAGGAAGAGTTTTGTCACAGACAGAAACACTGTCTGTGAGGAGAGGTTGATGGATCGGGCGATGTCAGGTCCGTTAGGACAGCAGACGGGCAGGCCAGGGGGCAAGATGTTTGCGGAGAAATTCACCTGATAAAGCCTCACGTCCAGAAAGGCCGAGAGCAGTGACACATCGGCAAGACAGCTCAGCGGAAATTCATGAAAAAACAGAAACGGGCAACACGCACACACACACTCACGTCTGAAGACCTATAAACATGCCAGAAGACACTGAATTTCATTAGCCTTCATGAAGTGCTAATGAAAACCATAAAAAGAAGCCGTGACACATCCACCATCATGGCGCAAATTAAAGGGCTGAAAACACCAAGTCTTGGCCAGAATATAAAGCACCTGCCCTCGGACGCACTGTCACAACGGACGTGTGGACTGGCACGCTCACCTGGGACAACCGTTGAGCTTTTTCTCCTAAAGCTGAGGCTCTGTGACCCAGAAACCCCGCTTCTGGGTGAGCAGCCAACGGAAGAGCCTCACAGACACGGGGCAGCTGTGCAACGGGCCCAGCCGCGAGCGGGTGAACGGGCGCGGTGTGCTCCGAAGCAAACCCCGCCTGGGCACAGCGTGGGACGTGGTACTGCGGCTGTGCCCCAGGCCCAGCACCCCGCGAGGTCCAGGACCGGCCGGCGTGCGGGCTCTTCACCACGCCTGCCCTGCGGAGGGTTCCCAGACGCTGTCGGGGTCCTGCTTCCCGACGGGGCGGCGAAGCTGCGTCCTGACGGTTCGGATCCTTGCAGAGCACGCGTCACGCCTGTGTCACAAAGGTTCATGAGGAGAGCCTCGCTCTGGGACGCCAGGGACCGGGTGAGGGGAGCCGCCAGGTGTGAGAACTAAAAGGCGGGGCAGGTCTGCCGGGTCTCCGCGGGGGAAGCCCGGGGTCTCCACGCCCTCCGTGAGGGGGTGGCTGTTCACGTCCAGAGACCTTGGCCCTGGGCGGCACTGACCAAACAACCGCTTCTGACCCCATGTCCGCTTCTTTCTGTAGAAAGAGAGTCTTGGACTGGGGGCGCGTGGGTGATCAGGGTCCAGCCTTCGAGTTATCACACCCACTTTCTACCTTCCTGAGTTCCCCGTCTGAGTTCAGGGCCCAGCAGGTCTCAGCCACGCAGTCGGAGGAGCACGTGCAGAGACGGTGCATCTTATCCACGCTGGGTGACGTGACCTGCCACCGTCTAAGGAGTGACTCACTGTGAGGTCTGCTTCTCCAGGAACTTCCCTCTGCCTAGTTATTCCCATGACCCGACTGAGAAAGGATTGAGACTCGGCAACGGGCGGTCGAGGTCCCAGAGGACACCTGGGAGCTGTTGAGGGGGTTGTCCCGCTGGGGTTGCAGGTGGGTGATGAATGACACGCTTCAGCTGAGGTCGTGCGGAGTGGGCACCAACCTCGCCACGCGTCAACGCGGAATGTTTTTGCCGACAGTAGCAACAGCAGCGTCTTCGAAGCCCGTGGCAGTGGCCTTTGTGCCCCAGACTGCCGTTTCCCAGCCTGAGGGGGTGGCCTCTGCGTTCAGGGCCCTGGCAGGTGGGCGGGCAGGGGACCCGAGAGAGCCGATGACTGGCCAGTCCTCGCGGCATCCTGCTGGGGCAGCAGTCAGGCCTGGGGGTGCTGGGAAGAGGGACCTCCCTGTCCGGGAGGCCCCGGCCTGGTCCCGTCTCACCCTGTGGCTCCCACTTCTGCATACGGGGGTCTCAGCTGACTGACTTGTGTGACGCGAGTGTGACCGACCGCAGACACACCCCTCCATGAGGTCGGCGTCGGTTTAGACGTTTGGTCTCTGAGCTTCGACCCGCCCCCGAGGGTGCCGCCTGGCCCGGGGGACCCAGCGCGCAGGGTCTGCGCCTCGTGAGCCGGGCGCCTGGTGTCCAGGCCGTGTGGCCGCGTCCTCCGGGGACGTTCTCTTCATGGCAGATGGATGATGTGTTCGCAGTTGGCGGCGGAACAAAGGGCGACACGCCCTCAGGTAAGGCTGCAGCGCCTGTCGTGTCCTTCCAGACGGACGTGATGCATCAGAACATCTACGACTACATCCACGTGGACGACCGACAGGACTTCTGCCGGCAGCTCCACTGGGCCATGGACCCCCCGCAGGCGCTCTGCGGGCAGCCCCTGCTCTCAGGGTCCGGTGGGTCTGGGGGTCTCCCGACGCCTTGGGGGGTGGGCACACACACGACGCCTCCCCAGAGGGCACCCCTTTCCTTCCCCTGCTGTTGCTGCGGTGGCCACGGCCCTCCTCAGAGGCCTCCTGTGTCCCCCACGCGGCTCTCTGGCTCCTGAGCACTGCTGCCTCTCTGGCTGCTTCTCTGGCTCTGCCAGGGCGTGAGGCACAGAACTGGCTCCTGTTCTGCAGACTCCCCCCCAGACATGTGTCTTCTGGGAAATTCCTCCGGCCCATGCTAGATTTACCTGGAAAAAGCCCCAAAGACGGTTGTCTATTCAGAGAGGTTGCCCCTCGTGGGTGAGACCCCGCAAGGTCCCAGATCTGTGGCCCTGCCCCCTCGACACGTTGGGCAGGCGGCCAGTGGAGAGGTAGCTGGGGGACGAGGTGGTGTCACCTGGGGGACGAGGTGGTGTCGCCTGGGGCACAGTGCAGGGACAGCGAACCTCGGTTCTCTCACCCACCTGCCCACAAGGGCTAAGAAATTCCAGAGGCACTTCCCACACAACTTCACACGGCAGCACGATGGATCCTATAACGCAGAGAGAAAAAGGCAAACCTCAGGTGCCAAGGCAGTTTTATCAAAGCTCAAAACTAAAAACCTGAACGGATTAATAGCCACACGTGCCGTTTAACCGAGAGGATGTTTAGTCAGGGAGCCCGTGCGGCCCCGTGCGCGGTTGTACCGAAACTCAGTTTTGAGGGCAGAGGACACCGAAGACAGCGTTGGTCACCGCGACCTCCCCGCGACCTCCCCGTGGGATGCGGGAGGGCAGCACTCAGGGAGGGGGACGGGGGCCGCGTGCTCCCGGGCCGCGGGCTCCGTGCTGAGAGCTGGTACCCTTGCCAAGTGGCTCATCGGGGTGTTTTACGGTCCCCCTCGGTCGATGCCACCTGTGCCAATGCAGCAGGCGAGGATGCCGTCCTGGGGAGGCTGCTCCAGGCTCAGGAGGGGGCTGCGGGCTTGCCCCCCGAGTACTCGGCTTTCCTGACGCGCTGCTTCATCTGCCGCGTGCGCTGCCTGCTGGACAGCACCTCGGGCTTCCTGGTGAGTGAGCGGCCGGCGGGGCGAGACCGGCGGGGGCTCTGAGCCCCTGGGGTCTGGGCAGCACTGGGGAGATGCACGGGGCTTCCTGATTCAGCAGGGTCGGGGTCCACAGGGGGTGGGTGGGATGAGGTGGGGGCCGTGTCCCCCTGACTCCGGGGTCCTGTCCAGGTCCGTCTCCTCTTGACTGAATGTCAGGAGCACCGAGTGCTTGGGACACAAGCACAGGAATCAGGCTGAAAAGTGTCTGGTCATATTTACCATGAGGTCTGTCCCTGCATGTTCAGGAGGGTCCAGCGTGGACCGTGGAGGCCCTGAGGACAGCAGGGTGGGCGACACTGTGTTGCCTGGTGTCCCTGCTTCCTCTGTGCTGGTCAGGAGCCCCTGTCCACCCCTGGCAGGTGCAGCTGCCCATGAAAGCCCAGCGTTGAAACTTCAGGCATTTAGAGACCCCGCTGACGTTGGGTTGGTAGCTTGAAATCAGCCTTGGTGGGAATTTTTACGTGAAAGAAACTCAAACACCATGAATCAGACCATTTTCCCTCTGACAAGCTGGACATTGAGCATGTCCCATCCTCGACTCCTCCACACCCAGCACGTGCCCATCATCCAGCAGGTGCTTTGCAAGCATTTGTTCCCTCAGCAAGTCATAGGCAGATGGAGAGATGGGGGGCTGCAGCCACGTGGTGGCGTCATCCTTCCATCAAGGCAGAGCCCCGAGTCGCTCGTTAATGAATTCAATTCTAGATTCACTTTTCCATTATAGAGAGATTGTTTGTGTCCTTTTATTACAAACTCCAAAGTTACTTGCTCACTTTTTTTTCTTCTTCTTCTTAGGGCCGTACCCGCGGCATGTGGAGGTTTCCAGGCTAGGGATTGAATCAGAGCTACGGCTGCCAGCCTACACCACAGCCACAGACACATGGGATCCGAGCCACCTCTGCAACCTACACCACAGCTCACGGCAATGCTGGATCCTTAACCCACTGAGTGAGGCCAGGGGTCAAACCTGCGTCCTCATGGATACTGGATTCTTAACCTGCTGAGCCACAATGGGACCTCCGTTACCTGTTGACTTTTATTTATTTATTTTTAATTATTTTTTTGGCCATTTCTTGGGCCGCTCACGCAGCATATGGAGGTTCCCAGGCTATGGGTCGAATCGGAGCTGTAGCCACAGGCCTACGCCAGAGCCACAGCAACACGGGATCCGAGCCGCATCTGCAACCTACACCACAGCTCACGGCAACGCCGGATCCTTTACCCACTGAGCAAGGCCAGGGATCGAACCTGCAACCTCATGGTTCCTAATCGGATTCGTTAACCACTGCGCCACAACGGGAACTCTGTTACCTGTTGACTTTTAAATCCACGCCACATGCTCTAGATAAATAAAAGGATGTTGTCCCTGAGTTTTATCACCGTGTATGAAGGTGTGATAACCCGGCATGGTGGGTTAATGTGGAGTTGTCCTCGGGGACTGTCTGCTCCAGCAAATCCCACTGGGGAGCTGCCTGGTGGCTCTGCCCAAGTCGATGCCCATTCGGGGCCCCGAGTGAGGGCTCCCACACCCACAGAACATGCCCGGGGTTCGAGGGGGTTACAGAGGCTGCAGAGAGACCCTGCATCGCTCACAGGCGTGGGAGCACAGGGCCCAAGGGGGCCGGCGTGGAGGCCGGAGACAGTGAGGTCCTCTCCGCGCCTCCACGCCTGTGAGTGTGAGTCCAAGGCCAGTTCGCTCTGTGAACACGCCTCCCTGTCTGTCTGTGGGACCCCAGACGATGCAGTTTCAAGGAAAACTACGATTCCTGTTTGGACAGAAGAGGAAGGCACCTTCGGGGGCGGCCTTACCCCCCCGGCTCTCCCTGTTCTGCGTCGCGGTGCCGGTTCTCCTGCCTCCTGTGGCGGAGGTGAGCGGGAAGAGTGCCTATCTTCGGGCCAAGCACCGCGTGGACATCTCGGCCACACCGGATGCGGGGTGAGTAGGCGCCCCCGGGGCTGCAGGCCTCTCCGGTCAAATGAGCGCCTTGCGCTGGGCATTTTCCGCCCATTCTTTCTCCGCTCCCAGCGGTCAGATGAGAAATGTGCGTTCTCTCAAGCTAGCCCATTAAGAAGCGATATTAGAAAAAAGAAAACCGTCCACTAATATGTGGGAACTGTGGCCGCAGACTCTGTCTGCATCTCCCAGTTCCTAAACTCTCCAGTTACAGCCTCGAAGGCAGAGGCTGTGGTTTCTTGGAGTGGGTTAGTGCTGCGCTGCAGGGTCACTTTGTGGGAACCATTACGCTGCTGTGCGGATGTTAACGGTGTTCCCAGCTGTGCAGAAAGACGTCGCGAGGGGGCCAGCGGGTCTGCCTCTGCCTTTATTCTCCCCCCAGCCAACGGTCGCCACCCCGTGCCCCACGTGGGGCCATGTCCGGAGACCCCAGCCTTCGGCCACTTCTTGGTCCCTGCCCAGCACCCGCGGCTCCCCTCTGACCCCAGTGCCTGTTGAGACCGGCTGGCTTCGCAGGGGGAGCTGCTACCGTCAGGCACATGTGTGGCTTCAAGGGACAGAGGCAGCCTCTGAGCCCCACATGTGCCAACATGCTAACACAGCAGTTTCCTGGCGCATTCAAAAATTAAATCTATCTTTCAAGATAGAAAATGTCCTAAAATAGGAGGGAGGGGAAACACAATACAGGAAAACACTCAGAATAACTGGCGAGGAAGCCACAACATGAGATGCGACAGAGCAGAGGCCGCGCCAGAGCTCGCCTAGGTGCGTCTTGTGACGGGGCCCTCTGAGTGGCAGGCCTTTGCTGTCTCCGAGTTCCCTGACTGACACCCTCCCTTCAGCCTCCCTCCCGCTCTGTCCTCCCAGCGGGCCCTCCCCCCATCGCCTCTCCCAGAGGCGCGAGTGCAAGGGCCCTGCTGCTCCCTGGCGGCCGTGTGGGGGAGTGCAGGTAAGAGCCGCGCCTGGGGCCGCTTGTGTGGGCTCCCCTCCCCAGCGCTGGCCTAGGTGGCCTTCGCCGCCTGCATGTCCCTTGGAGGGCTGGCCGGGATTTGTTTGCTGAGCTTTAGGAAGCTACGCACCACGTGACAGTGCAGTGACTCCTAGACATGCACTGTGTGAAAGAGAAGAAGAGCCACTCAGCATTTTAAGAAAGAAGCAAATGGCTTCCGAGATTTTCTGGAACTGAATTCTGCTCTTAAGTGAATTCCTAACCAACTTGGGCACATGCTTCACATTCGTTTCCTCTGAGCTCAGATGCTGTGAGGACCAGCCCCGGGGGTCTGAGACCCTTGAAGGATTGCACTGGGTGGCACATGTGGTCACTTAAAGACGTTTCAAGTCCTTCACGGTTTTCCTTGAACGGGACTTTGTGACACACAGTCACTCCTAAATGTTCACAGGTCCCGTGTCTGTGACCCACCTCCTGACTAATTGTCCTCCGAACAACTCAGGACCTCCCAGTTCTTCAAGGATATGAGTTGCGTGGGAAACATCTGAGTTGCCTGATGACACCTGCCTCTCAAGGCTGACGCTCCAACCTCCTGTCTCTGTCTCTGTCTCATCTCTGTCTCTGACCCCGTCTCTGTCTCTGACCCCGTCTCTGTCTCTGTCTCCATCCCTGTCTCCGACCTCGTCTCTGTCTCTGTCTCATCTCTGTCTGTCTCTTCTCTGTCTCTGACCCTGTCTCTGTCTCTGTCTCATCTCTGTCTCTGACCCTGCCTCTTTCTCATCTCTGTCTCTGACCCCGTCTCTGTCTCTGTCTCCATCCCTGTCTCCGACCTCGTCTCTGTCTCTGTCTCATCTCTGTCTCTGACCCTGTCTCTGTCTCCATCTCTGTCTCTGACCCCATCTCTGTCTCTGTCTCCATCTCTGTCTGTCTCTTCTCTGTCTCTGACCCTGTCTCTGTCTCCATCTCTGTCTCTGACCCTGTCTCTGTCTCTGACCCCTGTCTCCTACAGAGAGCCGGAGGGTGGAGAAGTAGGGCCAGTGCAGTGCAGGGAGCTCTGGCTCAGATGCCAGTTGGACAGGATTTGAGTCCCATCCCCGCACTTGCCAGAGGGGCAGCTTTAGGCAAGTCACTTAACACTTCTGAGCCTTGCTTTTTCCTTTGATATATAAATAAAATACAGTCTCTCAGGATACATCTGCCTTAGGGTCTAAGAATATAATCTCTGTGAGACATTGGGGGGGTGTCCACTCCCCCAGGGCAATGGCTCAGCATCACCCACTCAGTGCTCTCGGTGACTCCCTGAACTACTTCACATCTTTCTGACCATCTGGAAGAAAACAAACACATCAAAAATCACTCTAGGTGTATGTCTACTTTCTAAAGCAAATTCGTTAGTGCTTTATTGGCCTGAAAAGTGATGTGAACTGGAATTTTCAGCACATCTGTAACTGAGAAAAGGCTTTACAATCTACAAAGACTTTAAAGCCTGCGTTGTTGTTGCATCTCCTGGCCTTAGGTATGGCAGCATCACCTGTCCTGTTGCAGTCTCTGCCGTCCATACATGTTTAACTGACATGTTTATTTCCTGTCCTTCGCAGAGCAAAAGCCACTCCAAGTCTGTGTGGGTCAGACTTGCACGGAAAACCCAGTTACGTAGCAGGTACTTGTTAACATTCTCTACCCTCATCATTTTCAAGTGGCTGGAATGCCTGTGTCCCCCAGATGTGGTGTGGTGTGTGGACGTGCCGTGGGGAGGGTGTCGGCGTCTGGCTGAGCCGGCCGGTCGAGAGCCTGTTCTCATGAGCACTTCCGCGGACGAGGGCTCTTGCTGAACGGAGGACACGCGCCCTCCAGCCCTGGTGCCGCTCAGTCCCCCTTCTCTGAATCCTGCAGGAAGGAGCAATGGAGAAAACGGCCTTTCTGTGTTCAGGGCACCGACAGATGCCTGCCGCTGGGGCCGGTTCCCAGCCAGAGCGCCCTGCCTGTGCTTCCGGGGTGACTCTGACCTCGTCCTTGACCCTGAGGGGGCCACAGGGTAAGCAGCTAAGTCACAGTGGTCTGGCAGCCTTGGCCACGGCAGCTGGACCTCTCTTGGTGAGACATGGGGACACGCAGAGCACGCCTACAACACGCTTCTCACCCTGGAGGTTGTCATCACACGTGCGGGGCGTGGCCGGGGACAGTGGGGGCTGCAGCCAGGGCTCTGCCCAGGATCTGGACCCTGAGTGACGCCCCGTCCGCCATCCTCGCCTTTGCTCAGAAATCCTCTCCCCTCCCACCGGTCCCACCTGCTCCCACCCCTGGGCACCAGGGAGGCCGTGGGAGGGTCACGTTCAGGAAAGGAGGAGTCGGCCTGGCATCACAGGGCTGTGGGCAATCGAAAGCAGGAGAGCAGCCTGTGGCCAGCACCGGCCTGATGCAGTGCCCTTCCTTGGGGCCCCCTCTGCCCCTGCTCTGTCCCACAGCTTCTCTTCCTGCAGGGATGGGGGAGGAGAAGAGCCCAGAGGGGTGCGGAGGGACGTGCCCCCTCACAGCTGTCACCTGGAGACGCCGGGATCCACGAAGCACCTGAGCTGGACCCCAGGGAAACATGGTCAGGATGGCAGCACCAAGCTGAAGCTGGACCCCAGCAACAGCGACCCGTTCTCTGTGCTTGCTCCGCCCCGTGGCGCCTGCCTGCCCTGCCCCGGCCTGCAGGGCACCAACCATGCCGGCGGCGCCGTGGCCTCCAGGAACCCAGCCAGCGGTCACCTGCCAAGGCACCCCCCCTGCGCCTGCGCCGGCCGGACCAGCAGAGCCGTTCGGGGCGGCCACCAGGGCCAGGTGCACCCTCCCCCCAGCTGCCCCTTCCCTCAGGGGGGCCTGGGCGGGGGGCTCCCGCAGCGTCTCCCAGCGGGGGGCTATCCTGCCCAGGACAAGTTTCACGGACTCCCGATGCTCCCAGGAGCCCTGAGGAACCCCGTGTCCTCACTCGACGTACCCATCAAGATGGAGCGTGACTCTGGGGCCGAGGACACAGCGGATGGCTACTCTGTGTCCCAAAGCCAGGTGTGGCTGGGGGCCAGCGATGTGCCCAAGAGCCAGCTGGTCACTTTCCCGACCAGGATGCACCTGAAAACAGAGCCAGACGCCAGGCACCCCCTGTACAGCCCGCACCTGCGGCACGGCGGCCTGCTGGGGGCCCACCCCAGACCCGGCAGGGAGCCAGCCCCCTTCCAGCCCGCACCCTGCGCCTGCCTGGAGCCTCCGCCCCGCCTCGCGCGAGGCCACCAGCCCCCCACTGGGGACTGCGACTGCAGAGCTCCCGGGTCCGCGCCCGTGGTCAAGCTCGAGCCCCTGGACTTGCCCCCGTGGGCTGCTCACAGCCAGGGCGGTGCGCCCGGGATGTTCCCCAAAAGTGCCTTGGCGACGCGGATGCCGGCCCGCGACCCCGAGTGCGCGTTCCTGCCGTAGAGTCCCTTGCCCAGCGGACGTCTGTGCGCGTGCGCGTTTGCCCCTCCGGGTGTCGGCGCGGGCGGCCAGCGCAGCGCCAAGCTGGCTTGTCCAGAGTGGTCTTAAGGCTGATCAAGCATGACAGTGTCCCCCTTTGAGGGCGGACAGTTCTTAGGAGAGCGGCGGGGCCAGCCGGCGGCAGTGCTTCCGTGCGCCCAGTGGTAGCGGTCCCCGGCCCCGGGGCGGTTTCCAGCCCCTTCTGTCCGCGTCCCCACTTCACTGCTGCGCTGTGCAGGCAGGTCGACGCCTCGGGGAGGGGACCTCAGGGAGCAGCCACATCTGGGGTGACCCACTGCCCAGGCAGCAAATTAGAAATAAAGCCCGCTGAGCCGCGGGGCCCACGCTCCCGGCCCTGGCGGGAATCTCCGAGTTCCAGCTTTCCAGCCCCGGAGAGGCTGTCTGTCGGCGCTGGGCTCCGCCCTGCGCTCCGGGGGCGGTGTTGCTGGAGACGCGCGGCCGTGCTCCCAGGGAGAAGGGGCCGGATAGAGTCCTGTTCCTTCCAGAAGTCTCTCTGGTGTTTTCAGTGGGCCCCTAAGGGTGGTTTGAGGCTGTCTGTCTCTCACCACGCCATGTAGCCTCCTTACAGAGTCCGGGTTTGGAAGTGAGAGAGGTACCAAAGGTGGAGAAGGAAGTAGGATGTGGTCACCTTGCTGTCTTACTGACTGGTGTTTCCAGGGAAAACTCCAGCCATCGTCCTAGGAAGGATTACTAGAGACAGACAGGAATGTTTGATTTTTTAAATGGTAAAGATAACGTATTCTGAGTGTAGGAAATTTGGATGCAAAAGAATAAAACAGGATGCGAAGGTTGCCTGCAGTCACCACCTAGAGATGGCTCATGGCCGTGGGTGAAGTCCACCCACCTCCCAAGTGACCCCACCCCATGGGACATGACAGCAGGGGCCAGAATCACCAGCCAGCAGGACGAAGCTGGTCAGGGACCCCCTGTGCTGGGGTTGGAGACCCCTCTTCCTACAGACACAAGCACCTGTCCCCAGTCACCTCCCTCTGGAGTCTGGGCCCCAGCAGGGACCTGCAGCCCCACCCTGTTCCGTGCAGGGTCCTTCCCTCCGTCATCTGTGGCTTTGGGGAGTCAGTGTTCAGCTCCTGGGTTAATGCTGGAGCTGTTCGCTAAATGCACATTCACCTTGTCAAGCTCAGGGCTGGGCTGGCAGGACTGGGTCTTCTGGACACTTAGATGCTCGCTGGGACCATGCCCCTTGGCCGCCTGCTTCGTGGAAGGGCTTCCCCTGAGGGGAGGCTGAGGGTCTCTCCCCCGGACTGACAGAGGTTAACCACCAGAACCCGGGGTTGGGAGTGGTCAATTCGTGGCCCCTGGGAACCCCAAGCCCTGCCTAGCAGCCTCTTCATCTCTGCCCAGCCCACGGGGGCCTTGCAAAAGTGACATTGGTGCTGTGCTGTCCCCACTGCCATCGTCAGAGTCTTCCCCTCGCCTGTTACGATGGCAGCATGGCGACCTGTCCCAACCCCGCTTCCTGCTCTTACCCACACTGGCTCAGCGTCCCTCCCCTCTGCTTAATGTCACACTGAGCACAGCACACCTCCTTGTAGATCTAACCCCTAGGACAAGTTGTGGGATGCCGGAAACTTCCTCCTTTCTTCTGGTTCAAACCAAGGCTCCGCTCCTCATGGAAGCCCTGTACCACCCCTCAACAGCAGCACTCAGCCCCTTTGGAGCCCCTCCGTGATGGCTCACCAGGTCCATGCCCTCAGGCTCACTCTTCTCACCAGGCTAGGCCAGTGTGGCAAGTCCTGGGATATCCTGGGGCAGCCCTGCGCCTGACACCACACTTCCCTGTCTCAGGGCGCAATAGACAGGTGGTGCCACACGCATGTACCAAACGCATCACCGGGAAAACCCCGGACTGAAAAGATGGAATTGAGAGACATCATTGCACGTTTGCACACTGTTGCCAGATCCCCGCATAACCGAAGAGCTGCAGGTGTGAGCCTCGCGTGAGGAGGAGTCTTTCTGAAGGACACACAGCCACCCCTGCCCACAAGGGCCGTGGCACCCAAGCCGTGTTCCTGGAGGTTCAGAGCACCCATCTGTGGCCACTCCCCTGGGACCACGTGCACCAAACTGGTCACGGTTGGTGGACAGGCAGGTTAAGCCTTGTTGGTGTGGAATCAGCATCTGGACACCAGCTCTGAGGGGTTTGTGTTCTAAAGGTGCCATCATGCTTGGGACCCAGGTCCTGATGTGCCCTGGTCCCTTCCTCTGCTGGGTCGGTGGCAACAAAATTTCCCCCAATCAGCACTTTTGTGATTTTACAGCCATGCCCCTATGGAAAAATTGTGTGGGGAAGGTGATAATGGAATGTAGAAGGTCAGATCCGGCCATTTCTGTAGGCGTGGCCATTTCTGCTTTAAAATGTCATTACCAGTACTAATTACCGGCTTATATGTTTCTATTGTCTGTAGCTTTTGGCTGTGTAGCTGAGAACACATTAAAATCAAGTATACAGGAATGATATGGAAGGGAAAAGACAAACACAAATTGTATTTTATATTTTTGCAGTTTCTACTGGATGAAAAAAATTTTCAATATGGAGACTGACTCGTTGAATTTTTAAAAATTGGATGCATTATAATGTAACTTTTTGTACTTTTTCTCAGTGCCTTTAGAAAGAGCTTTCAAATGCATTTCTGATACTGTGGTTCTTGTTAAATTCCCAATATGGATGTAAAATAAATGTTAGTATGTGTCTGCTTTAAGTGGAAATGTCTTCTTGATTTTGCAAATGAAGCCCCGCCATCAGATGTTCTAGCTTTGTCTCTGCGAAGTGGTAGTGAGCTGTTCTATGTGCATTTCCTTCCTTCAGTCCATCCCCTGCTGAATACCAGGCCCTGTGATAGTGCTTAAGACACATTAGGAAAAAAAGATGGAGAAATGCGGCTGTGCTGCCGCTGACACCCCTGTGCACGTGTACAGGGGACGGGGTGCAGATAAGTGACCGAAGAGCTGGGTAAATTCTGCAACGCCTCTGGAGGGAATATGGCGGCACAGATGGAACAGCTGGGGTCTTACAGCCAAGCGGCGATTTTGTGGGAAAGGCGGCCTCTGAGCCAAGACGGGGCAGGAGGTGGAGGAGGCCCAGGGACTGGACGGCGAGGGCGGGGGCTGGGAGGTCTGGGTTTACAGGGCCACCGCACTGGGGGACTCATACACCTGCCCCCACGTGCCCCCTGCCCCCACGAGCCCAGGCGTGTGCATGTGTGTGCTTGTGCGCCCCGTGTGTGCGGCGTGGCCTGGCTATATGTGGTGTGTGTAGGTGTGTCTGCGTGCCTGTGACGTCCGTGAGAGGCGTCTCCGCGCTGGGCGTATGCGTTCGCGCTCCGCCCCTCAGGCGTCAGCCCAGCCGCCTGGTTCCCGGCTCCGCGCTTGTCCCGCAGCCCCGGCCAACTCTCAGCGGGGACCGGTCGACAGCGGGTCCCGAAATCTCCCAGCTCTGTGCACAGGGACGCGCCCAACAAACGTCCCGCCCGCCGGGCCCACCCCCTTCCGGTCACGAGGCCGGAAGCGGAAGTACCGGTCGCGGCTCACTTCCGGGCGGCGGCGGCGGCTCGCAAGGTGAGGCCGCTGCGGGCGGGTGCCCCAGTCCGGGAGTCGCGGTCCGTGGCCGCTGTCCTTTTCCCGGGCTCGGGCGGGTGCGGGCGCGGCCGGAAGGCAGTGCGGGAGGCCGTGGGAGGCCCGGGGACGGTCCGTGGAGAGGCTGACGGCGCGCCAGGCGGTGGGGAGTAGCAGGTGCAGAGCTGCGGGCGCGGCTGGGGGTCCGCGGCGGAGACGGGCGGGGAGACACGCCGGCGCCCCCCAGCCCCGTGAGTCCCGTCGTGTGCGCGGTGCCCTAGTCACCACCGGGAGGGGAGAGACGGCGCCACAGCACATTCCGAGAGAACACGGAACGCACTCGTGTGCAGACGGGGGAGTTATTTCACAGGTCCCTCAAGGGTCTCCGCGGACCTCGCGTTGCTTTGAGAAATGTCTTTGAGAAGCCGTGCGCAGAAAATGTGCATGGAAATGGACGGTCAGTAGCTGAAGTCAGTCCTCTGCTTTGCCGAAAGCTCAGCAGGCGTCGCCAGCTCCCTGGCTGGCAGGTTGGAGGAGCTGGCGCTGAAGGCAGGTGTGCTTGTATGCAGCATCTGTGCTGTGTACATTGCATCTGAGCAGAGTGCATTGTGCCCTCTCACCTCTGTTTACTAGGGCTGTTAAGCAGTAGGAAGTGGAATTTTGGGTGCTACAGACAGTGATTTTGAGGGGGATCAGAGGATGGTGCTAAAACTTGAGCGGGCACGGTAAGGTGTGTGCTGTAACTGTGCCTCCATAGCTTTCCTGAGGCGTCCTGGCACCTCGGCCCCACTGGCTAGTCAGGGCTGGTGGCAATTAGAAATTGGACCTGTCCGGGGGAGATTGACATCTGAGGTGCTGAGTAGTCTGGATCTGCATGTTAATATCTTATGCTTGTAATTGCCTCTGCGCCCCTTAGAGGTAACACTGGGTTCTGAAGGTTTGTGTTTCATATCAAGGAGGTCATAATCCTAGCTCAGCTGTGTTTCATGTCTATTAGATTAATGATCTCAAATGCTCTCCTTATAGCTCCACTGTGAACAACTGAATGTTACTGGAGCAGGGGAATGCTTTGTACCTGGCATCTCTACCTTCCTGACACATCCTCCTCTTCTGTTCTGTCTCTGCCTGTGGACACAGGGTATCCCTAGTATGACAGGTGCAGAGATTCTGCCTGCTCTGTAACCATGAAGGAGACGGACCGGGAGGCTGTTGCAACAGCTGTCCAGAGGGTTGCCGGGATGCTCCAGCGCCCGGACCAGCTGGACAAAGTGGAGCAGTACCGCAGAAGAGAGGCCAGGAAGAAGGCCTCCGTGGAAGCCAGGCTGAAGGTATGACACTGGAGTGGAGACTGGGGTGGCTGTGGGCGCCTGCTTCACTCTCAGGCTGGACCGAGCCTTTTGTCCCAAGTTCAGGTTCCTGTTTAGCAGAATCATTGTAATTTTGCCGAGCTGGGCTTTGTGATGCTATGAAGAGAGGCAGGCCGTGGACTTTGCCTTTGTTAGTGCATCCTTTCCAACAGTTCCTTGCCAGCCGGTAGGTTTATAGAGAAGACCGTGGGAAGATTTAAAAAGCCAGAGGAACAGTCTTTTAAGCACCCAGAAGTGTCCATTTAACTATTTAAAAAAACACTTATTTACTAAAAACTTTCCTTCAGACTGTGTCCAGAGGGCATTTCGTTTGGATCCTACTAGCACACACAGCAGGAGGCTGACTGTGTGCCAGGCACTCTGCAGGCCCTGGAATGGAAGAGAGGAGAGCTGAACACATTTACTAGAGTGTGTGAGAGTGAAGCAAGAAAGAAAGACGGCAGCCTTTTATGATTTAGATTGGCTTTCAACTCATTTCATGTGGAGAGATGAGGTTCTTTTAAAATAATGCACATTTGGTACAGTTATAAAAAAGTTAAGAACCTGGCCTGCTATAGTTGCCTGGCAGCACAGCAGTCTTTGCGGATTTAAGAGAATGCCTTTGATACATGTACACAATGGAATATTACTCAGCCATTAAAAGTAAAGAAAGAATGGCATTTGTAGCAACATGGTTGGACCAAGAAAATTATCATGCCAAGTGTAGTTAGACAGTGAGACACCAATGTCATATGCTATCATTTACATGTGGAATTGAAAAAAGGGCACAAGGAACTTCTTTGCAGAACAGACACTAACTCACTTTGAAAAACTTTCGGTTTCCAAAGGAGACAGGTTGGGGGCGGGGGGATGGGCTGGGGGTTTGGGATAGAAATGCTGTAAAATTTGGTTGTGATGATTGTTGTACACCTACAAATGGAGTAAAATTCATTGAGTTAAAAACACAAAGGGAGGGAATGGCTGTGAGGAAGGTGAATCTTCCCAGCGAGGCGGCAGTGAGTCCCCTCTCCAGGTGAAAAGCATTGGTAGCGTCCAGATAATGGCGAGTGTGATGAGACGGGAGGGTGATCACTCATTTGCACCAGCAAAGCATCGAAATTCCTGTTAGGCTGGCTTGAAACAGTTTCATGTCAATTTTAAAAATAGTTTAGACCTGCTACTTTTTTGTGTGTGTGCTTTTTTTAGGGCCATACCGGTGGTATGTGGAGGCTCCCAGCTGGGGTCAAATTGGAGCCACAGCTGCCAGCCTACACCACAGCCACACAGCGACGCAGAATCAGAGCTGCATCTGCAACCTACACCGCTGCTCACAACAACGCCAGATCCCTAACCCACTGAGCGAGGCCAGGGATCGAACCCGCAACCTCATGGCTCCTAGTCACATTCATTTCTGCTGCGCCACCATGGGAACTCCTAGACCTGCTGTGTTTTTATTCAGAATTTTAATCTGCTCTAGAAACTTGGGGGATTAACCACCAGCTGTCAGGAGCAATTTAGAAGCCTCGCGTGACCTGACAAAGTCACTGTAAATTATCTCTAAACGCCGCATAGACTCGTGAGTGAAAGCTGCCCCTGAGCCCTGTGGCTTGGCCCGCCCTTCCTACCCATCCACCTGCCGCTGCTCCTGTGTGTCCTTCTCCTCTGATGGCACAGCTCGCCGGCTGGCATTTCCAGGGGCCCCCGGAGCGAGTCTGCATCTCAGCTGTACCAGTTCTGTGTGGTGGGGCCAGCCCCCCTGGAGCTGAGTCCAAGTGGCAGGAAGCGCCCTCTGCTAAAGTTGATGAGCAAGTCCGGATGGTTCTGCATCTAGTTGGCCCGCTAGGTGCCGCGGGTCGCCTGGGCGAGCGCGCACAGGGTCCTTCCAAGGGCAGCGTTAAGGGGCGGCTGCGGGACCCGCGGGGGAGTCTGGCGTTTTCAGGCTGAGGAGCCGGATGGGGAGTCTTGGGAGGTTTTCTAAGAAAAGCTTTCAGAGCGTTGTGGTTCTGAGTCGGCAGAGGGACGCGCTCCCTTGTGAGGCAGTGAGGTCAGCCCTGTCGAGCTTTCTCTCTTCCCGGGCATGGCCGGTGCCCTGGTACTGAGATGTCTCTTCAGACTCCGAGCCCCCGGGAAGGTCTGCCCGGCGCCCCGGCCCCGCTCAGCCCCGCGTCTTCCCTAGGCCGCCATCCAGTCGCAGCTGGACGGGGTGCGCACGGGCCTGAGCCAGCTCCACAGTGCCCTGAGTGACGTGGGCGCCATCCAGCGGTCCCTGGCAGACGTCAGCAAGGACTGGAGGCAGAGCATCAGCACCATCGAGAGCCTGCGGGACGTGAAGGAGGCGGTCGTGCGGCACAGCCAGCTCGCCGCAGCCGTGGAAAACCTCAAGAACATTTTCTCAGGTAGCCGGGCCGCGGCCAGGCCTCCTCGCCCGCCTTCGTGCGCTGGGCTCTGTAGACCCACTCGGAGGGGCTCTGCCTGCGCTGTTGGGTCCCTGCGTAGAACATGGGCGGGGGGGCAGGTGCGTGAGCAAAGGCGCGCCGAACGCGGGCCGCCGAGTGCATCAGGCCCCGCACCAGAGCGGGTCACTGCCCGAGCCGTGGGGGCCCCGTCCCTCCCCTGCGCCTGGCTCGGCTGGGACCCAGCAGGGGCAGAGGATCACAGGCTGCCGCCCGCCTCTGAGAGAAGCAGCCTTGTGGCCAGAGCGGCAGGGAAGAGGCCGAGTTGGTCCCGATGGCAGCCGGGCCTGGGGGAGACCTGGGGGCTGGTCGGGAGGGTGTGGGGGCAGGAGGTGGGGGTGACTCTTCCCGAATCCCGTCCCCGCGCTGCACTGGTGGGAGGAGGAGTGCCCCGGGGCCTATGCGGCACAGGACGGCTCCCTGCGGCGGCAGCAGTGGGACCACCTCGGCTGCATCCCAGCAGGGAGCCTTGGGAAGGTCCGACCCCTTCCCTTCCTTTCCCGTCGGGTCCCAGCGGGCTCTCCCTGCGCTCCCCAGGCTCTGCTTGACCCCCCGAATGTAGTCTTTGCCCCCCCCCCCGCCCCTCCAGCTCCTCCTGCACCTGCGTCTGCGGCAGCCTGGTTGACACTTGGCCCCGTTCGTTCCTCTGCGCACGCGTGTCTTCCAGGCCTGATTCTTCAGGTGCTCTTCCGAGGCCCTCTCCCGACCCCGGGAGTGATGGGTGACCCAGCGCTGCCCCCTCTACAGGGGCTCTGGAAGCAGCACCTCTTGGTGACCGTGGCCTGGCCTTGGACGGTCTCCGTGCCAGGACCTCCGGGCGCCGTTCACCTGCCATCTTCCTTTGTGTGCCTCTTACGTGAGGCCCTGTGGCCTGTCCATCTTGTGAAGACCATGCCAGATGACCCGGAAGCTGCCTTTTCACTCACAGAGGTTGAAAGTGATTTTCCTTGATGAACAAATGAGGCCGCGTCGTACATGCGCTTGCGTCAGGAGCGTGTCTTCATTGGGAAGGTGCAGTTTGGCTCCTTCCAGCTTGCCCATCGCCTCCGCGTCAGCAGCGGTGTGCACACAGCCTGTTTTGTCTGCACGTTTTGTAGAAATACAAGATAGATGTAGCATAACATTTACCGTCCTGACCTTTTTAAAGGTAGTTCTACAGCATGAAGTCGTCTCGTGTTGTGAAGCCGCCACCACGATCCATCTCGAGAACTTTGGTCACCTTGCCAGGCTGACAGCGTGCTGTATGTCAGTTGTGTCTCAATGAAATTGAAAGACAAAATCCTGAGTCTGCAGCCATTGAGTGCTGGCTCCCCACTCTCTGTCCCCAAGCCCCTGCAAGTTAAAGGTCTGTTTAGGTTTTCTCTTTCTCGGGGGGTTGTCTGGTTTGTTGGTGTACAATCATGGTACGCTGCACCTGCGCCACATGGAGGTTCCCAGGCTAGGGGTCCAATCGGAGCCACAGCCGCCGGCCTGCACCACAGCCACTGCAACACAGGAGCCGAGCCACGTCTGTGACTCCCACCTCAGCGCGTGGCACTGAGTGAGGCCGCGCATCGAACCCGCAGCCTCATGGATATTAGTCGGCTGTGTTTCTGCTGCGCCACAAGGGACTCCATCGTACACGCTTATAGTCCTTTTCATTTTTGTGGAATCGGTAGTGATGCTCTCACGTTTGCTTTTGACCTTGGTATTTGACTCTTCTTTTTCTCTCGGTCCATCTAGCTAAGACTTGTCACTGGGTGATCTTTGCGAAGAACTGTCTTTGATGCTGTCGTTTTCTTATTTTTAGCCCCGGTTTTGTTTATCCTCTCCTTGACTGCTTCCTTGCTTCTGGGGCTTTGTGCTTAGCACGTTCTCTTTGCGGTTCCTGAAGTTGTGAAGTCCGGTTGTCGATTCAAACTTCTTTGGTTTCTTCTTGGGGCTGCTCGTGCAGCTGGCGGCAGCCCCGGGGCAGAGGTTCAGTCGGAGCTGCAACTGCTGGCCTACGCCAGAGGCGCACGCAGCCGTGTAGGACCCAAGCTGCGTCTGCGACCTATGTTGCAGCTTGAGGCAATGCTGGATCCTTAGCCCACTGAGTGCGGCCGGGGTTCGAATTCACATCCTCACGGACACTGTGAGGTTCCTGACCCGCTGAGCCATAGTGGGAACGCCTCTTTTCTCTCTTTTGATGTACGAGTTTCCAGTGGTTCTTTCCCCAGAGCACGGCTTTGCTTGCATCCTGTAAGGTCTGATAGGTTGTACTTTCCTTTTCATGCATCTCTAAGTATTTTCGAGTTTCCTCAGTGATTTCTTCTTTGACCCGTTGATTACGAGTGTGTCGTTTTGGCGTTCCCTGATGGCCTGGTCGTGAAGGACTTGGAGTTATCACTACTGTGGCTCCAGTTTGATCCCTGGCCTGGCAACAGCCTAAAAAAGAGTGTGATGCTTAATTTCCACTAATTTGGGAATTTTTCATCGGTCCAGGTTTCTGACTTTATCCATTGTAATCGGAGAGGATACCATGTATGCTCTTTACTCTTAAAATTTACTGAGATTTAATCTGTGGCCTCACAGATGGTCTGTCCTGCAAATGCCCTGTGTGCGCATAAAGGAATGTGTTTGCCGCCGCGTTGGGTGGAGTGTCCCGTGGACGCCTGTTAGAGCCAGTTAGCTTGGGGTGTTCAGGTCTGCTCCCCTGTTGGTCTTCTGTCTGGGTGGTCCGGTCATTAGCTTGGGGTGTTCAGGTCTGCTTCCCTGTTGGTCTTCTGTCTGGTGGTCCAGTTATTATTGCAAGTGGCATGTTGAAGTTTCCGAATACTAGTGTAGAACTGTTTTTCCAATTCTGTCAATTTTTGCTTCGTATGTTTTGATGCTCTGCTCTCAGGTGTATAGATGTTTACAGTTGTATCTTGCTGAGCTGAACCTCTAATAGAAAATTTCTTTTTTGTCTCTTATAACCTTTTTTGGTCTCAGGTCTGTCATTTGATATTAGCACAGCGGCCCCTGCTCCCTTTGGGTTACTGTTTGCATAGAATAACTTCCCATCCTTTTACTTTCAATCTGTTTGTATCCTTGGATCTTTAGCGAGTCTTTTGTAGGCAGCTTCAAGTTGGATCATATGTTTTTATCCATCTGCCGTCTATATTTTAATTGGAGAGTTTAACGCACTTACGTTGTAAGTAATTACTGGTAATTACTTAATTCTGTTATTTCCCAGTTGTTCTCTATATGCCCTTTAGCTTTTTTTGCCATTTTCGGCATTATTGTCTTTTGTGTAGTTGGTTTTTTGTAGTGAAGTGTTGTTTTTTTCAATCTTTTTTTTTTTTTTGGCTGCGTTCTACAGCCATTCCCATGGGGATTTCATTTCCCACCCTAAAGTTATAAACGAACTTGAATTACACTAGTATAGCTTCAGTAATGTATAGAAACTCTGCTCCTGTACAGCACTGACCACCTCCTCTCAGTTACTGGTGTCACAGAATTACATCTTCAGACACGGTGTGTCCAGAGGACACAGGCCGGTGCCGAGCCTTGGTCTTTGCAGACACTGTGTGTCCAGAGGACACAGGCCGGTGCCGAGCCTTGGTCTTTGCAGACACGGTGTGTCCAGAGGACACAGGCCGGTGCCGAGCCTTGGTCTTTGCAACGGTGGAGAGGATCAAGTGTGGGACGCAGACCGAAGTGCCCGGCCTCCTGGCTTTGGACTCTGCTGCTTCTCCTCTGGGTGCATTAGTGTCTCGATCGCACAGACGGAAAAGCAGGGTGACAGCGGCGCTGCGCTGGCCCTGGCCTTGGCGGTGGCGGCAGGTTTGCCTCTGCCGGGATCTCTGGGCCCCGCCCTGGGGCTGCCTGGTGTGGTCTTGCCCTCAGGCCTTCTTCTCTGTCCCTGCCAGCTGTCCAGGGCCCCGGACCCTGCAGCTCTTCTCTGGGAATGTCTTGCTTTTGCCTCCCTTTGAAGGACACTCTTGCCAGATACAGGATTCTCGGGTTACAGGGTTTTTCCTTTTGGCACTTTGAACTTGAAAGCACAACGATTTTTGCCTTCCAAAGTTTCTAAAGAGAAATCTGCTGATATGCTTATTGAAGGTTCCTTGTTTGTGATCAGTCTCTTCTCTTTTGCTGCTTTGAAGATTTTCTCTTTGTGTTTGGCTTTCTGTGGTTTGGTTATAATGTGTTTCAGTGTGGTGTCTTTGAGTTTTTTTTCCTTGGAGTTTGTTGAGTTCCTAAATGTTTATGTCTTTCATCAAATGTAGTTAGTTTTCAAGTTTTGTGTAAATACAGGCATACGCTGGAGTTACTGCACATTAGTTTTTAGATTATCTCAATAAAACAAATTATCTCAGTAAAGTGAATCGTGAATTTTTTTTTTTTTTTTTTTTTAGCCTTTTCTATGGCTGCTCCCATGGCATATGGAGGTTCCCAGGCTAGGGGTCGAATCGGAGCTGTAGCCGCTGGCCTACACCGCAGCCACAGCAACGCGGGATCCGAGCCACGTCTGCGACCTACACCACAGCTGGCAAATGCCAGATCCTTAACCCACCGAGCAAGGCCAGGGATCGAACCCGCAACCTCATGGTTCCTCGTCGGATTCGTTAACCACTGAGCCATGACAGGAACTCTGAATCGTGAGATTTTTTTTGGTTTGCGGTGCTGTGGTTTATTAAATGTGCGATAGCATTGTGTTTAAAAAACAGTGTACATACCTAAATTAAAAAATTCTTTATTGCTAAAAAAATGCTAACCAGGAGTTCCTCTTGTGGCTCAGTGGGTTAAGAACCCAACGTAGTGTTTGTGAGGATTCGGATTTGATCCTTGGCCTTGCTCAGTGGGCTTAGGAGCCAGCGTTGTTGCAGGCTGCAGTGTAGGCCGCACATTCAGCTCAGATCTGGTGCTGCCATGGTTGTGGCTTAAGCCTGCAGCTGCTGGTCTAATTGACCCCTAACCCAGGAACTTCCATGTGCTACTGGTAGAGCCATAAAAAGAAAAAAAATGCTAAATGTCATTTAAACCTTCACCGAGTTGTCATCTTTTCACTGGTGGAGGGTCCTGCCTCAGGGATCATGGTTGCCGACTCATCAGGGTGTTGGTTGCTGAAGGTCGGGGTGGCCGTGGCCATTTCTTAAAATAAGACAGAAAAAAAAATAATAAAAAATAAGACAGCGGTGAAGTTTGTTGTGTCAGCTGACGTTTTCTTTCAGGAATGTTTTCTCCGTTGCATGCAATGCTGTTTGATAGCGTTTTACCCACAGTACAACTTCTTTCAAGTCTGGAGTCAGTCCTCTTAAACCCTGCCGCTGCTTTATTGAGTAAGTTTTTGTAACAGTCAAAATTCTCTCTTGTCATTTCAACAATTCTCACACCATCTTCACTAGGAATAGATTCCATCTCAAGAAACTGCATTCTCAGTGTTCCCGTCATGGCTCAGTGGTTAACAAATCCGACTAGGAACCATGAGGTTGTGGGTTCGATCCCTGGCCTTGCTCAGTGGGTTAGGGATCCAGCATTGCCGTGAGCTGTGGTGTAGGTCGCAGACGCGGCTCGGATCCCACATTGCTGTGGCTGTGGTGTAGGCCGGCGGCTACAGCTCCAATTCAACCCCTGGCCTGGGAACCTCCATGTGCCGCGGGAGCAGCCCAAGAAAATAGCAAAAATACAAAAACAAACAAAAGAAATTGCATTCTCTGTTCATCCATAAGAAGCAACTCCTCATGTGTTAAAAGTTTTGTCGTGAGGTCCCAGCCTCTCAGCCCCAGCCGCTCAGCCTCAGGTTCAGGCTCTGCTTCTGCTTCTCTTGGTGTTTCCACCGCATTTGCAGTCACTTCCTCCACTGAAGTCTTGAACCCCTCAAGGTCACCCATGGGGGTTGGAATCAGCTTCTTCCCAACTCGCGTGAATGTTGGTATTTTGACCTCTTCCCGTGCATCATGCGTGTTCTTAATGGCATCTAGAAGAGTGGATCCTTTCTGGAAGGTTTTCTGTTTACTTTGCCCAGGTGCATGTGAGGGTCCCTACCCACGGCAGCCGTCGCCTTACGCAGTGTATTTCTTCAGTGATTCCCACTTGCACGTCCAGGTTACTCTACCCGTGGGCTGCGGAAGAGATGTTCTACTAGCAGCCTTGAAGACAGGACCCTTGGTGTCTCCTTGAGAGCCCTTGGGGGGCCAGGCGCCTCTCGGCGAGCAGGAGTCTTGAAAGGAGTCTCTTCCTGCGCAGTAGGTCTCCACGGCGGGCTCCAGATATTCAGTGAACAGTGCTGTCAACAGAGGCACTGTCACCGGGGCTTTGTTGTTCCGTTTACAGAGCACAGGCAGAGTCGAGGGAGCATAATTCTTTAGGGCCCCAGGATTTCTGCAGTGATAAACGAGGATTCGTGTCGCCGTAGGGTGACCAGATGCAGTAGCCCCTCACAAGAGAGTCCCCTGTCCTTCGAAGCCTGGAAGCCAGGCATGACTGCTTTCGAGCTTTGAGCGCCCCAGGTGACGCCGTCTTCCAGGAGAAGCCCGTTTTGCCTGTGGGCCAGTGTAGCCCGGTTCACGCGTGATCTGAGCTCAGTCTTCCGCGTCACTCATGTGCTGCAGCCGTGACATCAGCGCCGCCACGTCCCCTCTGCGGCTCCGGGCTTTGCCCACGCAGCTTCCGCACCTGCTCAGCTTTCACGGACGTGAAGCGCGTCGGGGCCTGGCTCCGATGAGGCTGTGGCTGAGGGGCGGCTGTGGCCGCTCTGATATGCCGTCCAGGCCTCTCCCGCTTTCTCCTTGTCGGCGACGAGGCCGTCGAGCTTTCCTGTCTTTGGCGCGTTCACCGAAGGAGCCCTCGGCATTTCCTTCAAAGCCTTTCCTCTCCGTTGGCAGCTCGGCTGGCTTTTGGGCTCCAGAGGCCGACTTTCAGCTTCCTCGGCTTCCTCAGCTCCGGGCGCGCCTTCCTCGTGCCCAGCTCGTGCCTTAAACTGAGAGCCACGTGCCGCTTCCTTTGTGACGAGCCCGCGAGGCTGCCGGAGGGTGTCCCTGAGCGCCGCGCGGTGCCCCTGGGGCTCAGGGACTCGAGAGCCCTGACGGGAGGCACGGAGGAGGAGCCGCCAGGACTCGCACCCGTGTACTAGGGAAGGTTGCCGTGTGGGTGCCCCAGACAGTCGCGGCCGCAGAATCGAAGGCCCCTGAGGACAGATCCCCAGACCTGTCACCCTGAGCGAGTCTGCAACTCGTTGATGACAACTGGGCGGACTGTCATCACGCAACAGACACAGCGTGAGCACGCGCTGTTGGGAAAACGATGCCAGGAGACCTGCCTGATGGGGGGCGGCCCCCCGGCCGTGCGGTCTGTGCCGCCACCGCGGCTGTGAGGCTTCGCGAGGCAAAGCCTCGGAAGACACAGTCGCCCGCTGTTGTCCCCACCCTCCTCTCGGCGCCTCTCACCCCGCGCTCGGCCTTGCGCGGTCAGGGCCCGCAGGCCCCGTGGGCCTCCTTCCCTCTGCGCCTTTTTTCCTTCTGTCCTCATTCCGGATGCTCTCCTCTGTCCTGTCTTCATGCCTGCTGCTTCGGGTAGAGACGCTCTTTCCCTTTTGTTCACACGCCGCTCTCCGGACTTTGGGCGCATCGGCCTGTCGTTCTCGGAGCCGGTGTGCGAGTTCGTCCAGGGTCTTCAGCCTGCCGTTCCGTCCTTCTCAGGGAGCGTGTCTCCTGGTTTATTTTCCGAGGACTCTCCACGCCCCGTGGCTGTGTCTTCATCTGCCTTCGATGCTATAGCTGAGCACCGGCCATTCGAGTCGAATAATATGTAACGCAGGAGGGCGGCGTTCCTCTTTGCCACACCTTCTCCCTTCACACCTGGTCTTTCTGTGGCTTAGAAACAGCACAGACAGACCGACAGTGGGTTCTCAACAGCTCCTGAGTCCATTTGTGCGGGTTTTTGATGATTGTTCTGTTGTTTGGATTGCGGAGGGCCGTCTCTGTGTTGAGGATCGGGCTGAGGTGTAAACCTTGGGTCTTCTTGGGCCTCCCCTGGCCGTGTGCACCCGCTTCCACACTCGCGCTCCCCTGGCCGTGTGCACCCGCTTCCACACTCCGCGCTCCCCTGGCCGTGTGCACCCGCTTCCACACTCCGCGCGCCCCTGGCCGTGTGCACCCGCTTCCACACTCCGCGCGCCCCTGGCCGTGTGCACCCGCTTCCACACTCCGCGCGCCCCTGGCCGTGTGCACCCGCTTCCACACTCCGCGCGCCCCTGGCCGTGTGCACCCGCTTCCACACTCCGCGCGCCCCTGGCCGTGTGCACCCGCTTCCACACTCCGCGCTCCCCTGGCCGTGTGCACCCGCTTCCACACTCGCGCCCCTGGCCGGTGCACCCGCTTCCACACCGCGCGCCCCTGGCCTGTGCACCCGCTTTCCACACTCCGCCTGCGCTCCCCTTCCTGTGCACCCCGCTTCCACCCTCCCGCGCTCCCTGTCCGTGTTGCCACCCTCTTCACACTCCTGGGGTAAAGGTCACCGCGCGCCCCTGGCCGTGTGCACCCGCTTCCACACTCCGCGCGCCCCTCTGGCCGTGTGCACACCGCTTCCACACCTCCGCGCGCCCCTGGGCCGTGTGCAACCCGGCTTCCTCCACACTCTGCGCTCACCCTGCTGGGCCGTGTGCACCCGCTTCACACTCGCGCTCGCCCTGGCCGTGTGCAACCCGCCTTCCACACTCTCCGCGCGCCCTGGCCGTGTGCACCCCGCTTTCCACACCTCTCGCCCCTGGCCGTGTGCACCCCGCTTTCACACTCACCGCGCAGCACCCTGGCCGTGTGCACCCGCTTCCACACTCCGCGCCGCCCTGGCCGTGTGGCAACCCGCTTCCACACTACGCGCTCCCCTGGCCGTGTGCACCCGCTTCCACACTCGCGCTCCCCTGGCCGTGTGCACCCGCTTCCACACTCGCGTGTGTGAGATGCTTTTAAACATCGTGGTCTTTGATGTCTGGCTGCTGAAAGGGGAGAGGAGAGAAGTGACAGAGGAAAAGACACCGGCTCTTTAAATCCCCCGGGAGTCCCCTCAGCTGAGGGAGAGGTGCTTCCACAGTGGCCCCTGCCGTGTGCATGTGCCTCTGGGATCAGAAGCAGCAGCCGATGCCCAGAATTGGAAGACAGCATCTTTTTCTGCCAGCTTTGGCCCCATAGCTGTTTGAGAGCTGCTCCAGAAACGTGCGGCAGGCGTGGCGGGGACGGGGACGGGCGGGTGGTTGCTGTGCTCAGAGCTGAAATATACCACAGTTATCCGCAGGGTCCCGTCCAGGCCTTCGCTGGCAGTTGTACGCCTTCACTAGACTCCAGAGCTCGAACGCGGCTCCTTAGATGCTATGCGGGCGGCTGCGGTCCAGGTGGGGGGACGGGTTCCTCCCCAGCGTCCTGCACGGCCTTTCCGGGGGGGTTCTCACAGTGCTGTCTTGTGCCTTTGCCCCCAGTGCCTGAGATCGTGAGGGAGACCCAGGACCTCATAGAGCAAGGGGCGCTGCTGCAGGCTCACCGGAAGCTGATGGACCTGGAGTGCTCCCGGGACGGGCTGATGTGCGAGCAGTACCGCATGGACAGCGGGAACACGCGCGACATGACCCTCATCCACAGCTACTTCGGGAGCACGCAGGGGCTCTCCGACGAGCTGGCCAAGCAGCTGTGGATGGTGCTGCAGAGGTCGCTGGTCACCGTCCGCCGGGACCCCACTTTGCTGGTCTCCGTCGTCAGGATCATTGAAAGGGAAGAAAAAATCGACAGGCGCATACTCGACCGGAAAAAGCAAACGGGCTTCGTTCCTCCTGGGAGGCCCAAGAGCTGGAAGGAGAAGATGTTTGCCGTCCTGGACAGGACGGTGACCACCAGGATCGAAGGCACGCAGGCCGACACGAGGGAGTCCGACAGGATGTGGCTCGTCCGCCACCTGGAGATCATCAGGAAGTACGTCCTGGACGACCTCATCGTCGCCAAGAACCTGATGGCCCAGTGTTTCCCTCCCCATTACGACATTTTCAGGAACCTCCTGCGCATGTACCACCAGGCTCTGAGCACGCGGATGCAGGAGCTCGCGTCGGAGGACCTGGAGGCCAATGAGATCGTGAGCCTGTTGACCTGGGTCCTGAACACCTACACGAGGTATCTCCCTTCACACCTGGTCTTTCTGTGGCTTAGAAACAGCACAGACAGACCGACAGATGGGTTCTCAACAGCTCCTGAGTCCATTTGCCCAGGGCAGCGCTCAGCACCCACAGGTGCTGTTTTCTGGCTCCTGGGTCTCCTCTCTGGGCCGTCTTTGACCTTGAGATCAGGCCCAGCCTCTGGCTGTGTGGACGCTCTTGTGTTTGGGTGGCGCCTGCAGCCTGGACGTGCGTGGCGGTGAGCAGGTGGCGGTGAGCAGCCTGGCGCTGCCACGGAGGCACCGCCTCCTCTCGGAGCCTCGAGTTCATGACCTGCAGAGTCGCGTGGCTGCCGAGGGGACCCCAGCGTGCTCCTGCTGGCTCCGGTGGCCCCAAGTATGATTTTTTTTCTCACCAGGACGCCAGGAAAATCAGTTGTCCTTTGTGCCTGTCAGTCTTGAGGTTTTGTCATTTCGTAAAGAGCGCCCGAGCCCGTCTGTGCTGGTGCATCAGAGGCTAGGGTTTGACCTGCAGGCCCGGGGCGGGTGTTCTGAGGTTCCTCACTGTCAGGTAGCGAGAGGAAGACGCGGTTTAGTCTAGGCTATCTTGTTGCTGGTGTGTAGAAATTAATTAAGCCTCTCGTTTTAGCAGGAAGGTTTGGGGATTTTTCTTTTTTAGCAAGTGTTTTGTTTTCTGGTAACTGCTTATGTTGGAGAATGTGTACACTTCAGCACAGAAAAACCAAAAGAGAAGGGGAAGTGTCTTCGTTGTGGCTGGCGTGCTAGCAGCCTCACTGCGCTGCGCCCCGGGCCCTGCAGCCACCCGCCCCAGGTGTCGCCCCGAGGGAGGCCCTGCTGCTTGATTTCGAGGCACAGGAAGGAGTGCCCAGCGGCTCGGGAGCAGGGCTTGGATCCGGACTCTGGGCCCCACCCGTGCTCCAGGCTGCGGGCTGTGTGCTTGTGTGAACTGCAGCGTTTAGACCTTGGTTTGTTTTTCACGCAGTGCGTGGGAAGCGTTTTTCTGTCCTTGGAAGTTCTCTGACGCTTCGTATTGGCCTCCTCGGCCTGCCGTGTGGGCTTCCTCACGGGAAGACTTGCACTGCGCTCACACTGGGGACACTGTCGTGCTGATTTAAAGGATCTCTTGGCAGGATCTTGTGCAGTTGTTTTTCGCTCAGGAAGACCTTGGCCTTCTCGTAGCGAGTGGACAGGCCCTCGCCCCTCTAAGTGCTTATCCAGAGATTGCAGAAAAGGCACGGAACGTTCCAGGCCATCAACCTGGGACTTGTAGGAGTGTAGCCACGTGCCTAGCTGTTATCTGTTTTCATGCAAACCGCCCTGCCTCTTCCACACTCAGGTGCAAGTCCGTCACTTCTGACCCGTGTTTGGTTGCAGATGTCACGGTCTCCGCTCTGGGTGTTGTCCTCTTGTGGGATCGTCTCCAGCAGGGCTTGTCTGTCTTTACCCGACTCCTAGGCCCTCTCCTCCGGGCCCTGGTCTTCCCAGGGGCTGCCAGGGTGGGACAGATGCCCCGGCCCCCAGCACCCTGTGCCGGCCCGGCGCTCAGCGAGCCGCTTCCTCTGACGGCAGCCTTGGGGGTGGCTGGACGTTCGTGTGTCAGAGGGAACAGCGGGCTGACCTGAGACCTCCCCGTCCCCTCGTAACCGGGTGTTCTCGGTCTTGGCTTCGCACAGCACGGAGATGATGGGGAACGCGGAGCTGGCCCCCGAAGTGGACGTCGGCCTGCTGGAGCCTCTGCTCTCTCCTGGCGTGGTCTCCGAGCTGCTCGACACGTACATGTCCACTCTGACTGTGAGTAGAGGGCCGGTCCCTGGCGGGCAGCGTCCGGGGCTCTGGGAGTTGGGCTGCAGCCTGTGCCCTGGGGCAGGAGACGTTTGTGAGAGGCTGGCTCTGGAGACGTATGTTTGTGGTTGGACGAGGAGAGTGGCCCTTCTCTGGCCTTGGATCTGGAGGGTGCCCGAGGCGTCCTTCCTGCTCATGGGACCCTCTTCTGGCTGGAGGAGGAGCCTGGCAGCCCGGCAGCGCCGAGCCCGGGAGTGGGAGGGTGGTGGCAGGGGGAATGCCAGCCGGTGACCTCCGTGGGCCTGTCTGAGGCGGCGCTGAGGCCTGTGCCGGGAAGCGGGGTGGCTCCGTGCGCCTGGGTGGCGGCCTGGGCTCTGGTCCCTGAGGACGACGGCCTGCCAGAGCCGTGTTGGTCTTGTTTGGCCTCGTCCTTCTCACAGACCAGGCCTGCCCGCCTCCGCTGCACGGCTGTGGCCGCAAAGGTTAAGTGGATGGAGGCTGCGGGGGCGCCGCCCAGTGGACGTGGCTCAGCCCCTCGTCTGGGGACCGGGCTGCCCAGGGCGCTGTGTGTGTTCCGCAGCTGCTCCCCTGAAGAGCAGCCTCTGCTTTCCTTCCTCCCCGCTCAGTCGAACATCATCGGCTGGCTGCGGAAAGCCCTCGAAACGGACAAGAAGGACTGGGTGAAAGAGACGGAGCCTGAAGCCGACCAGGACGGCTACTACCAGACGACGCTCCCCGCCATCGTCTTCCAGGTGCTTCTCCACGGGTCCCGGGCTCACGCCTGCTGTCGTGGGGCTGCGGGCTTTGCCGACACACACAGGGTGACAGGGAAGTGGCCTGCCTCTCTTGAGCCGAGGCCGAGGCTGGACTTGCCGTGTAGTTTCCCCCAGTCGCTGTGGTTTTCGGACTAGAACTTAATGATGTGGGAAGTGTGTGCAGTGCTCAGATTTGAGTTTGCTTGTGTTTCCTGATGGGAACGGCCAAGGTTTGTCTCCATAAATGCCGCGTGGTTGGGGCTCATCTGATGGATTTGGGGAGGAGTCCTTCAGGTCGTAACGTGGTCGTGCCCCCTGCCTCCTGGCGCCTGGCCCTCCAGTCCCTGACTCCCTCTCCTCCGGCCTGTCCACTTTCCTTCCTTTGAGTAACGTTGCTCATAGTAGGAGGGCTGAGTCGTTTCAGAACGTTCTAGGTCTGCCGACGTGAAGCTCAGCCGCCAGCTGGCTCTGGATGATCCCACTCGTTGCTGACACGGTCCTTTATTTTGGAACCTGGTGTCCCCTGTGCCGAGGCCGTGGCACGAGCTGTCTCCACGTCCCAGACACTCCTCCCCCAGCGCCCACGGGTAGCCTCCTCATTCTCCTTAGGAAACCCACACCCCAATCACAGCCCAGCCCTGGCACCCACGTGACCCCGGCCCCGCCCACCGCCTGCACCCCTGGCTCCGCCTCTCCTGTTTGTCTCTCATATTCTCACGTTCGGTGAGAAGATGCCCTTCCCCCTTTGTGGAGACCAGCCCCTTTGCAAGTAATTAGGAAACGATGCACTGGGTTTTTACTTGGTAAAAACTTTGTTATTTTTCAAGTTTTTTCTTTTTTTCTCTGAGTTTGGACTCTGCCAGTTGCCAGATGGGGGGCTGTGTCCTGGGAAGCCCGCAGCCTTGTGAGTCTGGGTCAGGACTCATAAGCTCTCCAATTTTCAGATGTTCGAACAGAACCTTCAAGTCGCTGCTCAGATAAGTGAAGATTTGAAAACAAAGGTACTGGTTTTGTGTCTGCAGCAGATGAATTCTTTCTTAAGTAGGTATGTATTCTTGCCAGCGTGCTAACGCAGAAAGTGTATTTGGTTTGTTTAATGAAGTGCAGAACTGTACTGTCCTGATCTGGCTCGTATTCAAAAAGGATAGTGTCTTGGTGAAAAAATTTCGTGCTTAGGAAGCCACGCAGCTCAAGCCCATGCTGCTCGGGGGTCCGCTGTACTCCGCAGCACATCCCAGCCATCGTGGCGTTTCTTCCCGTGTTCCGTCCCGTGGGCACAGCGCCGGTGCCCTTGTAAAGCACTGATAGGCCTTCCATGGGGCCTCCTAATACGGGCTTGGGTTTGGGTTTTCCGTGGCCCCGGACCTACCCATCTGTGGTGGTGCTCAGACCGGGCTGCGGAAGGGCGGCGTCCTGTGGTGCAGGGGAGCAGCCCCTCCGCATCAGGCCCCTGGCTTGTGGAGACGCACGGATCGGCCTGGGCCCCTCTGCCCGCCTGTGAGGGTCCCCTGTATCTCCTCGCTGCCTCGCCGGAGCCCGGCCCAGGCAGGGTGCTCCGCATGCCTGCGAGGAGGCACGCGTCCCTTGTCCGGGCTGGTGGCTGGGTCTGGCAGCCAGCCCTGCCGCCGGCCCGCCTGCTCCCCACCTCCCCCCGTGGGGTCCGTGGCCCGAGGCAGCCTCTCGTTGAGCATCTTCAGAGAAGCAGAAGTTTTCCTCTTGGGCTACAGCTCTTGGCTCACCCGAACCGTGCTCTGCACAGGAGGCGGGATCGGTGCTCAGTTGCTGCCCTCGCGCCGCCTGCTCCCATGTGCTCCCTTCTCAAGGTCTGTTTAGGTCACACACGCTGTGTCCCACGTTCTGCGCCTGTGTGTGCTCGAGAGGCTCATGGCACAGACAGAAACGCAGTCTGTAGCCTCTCCGTTGTTTGTTTTCATGACGTCTTCAAGAGTCTAGTGTATTTTTAGTTTGATTTCTTCGGGGAAAGTTCCCGAAAGTCACCCCGGAGGTGACTATGTTCCCCACGCTGTCGGACGCGTTTCCGGCGAGCCCCGGGCCGGGGAATGTGGTCCTTTACCCGCCCGCACAGATGTCCAGCGTGTCCGGAGCGTCGGAACACAGAGCCGTTCCGCACGGCCTGGCGTGAAGCTGGTTTAATGACCCGTTTCAAACGATCAGCTTCCGTCAGTGTGGCTCACACCCAACATAACGTTAGACTCATCTGGCCAGATGTTAGTGAGGCAGAATCATGCCTCAGGCACGGTGGTGGCGGCGCGTCGCGACGCCCCGGCGCGCCCGTGAGGCTGCTCTGACGCGGGCTGTGTCCCCAGGTACAAGGAGGAGGCGCAGCTGTACAAGGAGGAGCACCTGCGGAACCGCCAGCAGCCGCACTGCTACGTGCAGTACATGGTGGCCATCATCAACAACTGCCAGACCTTCAAGTGAGCGGCACGGGCGGAGGGGGCCCGACCCTCTCCTCGCAGGGGGGCCATCGTCAGCCTCACCGGGCCCCGACCCCTCTCCTCGCAGGGGGCCATCGTCAGCCTCACCGGGCCCCGACCCCTCTCCTCGCAGGGGGGCCATCGTCAGCCTCACCGGGCCCCGACCCCTCTCCTCGCAGGGGGCCATCGTCAGCCTCACCGGGCCCCGACCCCTCTCCTCACAGGGGGGCCATCGTCAGCCTCACCGGGCCCCCATCCCCTCTCCTCGCAGGGAGTCCATAGTCAGTTTAAAAAGAAAGTATTTAAAACACGAAGCAGAAGAAGGCGCAGCTCTGAGCCAGCTGAGCATGGACGGGGTCCTGGATGCCATCGCCAAGGACGGCTGCAGCGGCTTGCTGGAGGAGGTCTTCCTGGACCTGGAGGTGGGCGCCTCCTCCTGCCCACCCGCCTGCCTCTGGGACACGGTGCTGTGGACCCCACAGGCTGGGTGGGCCCCCCGAGGCAGGGTCGAATCTCATCTGCAATAAATGTTAGAGGCCTAAGTACCCAGTAGGTTAGAGTGGAAACAAGGACGTGGCCAGGGCCCGGTGACACGCATTAGCAAGCTCTGGATGCCAGAGCCGAACCGGGGACACGTGCAGGCCTGCGCACGCTTCACGCAGAGCAAAGGCAGAAGCACGGTCGTTCTCAAAGCGCATTCAGGTCCGATCAAAGGCCCAATGTCCAGTGAGTGAGTGCGTTTGTTTCAGAAATGGCTCAGCATCACATAGAGTTGGCAGGAGTCAGAACATACTTAAAAAACAGACTCGTCATCACCTAGGGTCCTGCTGGGCTCCTGGGGTGATGGGGTCATTTCGTGATGTCTGTTACTTTCTCAGGAATGGATTAGGAAACAATTGAAATGTATGCTTTTAAAATCATTTCAAGATATCTTAAAAAGACTGCAACAGAAGTAGACAAAGGACGTGAACGCCTGTCTCACAGAAAAGCGTTCGGATACCCTCAGTACAAAACAAAAGGCCCAGTCTGATCTTGAAAGAACAGCAAGTTAAAACCGAGTAGTTTTGTTGCTTAGCAGGACAGCGCAGATTGAGAACGTTTCTTCTTCTTGGTGTTGAGAGTGTGGGGATAGAGCCTCTCGTTCCCTTGTGGAACCGTGAATTGGTGCAGTTTTTGGAGGCAGTTGGGAAACGGTCACCAAGGTTTAGTTTGCATGCTTTAGACTGAGCAGCTCCACCTCTAGGGATTTCATTTGCAGAAATACACAGATTCAGTGCAGCTTTTTTTTTTTTTTTTTTCTTTTTAGGGCCGTACTTGCAGCATATGGAAGTTCCCAGGCTAGGGGTTGAATCAGAGCTATAGCTGCCAGCCTACACCACGGCCACAGCCACTCAGGATCCGAGCCATGTCTGCAACCTACGCCACAGTTCAGGGCAATGCTAGATGCTTAACCTACTGAGCCACAGCAGGAACTCCCAGTGCAGCAGTGCAGCATTCTTTATAATAGCAAAAATGAGAACATTTAAATGTCCATCAGAATTGGGCACATAAACTACACAGCATCCACACAATGAACAGATGGAGTCCGTCAGGGGAAAACATACCTGCGGTATCCACACCGGGTTTGTGCACACCTCCTATAAATTCCGCATCTGCAGAGTTTCTCTGCGTATCGCAGACACAGGAAGACGGGCTCTCTGTGCCTCGCGGGGAACTGACAGCACTTGGGGACAGTGTCAGGGCTGTTTTCTGTGGTCTGTGCTTTCAGCAACATCTCAATGAGCTGATGACAAAGAAGTGGCTGTTGGGATCTAACGCCGTAGACATCATCTGTGTCACCGTGGAAGACTACTTCAACGACTTCGCCAAAATTAAAAAGCCGTATAAAAAGGTAAGCGCGTGAGCACACAGAGTGCAGCTGGCGATGTCTGGATTTGGTGTCGTCAGTTCTTGGTGTGGGCAGGGGTGGAGGCCTAGGTGTCTGGAGGTGACAGAGGTGGAGGTGTTGGACGTCTGTCCTTGCTGCCCAGGCTCACAGTACCGTGGCTGCAGACCAGAGCTCTGGGGGGGGGGGGTGCCCTCCGGGCAGCAGGGACCCCTAGAAGGCAGGCTGGGGACAAATGGCAGATCCCTCTCTACACCCCTGCTGAGGGCACACGGGAGCCTCAGGAGACCATGTGCCGAAGCCACTTGTCTGCCCCTCTGAGTCTCCGCCAGGGCCCCTGGGACTGCCCCCAACCCGTCCAGACTCAGACAGCTTTACTCAGGGGCAGCCTAGGGGCCTTGGGTGGCTTTGGCCGCGGTCGCTTTAAAATCAGGCTTTCTGCCTGTTTCCAGGTTTTGGAAACGTAAGTGCTTTTGATACATGGCTCTCAGATCCAGACGCTTCGTGAAACTCCAGTTGTCCCTGGATGGGTCTCCAGGTCCCCCCAGGACTCTGTATATGGTTGTTTCATTTATGAACAAGGTCATGTATGGTTTCATTTCTGGTCCTCGTACCTCTCGTGCCTTCGCTCTGTTTGCGCTGGCTCATTCACCCAGCACGGGGCGCCTGTCTCATTGGCAAGTTAAGGAAACAGAGCTCCCCATCCATCCACTGTGTGTTGGTCCCTCACAGCCCCAGGGGGCCGCGGGCGTGAGGGCTCCGTGGGCCCAGCGCGGGCAGATGGAGGCTGTCTTGTTTCTTGTCCAGTTTTCGTTTCCACCTTCTACTTTTTTCAGGATTCTTTGCTTTAACAGTTGGTGTCTGACGGGCCACTATGTTTAGTCCTGGGGCAGGGAGCTGCTTGTCCAGCCACTCCTGGCCTGGGTCTGGGCCAGCGCTCCTCCCAGGAGCTGGGCTTTCCTGCGGGAGCGGTGGGAGCGGTCATGTGCTCTGCCGAATCCCCCCACCACTGGTGCTGTCCTGCTTTGTCTTATTTGGGGCCCTTGGGGTCCCCCCACTTTGGTGCAGGGAGTGGGGCTTCCTGGTCTCCCCCAGGGGACAGGGCTGCAGTCACCTGGTCTCGCGGCTCTGATGCTGTCACATTCACGCGGTTGTGCTGGCGTGTTCGTGGGACCGCCTCCCCGAGGGTGGCCCAGAGGGAGCCATGGCCTTCCCTGAAACTCGCCCAAATGGGTGGACCTGGGGTTCCCCTGCCCCTGACGCTCCTGTCCCACCATTTGCAGAGACTTTAGCGCCGGGCACGTTGGAAACCACGTGACCCTTTGGTTTTTCTTCTGCAAACAGGCCTTGTGGTTGTGGCCCCGGGTCTCCAGTTCTCACTGAATTGATGCCCCCCTGGGGCCCAGAAGCTCAGAGATGCTCCCCGGACGGGCAGAGCGAGAAGTAGACCTCCAACCCGGGGAGGGGCGGGGGGCCGGCAGCCCTGGGACTGGTGTCTGTGGAACGGGTGCTGTGCTGGCGGGGAAAGTCCGCTCCCGGGATGCCAGGCAGTGGGCGGCGTCCCTGTGCGCGGTACCCCGCAGGCCTTCTAGAATCCACGGCCGCTGCCCATGTTGGCGACGGGGGTCCGTTCCAGCCGCAGTCACGTGAAGGCGACGCACGGGGAGGGAACCGAGCACGGCCGTGGCTGCCTCACACCGAGTTTGCGACGGCGGCAGCCGCCTGCCGGCCTCCGCTCCTCCGCAGCGGGTGGCGGGGACCGGGGAGGCAGGGCGCCGGCACGGCCGGCCTCACGCGCCCTTCCCCGCAGCGGATGACGGCCGAGGCGCACCGGCGCGTGGTGGTGGAGTACCTGCGGGCCGTCATGCAGAAGCGCATCTCCTTCCGCAGCGCCGAGGAGCGCAAGGAGGGCGCCGAGAGGATGGTGCGCGAGGCCGAGCAGCTGCGCTTCCTCTTCCGGAAGCTGGCTTCTGTGAGTGCGCCCGCACGCCCCGCACGCCCCGCACGCCCCGGGCGGTGTCCACCTGCGGCTGCTTTTCAGCGCCGGGCACGTTGGGAACCACGTGACCCGTTGGTTTTTCTTCTGCAAACGGGCCTTGTGGTTGTGGGCCAGGCCCTCGGGGCTGGGGCTGCGTGGGCACCAGGGTGTAGCCCCCGGCAGCTCTGAGACCCAGGGCTTGCGTGTCCCCATCGCCCATGAGGGGCATGGCTGTGTGGCCTCGTCGCAGGCTGGGCTGCCACCCCTGTCCCGACCCTGTGTCTGCTGCGTGCTGGCAGGACGGCCCCCTGGGAGTGAGTCCAGACGTGGCCTGGGCTGTGTCCCGCTCAGCGCTCACTGTCTTGCAGGGGTTCGGGGAGGATATGGACGGGTACTGTGACACCATCGTCGCTGTGGCAGAGGTTATTAAGCTCACGGACCCGTCTCTGCTCTACTTGGAGGTCTCCACACTGGTCAGCAAATACCCAGATATCAGGTACGGTCGCTGGGAAGAGAGAGGGTCCCAGGCATTAGACGTGAGCCCCGCAGGTCAGTGTGGGGGAGCCAGCGTGCAGGGGGCATCGTGGGCTTCAGAGGGGCTATGGGCGCCCTCCCCTCCCCAGCCCCCAGTGCGTCCCAGAGCTGGGCTGGTGCTGCTGGAGGTGGAATACAGAGGGAGCCAGGGCTCTGCCCCCCCCAGGTGTGGCTCCCCCCGCCCACCCCCTTTGTGTGAGCCTGCAGGACCCCTGCTGCCTGGGGTGGGGGCTGAGTGGCTGCCTGGGTGCCCCTGACACTCCCCTCCCCAGGGACGACCACATTGGCGCGCTGCTGGCCATGCGGGGGGATGCCACCCGAGACATGAGGCAGACCATCATCGAGACGCTGGAGCAGGGCCCGGCCCAGGCCAGCCCGGATCACGTGCCTATCTTCAGGGACATCGTGGTTCCCAGCCTGAACGTGGCCAAGCTCCTCAAGTAGCGGCCGGGACCCCACCGTCCATCTCAGCCACATGCACCATCCCGGGCGGCCTGTAAGGAGGCCTCTGTTCCTGGGCGCTCCTGAGACGCTGTTGCTCAATAAAGAGTGAACTTCTGCAGGAAGTGCCCACTCTTGAGGGTTTCATGCCACATGTGACCTCAAGGTCACCTTCCCGCCTGGACACAGGGCCCCCACATGCCAAGTGCCCCTTGTCTCGAGTTACAGCTCCTCATTTGCCGTCCCCCTCCACCCACCAGTCCCCAGGGCGTGGTGGGTACATCCTCGCTGGTAGTCGGGTGGGCAGCCCCCGAGGGGCAGGTCTGTGGGCTGTGCTTGTTCCTGTCGCGCTGCCTGAGCCCCTGTGCCTGTCTCTCCGTGGTCTCTGCCTCATTGTGCAAATTAACCTTTATTGTTACGCCAAATTAATTACAAAACTGCATCTGATCCCCCAGCCCCATCCCGGGGCACCGCCAGTGACGGCTCCCAACAGGGACTTGGAGGTGTTTGCCGCCTTTCCTCCGGAGGGGCATCCCCGTGGTGCAGCCTGTGTTTCCTCTTCCCCTCCGCCTCCTTCTTAACCCCCCCCCCACCCCCCCGCATGCAGGAAAGCCTGTGCCTCCTTACCTGTGTGTGTGGTGCTGGCTGCCCTGGGCGCCAGCGCTCTGGTTTCCTCCTGAGGAGGGATGAACACCTCATAGGAGGACTTCTCCTTGGAAGGACCCCACCCACATGGAAACACAAGAGACCTTCTGAGGAACACTCCTGATTCAAAAAAGATGTAATCTCCCTACGGATTTCTAGCCAACAGCGTGCTGTCTCCTACACATGTGTTAGTCTAGTCCCGCCTAGGTGACACTTGGTGTCTGGCGGAAGCACGGCTCAGTGAGCCTCTTCTGATGCAGCGCAGTTGGTGGCAGCAGTCGTCAGCTGTTATCTCCTGTAATAACAGTCTGCTTGTCTTCCCACCGACTGAGAGGGTGTTCACTGCGTTACTTGTGGAACAAACACCCGAGGTGACTGCAGACCCAATGACCTGTGCTGCCCTGGCTCCGATCATTTGATGGTCACCACAGGGCAGGTAGGGCACCCAGCCGCTGGGGACACCTGCGCGGTGGTGAGCCCCGATCTGAATGCCACACGCCACCACATTCCAGGCAGTGGGGGCAGGATGTGCTGGGAGGCATGGCGAGGGCTGCAGCGGGAACCATGAGCCAGGGGGCAGGTAGTGGTGTCTACGCCGACGCCCAGGGCTGGGTCATCTCCAGGTCACTCAGCGAGAGGCCTGCAGGAGGCCTGAAGGCCAGTGCCTGCCTTTCACTCGGGCCACCAAGTGCCCACGGGAGCAGATGGGTTTAACAGGCCAAGCTTGCCTTGGGCCAGTGTGGACTCACTGAGTCTCGGGGTCTTTCTGCATAAAAAAGGTTGCTGTTCAGTTGGAAAACCTGTTTCAGGGCAGGAAGTTTCCCAGACTTTGAACTTCACTCAGGGCTCTCCAAGGAGATGGGGAGAACGGGTCCTACCAGGTGTGTTTGAAGCACCGCCAGTCCCACTGTTCCCCTGCGATCCCAGCCTGCTGTCTCCTGCCTACACGTACAGCCCTAGCTGCTGTCACGAGGATGCCCCAAAACAGCGCCTGGAACCAAGGGGTTTCTTTCTATCCAGAGGAAATGAGCGGGGGCTGGTGGGCCACAGCAGGGCTGCCATATCCACGCGGGGGGCTTCCAGCGGCCCGCTCCTCCTCCTGGCGGGGGGGGGGGACGTGCCCCTGGGAAACCAGAGAGGGAGCCCATGTGGGAGGGTGGAGATGGGGGCCCCAAGCAGACATGGCCATGTCCTCGCAAGGCGACGGCACAGGAGACCCATCGTGGTGAAGCTTCTGCCAGCCCAGAGTAAGAGGCTGGACAGGCTGGACAGCGGCCTTCCCCCGATTGCCCGCTGCTGAGGCAACGAGCACCTGAGGTTTGAAGCCACCTGGTTTGTGATTCCTTCTTACTGGGGGCAGTTGCGGGCAAATGCTGCCTCCTTGCTGGAGATTGTGCTGTGCGACAAGCTGGAAGGGCTGTGAGTACCGGTAGGCATCACTAAGAAACCGTGTCTCTGGACTTGGCCTTGACTTGCTGTTCTCATTTTAGAAAAATCATTTAAGGTCCTAACAATTAAAGTAAGAGGTGTGTCTGACAGGGCAGCACCGAAAATGACGTGCTGGGTTTGACCGCCAGCCCTGGGCAGCTCCACCCAGGGGATGGGTCTCGCCACATCTCTGCCTCCCTCACCAGCCTTGTCTCAGCCCCACCAAGACCCCTTCCTTGTCCCCCCCCACCACCAGGCTCTGGACCCTGCTGACCCCACCACCTCGCTGTGGAAAGTACTCAGTCCTCCCACTCCGGTTTGGTGGGCGCCGCTCCCTGCAGGCTCTGCTGGGGACGGGACGGGTTCCAGGGCCCTGGCCGTTCCTGCAGGCTTTGGCACCAGCCCAGGGGCCACCACACACAGACACAGACACACAGACACACACACGCATCCATGTTAACTGTACCGCCAACAGTTTGCGTGCGTGCAGGAGATGCTTCCTCAAATCCTCCTTGATACGATTTCTCACTTGTAAACAAAGTTTTCACCCCAAAACTCCTTGAAACATTTTTTAATAGACTTGATCAAGGCGTCGCTGTTGTAGGGCCTGTGGTGGGCCCTGCCCGGACACGCCCCCCGCACTGGGGACTGCATGGGGCAGCTCTTTAAGGCACGTCGATTGGATTAGGTTTACAGGAGATTTGACAAGATCAGAACTTACACTACACTGCATTTCCAGTTTCAGTGAAATTCCTCCATCAAACCACCTTTCACAGTGGAAGATCAGTAGTGCACAGGATGTGGGCGCTGTAACCAGATCATTTTTGAGAAGATACAGAAGTGAGAAGTGGGTTCTGAATCTGTGCACGTCATAGTCTTCCACAAAGGAGGCCGAAGTTCAGTGTTAAATAAATAGGAATTCTTTCCTAATAAAAATTTTTACAACAGTTTTCCTAAGGAAATACATTCATAAGACTTTGTTTACCTTCTGTTTGACAATGACAAGAACAGCTAGGATTCTCCTTCATGAGACGTAGCCGCACTACTGGGCTTTATGACACTGTGTCCACAGACTGAACAGTCTCTCCCAAGTTGAAAGGTCTCCCCTGGAACCTGCCCCCACGGTGGCTGTGCTCAGTGGCACAGGTCACCCGCCGCAGAAGACACCGGCCACAGAGCTGGCCCAGGAGAGCTTCATCAGCCTGAGGTCTAGTGGGCATCTGGGAAGTGCCCGGAGCGCTTTCCCAGGGCTCGCCTCCGGCCCTGCAGCTGAATAGGGTCCGGGAGGCTTGTTAAGGCAGCTGGAGATGCCGGACCGGCTGGGCTATGGACCCTGCAGGACCCAGTCTGTTCTGGATCAATCCCTCCTGCAGGGAGTAGACGGAGCTTGTGCCTTCCGCCAAGTCTGCTGGGCAGGTGATGGCTGGATTTTGTGCTCACAGTGTTGGTCCAAGTGGCTGTGAGTGTGGGAACAAGTACGGCAAACTGCGGGTCGCTCTTGCGCCCGTGACGGCTAAGCCAGTGGTTCGGGTTGTGAGCAGGTCCGAACTTCAGCTACAGAGCTAACTCTGGGTGAACCAGGGCCCCAAGGACCTTCCCTGTTGGGTCACTTGTTCTTCAACAGCGAAGTGTAGCCTCGCCCTGGGAACCACTGCTCTGTCGAAGGGCTGCACACTGCTCGAGACCCTGGTGACGACGGCTTTGAGGCCTCGCCCCGGGAACAAGGCAGAGGGCAGCGCAGACAGCTCCCTGAGCAGGCTGGAGCCTGGCTTCTTCAGAAAAGCTTCCAGGTGTCCACTGTCCTTTACTCCTTTACTGCCTCAAACCCTGCATCCGAGGAGCAGAGAGGCCAGGTGAGGCCCCTCCCGCCTCACTGCACAGGTGCCCCGCCCTGCCCCCCAGAGGCCTGGGGGCTCTGTCCAAGGCCCCGTCCCTGGGGCCCTGGGGCTGGGGTGGGGTGGGGAGGTGGTCCAAGTCCCCTCGGCGTCCCTGGTGTGAGGAGGCCTGAGCCACCATCTGGCCAGGGTCCATCCAAGGACCCAGTGTGATTCCAAAGAAGACTGCTGAGCAGAAGCCTCACTTGTCTGCTGGGGCCTCGTGGGCAGGCCTATGCAAGCCGGTGCCACCTCTACCCAGCCTGGGCCATCTGCCAGCATTAGGTGGGACAAGCTCAGGCCAGAGACCAGCTGTTTGGGGATGTTCAGCCCCTGTGCCCAGAGACCACACTGGGGCGGGGGTGTGTGCAGGATGAGCGCTGAGCTCTGGGAGTCTCAACACAGCAAGGATAAGCAAACGCAGGATGCTTCTGCAGCTGTGCCCGTGGTCCACAAGGTGACAGGTGGTCCCGAGACCTGGTGAGTGGACATGAGGACATCCCACATCCTACCCTGGAGTTGGGCTCTCATCCTCCCAGGGGGCTTTGAGAGAGGCCAGTCTAGGCCTAGGATCTTGGGTTGGCATAACAGTGGGCAAAGCTCAGCTTGTTTGGTTCTCAGTTTCCCCAGCAGTGCTGATGAGAATGGATACAGGGTGGCAAGAACTCAAGCACAGACTGTCCCTGGGACAGGGGTGACAGTGGAAACAGTAACACACAAGTGCCCAGTTTAAATCCAGAACAGATGGACAGAGGGCACAGGAGTCTCCTGGCAAGGGCACCTGTCTGGGCCTCCCAGAAGGTGGAGGAGGCTCGTGACCCACAGGGGCCTCTCTGCAGGGACCCCAAGGAATTCCAAGGGTCAGGTCCTGCAGCACATTCGTCCCCTGGGAGTCCAGCTCCTGTCCATCCAGCACCTAACTGGTGAGTGCCCAGGGCTAATTGAGGCTATGGGAAGACCCCCTTGGGAAGGAGGCATGGAGGGCACGACCCCAGGTGAATATGGGTGTGTTGTGGGGGTGGAGATCCCTGGGGGGCAGCATCCTCGGGGGGGCGCGAGGTCGTGGGTGCCAACCCCCGGCTGGGCAGCCGTGGTGGAGGGTGCAGAAGCCCGGGAGTGCAGACCCTGGGGAGCCCTCCGTAATGGGGGGCGGGGGAGACCCCTGGGGGGCGCGGCTATGGGGGACATCCTCAGGGGCGAGATCATGCATGCAGACCCCGAGTGGGCGGACATCACAGCGGCGTCTCTTCCTGCTCCAGGGCGTGCGGCGGCGTGTGGCACGAAGGCTGCAGCGAAGCGAGCTTTAGCAACGCGGGGCGGCGGCGCGCGCGGGGCCTCTGGAACGAGCGCCGGCTGTGCACGCGGCGCGCCGCTGCCGACCGCGCGTGCGCAGCCGGCAGCCCGCGGCGCTCTGGTCCCGCCCCAGACGCAGGCCCCGCCCCCGGCTCGGAGTCCGGCGGCGCAGAGGGCGCAGCGCTTCGGGAGGCGGGCGGGGCCTTCTCGGGGCTGGGCGGGGCCGGGCTGGGCGGGGCCGGGCTCGGGGCGCGCACGCGCGGGGGCATCTCTGTGGCGGGCGGTCCCTCGCGTGGGGACGAGCGTCCGGTCAGCGGTGCGTCCGACCCCGTGTCACCTGCAGGAGAAGCCGGTGTGAGCGCGGGGCATCGGGTGCCCCCGCCTCCAGCCCAGGTGGGACCGAGGACCGCACCCCAGGGCCGGGGCGCGTGCCAAGCCTGGAGGTGAAGCCGCGGGAGGAAGAAGAGCTGCAGAGGCGCGTGGTGCCCCGGGAGCCCTGCGCGGGCCGAGGACAGGCTCACTGGAACCTTCCTGAGCCGGGCTTAGCTGCCACGGGCCGGCCCGCGGGGACCCCGTCCTGAACCCTGCCCCTGTCCTGCTCTCCGCTTGAGGGTCTCCCGCACTCCCATCTGTCACGCGGGCTTTCCGGACCTCCGGGCCTTTAGGGAGAAAAACATCTTCCCCTTCCCCTTGCCCTCTGAGCTCACAGTCTCCTAACCCGCAAAACCTAAAGCGGTCAAGTTCTCCAACAGCACTGATCCCACCCCGCCCCACCCCCAACTCGGCTGGAGAAGCGGGAACTCAGACGAATCTTAAGAAAAATGGAGCTGGAACCAGAGGCTTGTGAGAACAGAGTAGCAGAAGGCAGAGCCGCTGCTGCAGAGAGAGAGGGAGCAGGTCCGGCCAGAGCGGGCGCGGCGGCTGGGCAGAGGAGCTGGGGAGAGAGCAGCTGTTAGCCGGCAGGGGAGGGCAGGGCCAGTTACATGTGTGTGGACTCGGTCGGGGCGGCGCGGGGCTGCTCCTCGGAGCCATCGGCCAGCACGAAGGAGTCCACGGACTTGCAGCTGAGGCGGAAGGGCGCCAGGCGGTGGAAGTTGCCGGGAGAGTGGGGGATCTGCACTCGGGCCCTCTGGGAGGGCACCACTGCCTCCCCGGGAGACAGCCAGGGCGGTGCCCGGCTGAGGATGCTGGGGTCCTCGTCGGGGGAAAACACGGGGTTGTCAATTCCTAGGAGAAAGGGCAGCGGCTCGTCAGCTTCCCAGGCTCGCCCAGAAGGGCAGAGGGGAGCGCCCCTCGGCGTCAGACGCCAGTGCATCCTGCAGCCGCAGCCACCTGGAAGGTCACCTGGAAGGTCAGGGTCACATTCTTTGGGGGGTTCGGGCCCTCCTCTCAGAGCAGAGACCCTGGCCTGCCACCCACAACTGTGTCGCCCTGTGGACCCAGCGCTCGACCGCGGGGTCCTCTCACCAGGGGTGGGTTCTAGGGGAGCAGAGGGCCGGCCCTCACCGGAGGGGGAGTCTGTCGCTGTGTCCTGTGTGATGTTTGCCAGGAACTCGATGCCCCCGCTCATGTCCTCAGCATCATAGCTGGCGGCTTCCTCGGGGTCCAAAAGTTCCAAATCTGATGGCGGCAGGGGAACAGGCGGAGAGTGGAGATGAGCAACGCCCTGGACCGGCTCACGGCGCCCCGAGCGTCGTCACTGCTGCCACCACCCCACCCCACCCCAGTGGCCTCTGGGCAGCTCAGTGGACCGTGGTGCCCAGATGGTCTCGATAGGATGGGGCTGGGCAAAGAGAAGCACACCGGGCAGGGGCTCTCCCCGCACCCTCCCTGGCTGCACTTGGCCTTTTTGAGGAGGAGGGAAGCTGGAGCGGAGGGGCTGCGGACTCGGGACGGGCGGGGAGCAAGCGCCCAGTTCCCGGCGCGGCTGACCAGACGGGCAGCAGGGGAAGCGGGGCAGCAGCCTGCAAAGGAGGGTTCTCGGTGCTGAGGGGAGGGGTCTCCCTGGAAGAAAAGCCCTCTGCACCCTCCCGCCCTCGGCCCCTGAGGCCCTGCCGCCCGCCCAGCCGTACCTCTCTCCTTAATGGTGAAATCCTGCAGGGAGCTTCCCATCGGCAGTTTCCCGTTGGGGATGCTGCTGTTTCTCTGAGAAATAGAAGGAAACTGCTCACAGCCGGGCCTCGCTATGGATCCGGAACCACTGGGAGCGCCCTGGGAGACCCTGGCCCTGCGGCCAGGGCGCCTCCCCGTGGCCGGGGAGGCCAGTCTGAGCCCGGCCTGCCGCCCCTCACCCGCTTCTGGGCGCGCTCCCTCTTGTACAGCTTCGCCCCCTTCTTGTGCGGGTGGAGCCCCAGCTTGGCCGACTTGAAGGACTCCAGGCGTTTGCGCATGGTCCTGTGGAAGACCTCCTTGTCCTGCTTCTCGTGTTCGTCTGCCGTTAACTCGTGTCGGCTGTAGAGGTGTTTGTACTGCGGGGATAGGACGTCGCAGCTGGTCGTGTCCGCATGGCTAGCACGCCAGGGCTGCCCCCACCCCCCGAAACGTGAGCCGGGGGACCGAGCCCTGACCTTCCGCCTCCCCCGTCTCAGCCTGAGGACCCCCCCCCCGCCCTTCGCCTCCAGGCCCTGCCCAAGGTTCTGGTGGGAGAGCCCCGGGCCGGCCCACCTCCTGCCGGGGCTTGTACAGGTACTGCTGCAGCGTGTGGTGCGTGACCATGTCCTCCGTGTCACGGATGCTCTGCCGCCTCTGCTCCAGCGACTGCATGTCCAGCCGCACGGCGCTGACATTCTCCCTCCTGCGCGGGGTCTTGTGAGCAAGTGCCACCCCCCTCCGCCCACCCCCGAGGCGGCACCCCTGGGGCCTGGGCTATCCCCCTGCTCGAGTCAGACGGTCCCCCAAGGGGCCTTCCTGGCTCCTGTTTAGTTGTCCCCCTGCTGTGCACCTGCCCCTCCAAAGCCCGGCTGAAGCCCCATCCGGGCTCCCACTGCTTCTCCCAGCACCTGGACACCCGGTGCTGGAGCCCGGAACAGCCCTCCACTGGCCGCAAGCCCAGCCAAGCAGCCCTGCAGAGCAGAGGCCAGAGGCCTGAGACCCAGGACCAGGTGGCTTCCATGGCGGGGGGACAAACTCTGATGAGGCTCCTGGCGACACCTGCTGACCCTTCCTGACCGCCTCTCTGCCAGTGCCAACAGCAGCAGCTGACTGGCACCGCAGGTGACTCTGGCGAGGGGCTCTGGGCCCGTTTCCCCACCCCCCTCCCTGTGCCGGTGGCCCCCAGACGCCCCCTGGCTGGTGCCTGCAGGTGGGTCGGGGGCTGGGGAGAGCCTTGCCCCCAGCAGCCCCAGGGCACATACAGGAGGTAGGAGATGGAGGCCTCAACGGTCGAGGGTCTGGGGGTGCTGAAGTCCACGTTGACCATGTTGTCGGTGCTGGGGGAGCGGATGAAGGCCAGGGAGCCTCGGCGCTCTCCCTGCGAGGATCACACAGCCTGGTCACAGCCGGGGCGGCCACGGGTGGCCTGGCCAGGGCGTGCCTGGCTGCAGGGAGCTGGGGGGCTGTTCGCTGGCCCTGTGGCACCTTCCGGCCACGGGAGGGCCCAGACCCCAGAGGCCACAGTGGAGGCCGTGCTGGGACTGGATGGTGTGTAGACAGTCGTGCGGATGACATGGCACTTTGGCCGCAGATGGGAGAGTGCTGGCAAGACACCGAATCCCTGCAGGATTGGGAAGGTGGGCTTGTCCCTGCTGGGGGGACCCCTCTCCAATCTGGAATTGAATCGGCTTCAAACTCCACAGAGAAGAGCCCCGCAGGAAGTCACCTTGCTGAGTCGTGGCTGGGATGCAGGCTGTGTGCCGGGGATGTGCCTGGAGAGCATGGTTGACCCTTGGGGGTGGGAGGAGCTGGGAGGGGCGGCTGGTGGGGGCTCCCGCAGAGCTGCTGCCGCTCAGCAGCGCAGTCAAGGTGGATGTGCTAACCCCGTCAGGTCTGAGCGGGGAGGAGCCCATGGGCCTGTGTCAGGATGGGGTGGGCAGTGGCTGCAGGGGAGGCTGGTGCCCTGCTGGGCACCTGTGGCACCAAGTGACAGGTCCCCAGGAGAGAGGGTGCAGGCAGCAGAGGGGCACAGTCTGGAGAAGCCCCCGCCTGCCACCCACATTCAGGCTCTGAGGCCTCCAGGGCCTGCACAGTCAGAGGCCGGGATTCTCGCCCTGAACTTCCCCAGCTGGGTCAGGGGTGCAGCAACCCTTCTAGAAGCGCCCATCCCATGGCCTCCCCTGCTGGAGCCTGGAGCTCGTGTACATGGGGGCTGTGCACTCAGCCCCACCAGCACCACAGAGTGGGAGCCAGGAGGTAACCCATTCCCGGGATGCCCGAGGGCCCACGAGCTCAGGTGAACTTGGCTGAGGCGCCAAGCAGGGTGTGGTGTCGCCCGCCAGCCGGCCCCACCCCCACCCCGTGGCCCCAGGGTGCAGGGCCCTGAGCCCAATGTCCAGACCCCAGGGAAGGTCCACACCGCATCTGTCTTGCTTCAACACCAACTCCAGCAAAGAGCAGACGAAATGGCTGGTACCTCGGCCACGTAGCTGATGGCGTCCTTCAAGTTGAGCTCGTGGAAAACATTCAGAATCCGATCTCGTGACTTTTGAGCCGACCTTCTCATAAGGATTTTGCTGAGGAATTTCCGATCAAAATTGGACCACCTGGGGGCGGGGGCAGGGCGGTGGTCAAACCAACAGCTGTCAGCACTCGCTGGGCCCTGGGTGCGCCGGGGACAGAGGGACCCTGCTGGCGTGGTGGGCCTGTTCCCAGCATCGACTCAGGATGGACCCAGTGTCAGCAGCTGGGGCAGGACACAGGACAGGCCCCCACTTTGACTTGTATGTACGACAACAGGCACACAGGAGACATTTAAGATAGAAGAGGAGCCTCCACGTTGCCACCCAGCACCCGCCTCCCAGTTGCGTGTGTTGTTCCCACCTGTCTGGCGGATGGCAGTGGTCACGGGCGGGCGTGTGTGTGAAAACGAGGTTACACCCTCTTCTCTAATGCGATGCTGCGCTTTTCACGTGCCTGCCTAACCCTCTGGAAAGGGGGGCAGGGCCCTGGGCTCTGGCTACAGTGATGGGGTGCATTTTGCCTGCAGGAGGGGTGGGCCAGGAAGAGCCCCCTGAACTCTCACACCTGGAGGACTAGCCTGCCGGAGGGAAGCTTGAACACAGCAGAGCATCCAGGTTGTTCAGGTTGGAGAGGGGGAGCCTGGGCCAGACTCAGATAGTCCCAGGGGACTGCGGGGGGGACACAGGTGCCCAGGGGGAGGAGGAAGGGATTCAAAGCCGGGAGGGACGTCCCCGGAGGGGGAGGGGCCCAGAGAAGCGGGCTCCCTGCAGGGCAGCGTCCCTAGGGCCCTTGGGCTCTGCGAGGTTAGGGCTACGTGACGCCAGTTTCCCTCTATAGCTGGTGGGCGCCGTAGTCACGTTAAAAGAGGAGGGGGCACTGACCCTGAGACAAACGTGCCTCTGAATTGTCCTCTGTCAGTTCAGTCAGGGGCCACTCCAGCCACTTACTTGTCTCTGAGATAGTTGTGTCCAATTTGCCCTGAAATGTCCTCGATGGCCGAGAGGATGTGGTCGAAAGCCTTCGGGAGGAAAGGCCCGTGGGTCAGGTCACTTGGGTGGCCCCTCCCTCCCCCGCCCCACCCCTTCCTCCCTCCCTCTACCTCCTCCCTCCCCTCCCCTCCTCCCTCCCCCTCCTCCCTCCCCCTCCCTCCTCCCTCCCTCTCCCTCCTCCCTCCCTCTGCCCCTCCTCCCTCCCTCCTCTCCCTCCCCTCCCTCCTCCTCCCCTCCCTCTCCTCCTCTTCGCTCCCCCTCGCCTCTGCCTCCTCCCTTCCTCCTCCCTCCCTGCTCCCCTCCCTCTCGCTCCTCCTTCCACTGCCTCCCTCTCCTCCCCTCCCTCCTCCTCCCCCTCCTCTGCCTGCCTCCTTCCCCCTCCCAACCTTCTCCTCCTTCCCCTCCCTCCCTCGTTCCCTCCCTCCTCCTCCTCCCTCTCACCCGCTCCCTCTCCATCCGCCTGTCCCCCTCCCTCCCTCTCCCTCCCCCCTCCCTCCTCCATCCCCTCTCCCCCTTCCTCTGTCTTCCTCTTCCCTCCCCCCTCCCTCTCCCCTCCCCCTTCTCCCTCTCCCTCCCCTTCCTCTGCCCCCCCTTCCTCCTTCCCTCCTCCCCCCCACCCCTCCCTCCCCCTCCATGTACCCGGCCATGCAGCTTCTCATTGAGCTTGGGCTCTCGCTGTTCACTCCTCTTCACCTTCAGCCACTGCACCAGAGGCTTGATGGTCAGGCCCTGGAAGACAGGGCACGCTGACTCTGGTGGACGGGACAGGCCCCCCCCCCGAGCCCACACCGCCACCCCACCCCCCCAGGGGAGGAAGGGGCTGCCCTCAGCCGCGTCCCCGGAGGGAAGGAGCCCCTGCCACGGGGTCACTGGGTGGCCTTGGAGGCCCGGCGGGCTCCCGGGATTCGCTAAAGCAAAGCGAGGCCCTTCCCGGACACGTCGACTCAAAGAAACATTAACTGGGGCTTCGTTAACCAGCAACAGCCGAGGAAGGACGTTTTTGGGCCAAATCGTGCTGCGTCCCCTGTGGGGCCACATGAAAACCTACAAAACGGCTCCTAGTTACTAAAATTACCAAACCCAATTAGGCCTGGCGCCTGCGAGGGTGGGTTCCAGTGGCGGGAGGCGGTCCCGGTACCTGGACGATGACGGTGAAGAAGATGACGATGAGGGTGGTGCTGACGAACAGGTTCTTCTCCTTGACCTTGTTCTCGTCCAGAAGGACCACCAGGGCGAAGGCCACCGCCCCGCGGAGGCCGCCGTAGGACATGACCACCTGGTCTATGATCTCCAGCTGCACCATCCGGTACCGGTTCAGGATCCAGGTCTGCAGCACCACACCTACGGGCCCGGCGGGCACTCAGCACTCCCGCCTCGGAGGGCTGCGGCCTGTGACCTGGCCCCTCCCCCGACGCCCCTTGGACCATCCGCCAAGCTCCGCGCACCCGGCAGCTCTGGAAGAGCTCGAGTCTCGCTGGGGCCATGGCTGAGACGGGCCAGGCCTTGCACCTTGGTGCCCTGGTGGCTCCAGGACCAGAGGTCACCCACATGCCTGGCATCTGGCCCTCATCTGGCGATGGTGGGCAGAGCAGGCACTGGTCACCTGGTCCTTCTCTCCCCCAGTCCCCCACCCCCAGGCCCTGGGTCATGGCACCTGGTCAGCACCACACATCTGAGGCTGGGTGAGGACAGCAGGGGCTTTCTGCCTCTCCCATGCCCAGGTCCAATGCCTTGGCTGCCAGCTGTGCCTGAACGACCACATCCAGAGAGGGTCAGTGGGAAGCCATGTGGGTTCCCTTGGGTTCCAGAACCTTCCATTCTGACTTCCAGGTTGTGCCATCTCAGTCATGAGGCCACAAGGCCATGAGAAGGCCTGTCCTTTCACTGAGGACAACCAACAGCCAGGCCACTCCGAGGCTCCACAGGGGGCTGTGAACTGGGGGTAGGTGTGTGTCCTTGGTTCCAGGGACCCTCCTGCAGCCAATCCCTGTCACTGCTCTACCATTTTCCCGTCATCCCTCCATCACTCCCCATCTGCCACCCTCCTCCCATCCCCCGTCCTCCTCCCATCCCCTGTCCTCCTCATCCCCCGTCCTCCCCCCGTCATCCCCATCCCCCGTCTTCCCCACTGTCCCCTCCATCATCACCCTGTGCCCCCTCCACCCTCACCGATGACCCGGTACACGGAGATAAAGACCAGCGTCAGGAGCACAAAGGCTGTGTTCCACTTCCAGATGAGCGGGTCCACGGCCGAGATGCCCAGGAACATGAAGATGATGGTCTCGGCGCCGCTGGCCAGCATCTTCATGGTGTAGCGCACGGTGGTGGCGGACTGCTCTGAGATGTTGGCCTTCACGTACTTCTGGCAGCAGATGCCGCAGAAGGTGATGCTGGGACACGGGGACGGTCCGCTGTGAGCCCGCAGACCCCGTGGCCCAGGGCCTACGTGCAAGGCTGGCACCTGTCTCCCCTCTGGCACCTCAGGGCCTCTGCGTCCTGGACAAACGCCCGCCCCGCTGGTCAGCCCTCCCCTTCGTGAGCACAGGGTCCCCCAGGGGATCAGCGCCCTGGACTGGACACCCGGGCCTCACACCCTGGCACCGTCTGTGGGCCCCTGGAGGGGCTGCCTCAGTTTCTGTCCCGGGGAGGGGCTGAGGCTCAGAGCACCTGGGAGGGGCTGTGTGTGGGCCCCTCCCTGTGGCGCCTCTGAAACTGCAGACTCCTCACATTCCATGCCCCCACAGTGAATTCCCACCCAGAGTGGCGAAGTGGGCCAGGCAGCCGGGGGTCTGGAGGCAGGCCACCCTCACCTGGGCGGGTCCCCGCCCTCCTGCCAGGGCGCCGGCCCTCCTCCTGGCCGAGCCCCCCAGCCCGCGGGGCGCAGCCTGCCGGCGCGGGAGGACTCACGCCAGGATGGCCGACAGCGACAGCATCTCGGACGTGAGGTAGGACAGGTAGGACAGCACGAACACGAAGCCGGGCTCGATGGTGCGCACGTGCTTGGTGAAGCGCGTTACCAGCGAGAGCAGGAAGGCAAAGACGACCCCCACCAGCGTGCCCCCCAGGCTCACCACGAAGAAGGACACTGCGGAGGCAAGGATGCGGCTGCGGCCCTGAATGGCCCTTTGTGGCCGCGGCGTGGGCCTTCTGGACTGCTCCTCGTTGGGGTTGCCTGTGACCCCCCGGGGCGCCAGCAGCTCAGCTCACAAGGGGCTGATTCTCTTGGAGGCCGGAGGCCGAGGCCGGCTGCTGGCTCCCGCCTCAGCGGGGAAAGCGCCCACGGGAGGCCCGGGCGCCCCACGGAGGAGGCGGCGCCAAGACCAGCAGCCCTGGGGCAGGGTTGGCAGCAAGGACTGCCAGGCTGCCATTGTCCCTGCCCAGAGAAATCCCTAGGACCTCCCAGATGCAGGGTCCACGTCCCCCTGGTGGGTCTGAAGGGGCAATGACCTTGCCTTGGGGGTGGCTGGGGCCTGAAACTCACTGGGAGGGACTTTTCCTGCCCAGGCTGTGGGCCCAGGGTGGGCCCAAGGCTGGAGCCCAGCCAGGCCCAGGTCTGCGGCCCGGCAGAGACGCCGCCCCGAGGGTCTCCGTTCTGGAGAAAAGGCCGCCCCTTCTCCCCTGAGGCACAGACCCGCCAGCCACACACCTAATCCCTTCACGCAGTCCACGCCGGTCACCTTGTCACCCCCCAGCGTCACGAAAGATTCAAACACGTTGTATAGGACCTGGGGGACAGAAGCAGACAGGACACCAGGTCAGCCCTCGGCCGGCCGTCCCAGCCGCAGGACCCATCGCACAGAAACTGAAACCACAGGGAGGAAAGTCAGGTGTCCCAGGAGGGCACGTCCCCAGGCAGAGCCCTGCAGGTGGGACCTGGAGGCAGGAGAACCATCTGGAAGGAACTGGAACCTTCAGGAGAAAACCCGGCCTCTTCCACCCTCAGCAAAGCAGGGCGACGGCCATTTCCCGCGACAAACCCTGAGTTTCGTTTTCAGGGACCTAGCAAAGCGGTGGGCCTCCAGCAGTGGGACGGTGCCCTGGCGTCTTTGCCTCCTGCCACATGACTTCATCCTGGGCTGCAGGGAGGGCAGCAGGGCTCTGCTGGCCGTGGGGCAGAGAGGGCCTGGGGTGGGCTGTGGGCCCCCGGGAGGCATGCATCTCTGCCCCCAAGTCTGTGCTCTCCAGGGGCAGAGGGAGACGCAGACCCGGGCAGTGCCGATGCCCCTGGGGCTGGGGGCACGGGCCGCTGTGCGGGTCATGGGGCCAGACCCCAGCCGCCCTGCCTCTTTACGAGAAGGTGGGTCGTAGGAAGACCAGCCTCACAGAGACTCCTCAGCTCGGGCAGAAGTTCAGGCTTCTATGGAGGCATGGAAGCCCTGGGCATTTAGAGCAAAGAGGGCCCCACGCATCCCTCTGTCTGCACAACCCCGGGGGGCCGCAGGGATGGACGGGGCAGGGGCTCAGACCCGCCGTTGACTGATGGGCAGGAAGCAGCAGCTCTGTGTGGCCCCCAGGAACCCTGGGGGACCCACGGGCCCAGTTTGGGGGGTGGCGGCTGCGCCGATGTCCAGACTGTGCCCTCACATGTCCCACACCGGAACGTCACTCTACACAGAACTGAGGCCGCCTCGCAGCCTCGCGGGGTCCTCCCGCCCCTGCCAGCCGCCCAGGGGACGGGCACACCTGGCTGGTCCCTCTCCTCAGTGCCCATGAGGCTCTGGTCACCCCCCGCTTCTCCGGAGGGTCGGGAAGGGACAGCGGTCTTGGGGGTCCAGCCATGAGGAGACCAAGGGCCCAGGGGAAAGCGGGGGAGAAGCGGGAGGCCCCGGGGAGCGGCGGCCGGCCCCCTGCGCCCGCGGACTCACCACCGTGACGGCGTCGTTGAGCAGCGACTCCCCGAAGACGATGATGAAGAGCACCTCGTTGACGTGCACCTCCTCGAACACGGCCAGGACGGCCACCGGGTCCACGGCGGCGATCAGGCTGCCGAACAGCAGGAAGTCCAGCAGCCCGATGTCCAGGTCCCCTGGAAGACAGGCGGCCATTGCAGGGAGCCCTCGCCCGCCCCCGGGGCAGGAGCGTCCCACCGGCGGGGCCTCTCCACGGCCCCCCCAAGCGTCTGCCCTGCCCCCGGCCGTCCCAGGAGGACCCTTCCTCGGAGCCTGGAGCCGCGGCTGCTCTGCAGAGACCCATCCCCGTCCTCCAGCCCGGGGCGCCCTGCCTCTGGGTGTCCCCGGGCGCCGCACAGCTCCACCACCTTGGCCGACACCCAGCCTTGACCGGCTGTGTCCAGGGGCTAAGCACAGCCCCAGTCAGCTGCGGCCCCTCGGGGAGCAGGACCCCCCCCACTCCAAACCCCAAGACCTTTCCCTGGGCCCAGGGGCTGGAGGAGGCCTTAGGTTGTTCCATCAATGCGGTGTAATCGCACCTGCAGGACCCCCGCAGCTCAGGCGTCTGGGAGGCCTGGCCAGGCATGTGGCCGGGCCTGGTGGGGCTGCCAGACGGCAGTGGGGGCTCAAGGAAGCATGCATGCTCCCCACAGGGTAGGTCAAGGTCCCAGGGAGACTTCCCCAGAGACGGGACCTTTGGCCCCTGTTTATCACGAATCTTCTTTGAAACTGAGATTTCGAGGTGGGTCTCGATTCTCGCGGCGGGGGGCGGGGGCGCCTTGCTCCTCCTCTGGTCAGAGGGAGCGGCCCTCTGGCCCCGAGTCTCGTCCAGCTGGTGGAAGTGTTTGAGGCCGAAGTTGAGCATGGACCGGCACCCGCGGTCCCCAAGTTACCGGAAATTAATGACCGAATTACCAAAACACGACACTCCTCTCCGGGCCTCCCTGCTGCCCTAGTGCCAGCAGCTCCGCCTCCGCCCCCAGAACCATAGCGTCGGGGGCTGTGCAGCGCGGCGGCCGTGCGAGGCCTCAGGCGGCCGACCTCACCCTCATCCGCTCCCGTTCCCCAGGCGGCTGATGACCGGCTCCCGGGAGGGCGGGGCGCACCTGGGACGATGCCACGGCTCAGCCACGACACCGACACCCGCACGGCAGGAAACACCGGCAGGAGCTGCAGGCGCAGGGGCAGTGCGAGGAGGAGCCGGCGTGGCTTCTCCCCACCCGCTTGAGTGGAAACTAGGCCCAGGCCTTCCGCTCAGGTCCAGGTTTACCTGGGCTCCATCGTCCTGCTGCTGGCCTCTGCTAGCAGGGCCTCATCCTCTTTCCCCCGGGTCCTGGAGCTGGGGGAGTGAGCCGGACCCCACCTCCAAGGGGAGGGCCGTTCCTGCCCACCGGCTGACCTGGTCAGACCAGACTTCATTCGAAAGAAAGTAGGACACGTGCCTTGGCCTGGGGATGTGTGTGGACTGGCTATGGACTAATTAAACCTTTTCTTGTTGCTTTTTTTCCTTCTCTTTTTCCTTTGTAGGGCCGCACCCGCGGCACATGGATGTCCCCAGGCTAGGGGTCAAGTTGGAGGTACAGCTGCCAGCCTACACCACAGCCAGAGCCGCAGCCACACGGGATACGAGCCGTGTCTGGGACCTGTGCCACAGCTCACCGCAACGCCGGATCCTTAATCCACTGAGCGAAGCCAGGGATTGAACCCGCAACCTCATGGTTCCTAGTCGGATTCATTTCCGCTTCTCCACAACAGGAGCTCCTGGACCTTGTCTTAAGCCAACCAGGAAGGTTAAGCGATTGCTGAGCACCGCTCTCACCCTCTTACGTCTGTGTCCTGCGTCTGAGCGTTCTTACACGGGGCTCGGGAACCCAGGACCCTCAGGAGCCCCCGCAGGCGGCAGCACCCACTCACCCATCAGGCCGCTGAGGAAGACGCCGTAGAGCGACAGGCCGGTGGCGGCCGCGTTCCACACGGTGCCAATGACGGCGTAGAGGAGGATGGTGCCCAGGTTGCCAAAGAAGAGCCGGTTGGGCATGAAGTAGCCGGCGTCCAGCACGATGGGGGGCAGCAGGTAGAAGAAGAAGAGGGTGGGCGTGAGGGTGAAGGAGGCGATGTGGTCGGCCGCCCAGACGATGCCGCCCAGCACCAGGCCCAGCACGATGAGCAGTGCGCTCTCAGGGACGACGCTGGTGACCTTGTGGGACAGGTGGAAGCCTGTGGGGGAGGAGAGGGGTCAGAGGGGCCAGGAGGCCACGAGGGAGGGGAGAAGGGGGGGCCATGACCCGATGGGGGAGGGCAGGGGTCAGGGGGCCGGCCTGGCCCCGCAGAACAGACATGGGCCTGGGAAGCCAGGCTTGTCATCTGACCTGTGGCCCCATCCCCCTGGCCCTGCCCATCCCCCTGGCCCCAAAGACACCCTCCTCAGATGTCTCCAAACCTTCTGCTCGGAGCCTGGCCCCTCCCTGCACGGGGAGCCCCCATGAGTGAGGCTGGAGGGCTGCATGGTGTCTTGAGGACGGGTCCCGGTCTAGGTGGGCAGACGGAGCCCCTGTCTCCAGCCCCCTGACCCACTCAGGCCTTGTCCCTCTAGTGGCACCTGGGGGCCAGGGCTCTCAGCCCACATGAAGCCCACCTGTGCCTTAATCTTCTCGGAGGGTCCCATGCAGGCTGTCCCCCTGCCAGACTCTCCCAGGTTGGAGAACCCAGGAAGAGGGCTGGCGAGGCGGGCTCCGGGCTCGCCGGCAGCATCCAGTCCCACCACCCACATGCAAGATCTCAGGCGACAGCGAGGCCCCTCGGCCCCCTTGCCAGGACCTCAAGGGAGGCCATCGCACAGACCACTGGGGCAGTTCGCCTTGGTTCTAGTTTAAGACTCAGGAAAAAAGTGACGAGAGTCTGTGTTAGAGGGAGGTGAGCCCGGAGGCCAGCTCCCTGGGTGTCCCCTGCCCTGCCCTGCTCCTCAGCCAGAAGGCACTGCGGCTCTGGCCTTACCGAGGTCTGCAGGCTCGCGTCTCCTGGGGGCTCTCCGGGCAGGGGAGGGGCCCTGATGGGGGCAGAGGGACAGGCATCCAGCACGGCCCAGGCCCAGCTCTGCTCCCAGAACCCAGGCACCCAGGCCGCCCTAGGCTTTGGGAAGAGACCTGGGAGGCCGTGGCCTCCCCGTGGCCCGTGGCCCCGATGGCCAAGTGACGGCCAGGGCAGCCCAAGAACCACTGCGGGTCCCAGGCCAACTCTGGGCCCGGAATCTGCACAGGCGCGGCTCCGAAGGCCCCGGAGTCGCACAGCCACAGCGAGGCCTGGGCTCGTGCCCTCCCGCCGAGCCTCCCCCGCCGTCCAATAAAGTCCACGGACGGCCAGCTTGTCTCCCCTCGTCATCCTGATGGGCTGGGTGTCCAGCAGCTGTGCTTAGACAGAGCCACTCCCACCCGCAGCCACGTCTCCTCCCTGCTGGCCTTTTTCTCAGGAACAGGTGACATCCGCTTCCGCCCCCACCAACTCCCAGCGAGCCCCGAGGAGCCACGTCGAGAGCCACGCAAAGCCCCTGCCGTTTCCTTCAAACAGCTTCCTGCTGTTGCCTTTGTCCCGGCTGAGCTCCAGCGGGGGTCACCTCGGGGGGTGGGGAGGAGCCCCTTCCTGCTCCTCCCACCTCCTCTGGGCGCGTGGCAGGTGCCTGGCCAGTGAGGCTTGGGGGAGGCTGGCGGCCCTCGGTGCCCACTGTCTGGGGGCCTCTCTGAAGATGGGACCCAGAGACCAGCTCCGCAGGTCACTGGGCCCTGGGCCAGGCGTGGGGAGCAGGGGTGGCCAATGATGCTAGAAGCGGCCATAAGGGCGGCAGAGAGGGACGGCCAGGGCTGGCTTCAGGCTCTGGGGCTCTGTGTTTGGTCTTTCACCAAATCTCTCCCCAGATTAGAGACCCAAGCAGGTCTGGACGCTGTGAATTTACCTTTGACCCTGCAGGGCCGACGGGGCTGAAAGGTGCCGAGGAGCCAGGTGAGCCTAAGCAGCGACCACACTCTGCCCCTCAGGAACCCGGAGTCCTAACCCTCCGCCACATTCCTGTGTGGCAGCCGGTCACTAGAACATGTTATTAATTTGTAAAATGGTGCGTGAGACCTGGGCTGACTTCAGCCCAGGTGCCTTGCTTGGAAGGAAGCTTCGAAAACCCACAGAAAGAGCAACTGGAGCTTTTTACCCCCAGGGAAAGAAATACACACACACACACAGTGTGGACGGACAGAGGGGCGTGCTGTTGGACACGCACCCTGTGCAGGGTGGGGCCTACTGAGTGCTCCCCTGTGTCCTGCAGAGCCCATCACAGCTGCTTGCAGGTGGCCCTGCCCTCATCCCCGCCGGGGGGGGCGGGGGAAAGAGCCGTGTGAGCACCTGTCCCCCGGGGGGCATTTCTTCCTGTCCTGTGAGCCGCGTATGCTCGGCCTTCGTGGCCATGTCACCAGGTTATCAGCCTTTTCTTACTGACAGAGGGACAGGCGGCTCCTCACGCACGGGTGCAAGTGCCTCTTCACTTTCGAAGGAACGGCCGCTTCGCATCTCACTGCTTTAGGTCGTCTTGCTCCCTGCCGACACCTCCTGCTCAGGTGCATTCGCTGGTGTTCTGTTCTACAGGAGCCGAGTTTTGGGTTATGCTTTAAAAAGCCGGTCTTACTCCTATTTTCCACGAACACTCAATTTTAAACATTCAAGTTTGGACATTCGATTTAACTTTCCTTGATTTGAAGAAAGAAAATATTTAAAAACAGTCCTGAAACTGAAGGACCTGCCCGAGCCCAGATGGAAAGCGCCCCCGAAATGTTCCTGAAACCTCTCGTGTGGGCGTGCCACCCCCCCGCCCCGTGCCCGCGAGCATCCCCGCGGCTGCGTGACTTTGACCTCCCGCCCCCCACAGCCCTTCCTGTGCCGTCTCGGGGGCATCGCCCACATCTGCCCTGCAGGCCTGGAGCCAGGGCCACGCGGCCGGGTCCCACTCACAGAATTCCCCGCAGGAGCTGTCCGCTCTCTGCCTGCGTCAGAGGGCCTCCTCTTGTCCTCGAGAAGAGCCTTGCAGCGGAGGATGATGTATCTTCGTGCGGATTTTCCTTCTTCCCCTGATACGGGTGACGGCCGTCGTTTCAAGGAGGCATCTGGTGTCCTCTGGGCCCACACGCGGCTCTCGAGGGCCCGAGGAGGCAGATTCCCCAGGCGGCCTCCCCTCGTCCCCGAGTCCGTTCCCAGCATTCACCTTCTGTCCCACCAGTGGTCCGACCCCGACACGTCTGTCCTGCTCCTGCTGTTTCTAGTTTATGTGTCAGATCTCGTGTCGCGTTAGTTCTTTACTAGTTTTCTCAGCCACGAAAATCCTCTTTATAATCTTGCCATCATTTTATGGTCTCAGTTAAGCTTGTTTTATTGACTTTGTGTTCTGACCCTTTCTGTGATGGAAGCTCTGTGGGACTTTCCTTCTGTTCCTCTGGGTGGCCCTTCCCTCCTTGGCTCCCGTCCCTCCTGTGTCAGTGTCAGTCGCCGCTGCGTCCACACCCCTCTGCTCTCTCCGACACAGGGACACCGCTGACTCACGCCCGCTGCTTTGGAGGCTGCGTGTCCTCCCTCGAGCTGGTTCGGGGGGCTTGCGGGTCTTCCTGGGCCCTGAGAGCTCTGCGTGGGCCCCTTGCTGCTGGCGCCTGGCATCGGGTCGGCCCTGGCTTACTGGCTTGTCTTTCTGGTCTGGGGTGAGGGGAGCCATAGCCGGTGGTTGGTCCTTTCTCCATCGTTGCCCAGAGGTCTGGGGTCTCTGGTGGACGGGAATTCTTCCCGCGCCGTCCCAACTGCCTGGCACCGGTCCGGCCCGGGCTGGTGGCTCTCCCCTCCCCGTGACCACAGGTCAGACCTCAGTCTGCATTGTAACGAGCTAATTAAATGGAAGACTTGATTGGTTTTAAATGGCAATTTGTTAGTAGCTCAGCCATTAAGCCTATAATGGGCGTTTCAGGAGTCAGGGGGCCAAGCTCTGAGGGCCCTGGGCGTCCGCGCCGCTGCGGCCGGGCTGGCGGGGTGCTGGGCCTCCCTCCTGGGAAGAGAGCGTGCGGGCAGCCTGACCCAGGGCTGGGAGGCCACCCTGATGCTGGGAGGGCAGAGGAGGTCTGGGGCCTGGAGGGATTCGTGCGCCTTGCCCGTAAAGGGCCAGCGTCCGAGCGGGGCCCCGACGCACCGGAGCCCTTCCAGACACGGGCTTCAGGGGGTGGCTCCAACCTGGCAAATAGTTGAGGTGCCGATGCGGGCACGTGACCCTGCTCCTAGGACTGACCAGACAGAGGAGAATGACGGCAGGAGACAGGCTGGCGTCTCTGTGGAGGCAAGTTAGGCGCTCCAGGAGCCTGGAGGCCCCAGGAGCCCAGAGAGGCTGGGAGGCCAGCACGCGGCAGGGACTTCCAAGCCCGCAGGGCGCTGGTGGCCAGGCCTGGAGAGTCACAGCCAATTAGGCACAGACGCGTGGCTGCGGGTGGTCACGGAGGAACAGGCTTTTACTTCTAATTACTAACCCCCTGACGGGCGGTAAAGGTCGCGTGGTGCCCGCCGGCCAGCTGGCCCCCTCTGGAGCTGGCCCCGGACAAGGCAGTGCTGGGGGCTCAGCAAGGTCACTGCTGATGCTCCCCATGGCACCTCGGATCGCAGCGGGGACCCGGCCTGGGGTCAGGGACCTTACATGACCCCCGCCCCAGGGATCTCAGCCCGATTCGGCTGAGTCCACACAACGCAGCCACACAGTAAATCCCTTGGTTTTACTTTAACGCGAACACGCTGCAGATGGTCACCCCTGCCTGACGCAACAACCTGACCACAGCGAAGCATACAGATGCAGGTGGGGAAGCCGCCGACGACCCTGGGAGGACGCGCGGCCAGAGCTGGACCCGAAAGGGCGCCTGCTCAGGGGCAGACACACACACACACAGGTCCCAGCTCTGACTAGCCGGCGTCTCTACAGCCACCGTGTGGGATCCCCTCAGCCCCTTCCAGGACCCAGGCCGGCGCTGGCTCAGCTCCCCACCCGTCCACGAAAGAGGAGCGGACGCCCTCACTCCGGCCTCCACGCCGCTGGCTGAGCTTGCTGAGAACCGTGGAAGGAGCTGTGGGAAGGGTGCCAGCCTCCGAGCCAGGGTCAGAGGTGAAGATGTTCACAGTGTCCGAAAATATGACCTGATGGACCCCGCACCTCCCGCCTGCCAGGAGGACCTGGGTGTGCGCAGGCTCCCGCCGGAGCGCGGGGCCCGGCCGCCCCGGGAAGGGCTGTGAACAGGGCGGCTCCCGGGCGGCTGCGAGGCCGGGCCGGGGGCTGCTTCCGGCCTCACGTGCACATTTTCAGGGCCGGCCCTGCTGCCTCCAAACCACAGGATGTTTGAAACATCGCATGTTTGCAAAACCCAAGCAACCTTTGTCAATTTTTGAACTGGAAAGTGAACGTTGTTAGGGAAGCAGCAGTGGCTTCAAGACTGAGCCATTGCGCACAACGCCCAGGAGCCCTTTTCCTTAAAAGACCCCGTCCTGCGTTCGCGAGCGCCCCCGGCGCTCTTGAAGTCCCCTGTCATTTTATACACTAGGACGGCGACGTTGTGCGTGGCCTGGCCTGAGCGCCAGCTGGCTCCGCAGCCGCCCGCCCCACGCGGCGCCCTGGCCGAGAGCCCCGCCTCGGTCCGCCTGGGTCAGCGGCTCCTAAGCGCGCCCCACACAGGGGGTTCACAGCTCCAGCTTTGCTCTCTCGGGTTCCATGCCCGGCTCTCACGCAAGGACCCGGGAGAAGGCTTCGTGATTGCTGTATCTTTGTGGCATCAGTGGGGCACCACTGTCCCAGTGGACCACCTATCAACGGCGTCCAGCCAACCATCCCCTGGGTAGTGAACACGAACCCTGGAAAAACACGTACAACAAACACCACACTGGAGAGACCAGACAGAGGCGGAAGCCAGACGGCCCTCCGCTTCGAGGAAGGGACGGGTCCTGGCTGGTGTCCCTGTTTTTGTATGGCTTTTCTCCAGAGGGCGGGCCCCGGCTGGGGCCATGCAGAGGAGCTGAAACTCGGGTGGAAACCTCTAGTCTTCCTGGACCGAAAACCCAGAGGATACAGATCAGGGTGACCTCAGCGGCGGCAAAGAGAGGGGCGACATTCCGGGAGGAGAGAGCCTGAGAGGACGAACCCCAAATTCTGCGGAAGGATCCTCTCCATCTCTGGGTGACCCTGGAGGAGTTACACACAGAGCGGCAGGTCCCAAGCAGCCGGCAGAAGCTGAAAATCCAGAGGTTTCAGCTGCTGTCAGCACAGGGAGGTGCATCTGGAGCTTCGGGCCAGTCTTGGCAAAATCGCCATGCGGCAACGACACCACCCCATCAGCGCTCTGCAGAGGAGCGTAACAGAGTACAGACCCTCCACCGTGGAACCGCCACAGTGGCCTGGAAACAACCCAGCAGTACCTGATACGTGAACACCAGGCAAACAGGGTCCCTAAATCAGCGAGGACCTCGGTCCAGACACGAATTAGCAGACGAGGCTGTAAAAACAGCTGGTACAACCACGCTTAAGGATGTGAAAGGAACTATACTCGCAATGAATTAACGAATAATGAATCTCAGCGGTGGGACAGGCATTGGCGATTTTTTTCCTAAAAGAGCCCGATGGTAAATGGTTTCCGCTCGTGGGCCACACATTCCGTTTTTCAATTACTCGGCTCTGTCCCTAGAGCACAAGACAGCCGTGACATCCATAAACAGCCGCAGCCGTGTTTCAATACAACTTTACTTACAAAACAGGGAGACAGTCCTTGGGCGTGGTCTGCTGGCCCCTGACATAGACGATATCTAGAAAAAGCAGAGTTCTAGAACGGAAGAGCTCAGCCTCTGAAATTAAAACGCCTGCAGGCCTAACAACAGGGAGAGCGAGCAGAAGAGTGTAAACTTGAAGACAAATCATTGAAATGATCCAACCTGGGTGTTCCCATCGTGGCTCGGCAGTAGCAAAGCTGACTAGTACCCATGAAGACGTGGGTTCAATCCTTGGCCTTGCTCAGTGGGTTAAAGGACCCGGGGCTGCCGTGACCTTTGGTGTAGGTTGCAGGCTCGGCTTAGATCCAGCGGTGCTGTGGCTGTGGTGTAGGCCAATGGTTACAGCTGCCATTTGACCCCTAACCTGGGAACCTCCATATGCCGTGGGTGTGCCCCTAAAAAGACCAAAAAAAAAAAAGTGTAAAGTGAACAGAGCCTCCGTGGCCTAAGGGACAACAGCAGAAGGTCCCAGGTGGGTATAAGTGGAGTCCTAGAAAGAAATGTGCGGAAAAATGGGGTAGGAAAAAAATCTGAAATAATAATGATCAAGACGCCCCCAGTCAGGTGAAAGACAAATGTGCAGACCTGAGATCGCGTCAGATCCGATGGTTTCTCCTGCCTTATCTCAGGTGAAGCTAGAACAGGGGCGAGAAAACCGAGGGTCCAGGGCAGGTATACTCGGGGAGAGGAGAGCTAAAATCGCAGGTCAGAGGCGAAGGGGGCGCCCGGACGTCGGGGTGAGCTGGGTGGGGGCTGGGCCACTGAGGCCTTAGTCACAAAAGAACTCGGTGAGCTCGAGCTGTGACAGGTACAAGGGCAGGAACCGGAGAGGCAGGTGGAAAAGGTCCAGGCCCAGGTCCCCTGCCAGCGCCACCCCGACGCCTTCCCCAGCGTGAGATGTGAGGGGCCGTAGCACGGCATGTGCTCGTGACTCTGCTTTTACAGAATGAGGAAGCGGGAGGCTAAACGAGCCAGAAAAGGCATTCTTCAAAGTTTTAAGGTGGAAAAAAATAAAAAATTAATGACATCATAGGGCGCTCTTGTGGGAGGAGAAAGATCTTGACCTTGGGAGCGCTGGCCGTCGGCGGGGGGCTCGGAGCCGGCGTGTAAAGACGGAGGCGGAGGTGGGGGGGGTCTGGACCCAGGCACAGGCCAATTCGCCTTGGGATGGGCTGGGGGGTCACCAACAGAGCCCCATGGGGAGCAAGGTGACGTCTCCTTGAGCTTTATACCCTCAGGCAAAAAATTCCAGCGTGGCCATTTTCTCTGAGGACATCTCTTGGGCAGATAAGGGGTGTGAGCAGCATCCCCAGGTGTCATAAACCACGCCTGCCACTCACGTGGCTGCCTGTCGCCCCAGCCACGGCTATCAGGGTGCTCCCAGCCCCGGCCCCCAAAGCCAGGACTTTGTCACAGCTGCAGCCCAGACACACAGCAGCAGGAAGCCAAGGGGACTCTTGACTTCTGATGTGGATGTCTCCCGGCTGGAGGGCAAAGGGCGCCCGGGCTGCGGAGACCAGAGGACCCGCACGGACCCAGGCGTGTGAACCACCCTGGAGGCCCACAGCTCAGGACACCCTCACGGCAACAGCTTTGCACCCCGAGCTTCCCGCCACGCGCCAGACCCAGACACAGGTGGCAGCGCTTTTGGAGTCAGGGTCTCTGCGCCCCGGGGCTTCTGTCCCCAGGGACCTGTGCTGCTTCTCACCAGCAAGTGGTGATTTCGTGCCTTTGGGACGTGGTGTCCTTGTCACAGAGGACAGTCCAGTCCTTTCTGGGCTCTGTTGTAGGACGAAAGCCAGACTCCTGCAAGGAAGGTGGGTTGGACGCTTCCTCCGAAGCCAGATGGAAGCAAAAGGGAAGGTGTCATTTATGTTCTTTATTTTAGGTTTCTGGCCAGGCCACAGGAAGTAGGGATCTGAAGACACTGCACCCCGGCCTTGCACCCCTCAGCCCACAGGGTCTCCGGGCACCAGGGCAAGTCTCCAGCCAGACCTGTCACCACTGGGGGCAGGCAGGGTGGTCCTTGAGCGTGAAAACCAGTGGCCAAAGCTCAGGGAGCAGGGGGCGCAAGCAGAGCAAGGGCGGAAGCAGCGGGGGAGGGCAGGGCGCTGTCCTTGCTGGGAGGCGAGTGCATCAACCGTGAGAAAAGACGGAGCAGAGACTAAACGCTGGCGGGGAGTTGGACGGAGAAGTTCAAGTCTGTCTCAGAAGATAGAGAGAAAGGAGAGGAGAGGAGAGAGGACCATGCGGGGACAGGGTGAGGGCGTCAGAGTGGGAGGTGGGCAGGACCACACCGGCTGGGGCTCTGGGGGAAGACGCGCTTCCCTCAAGGCACAGCACTGCGGCGAGGGAGCCGGTCCTGAGCATCGGCCCAGCAGGCCACCTGGCCGCTCCTGATGGTGGATGTCACTGTCCACGGCACAGGCAGTCCCCAGAGGAATCGGGGTCAAAGTCACATGTGGCGAAGCAAGAGTCCCCCCCAAAGAGGGCCTCCCCGACAGAAGACATGGGATTCTAGACGGGGTGACGGGAGAGCCCGGGGAGCCTGCGTCTCAGGAGCAGCAGGTCGGGAGCTGGAGCGCGGGCAGAGCAGCAGACAGTCCTTGACTTCGGGCGAAAGGAGAGGTTGTAGGGAGACGGCCCGGAGGTACGTGCCAGCCCACGGCTGCGGTGCGTGGAGCCCTTCCGCGTGTCTGGCCCTGCATCTTGGTGGAAACACGGGGACTCAGGGAGCAAGCGTGAGAGGGGCAGGTTGCCCACACCTGGGATGCTCACATCACAGCTCTGTCCCCCCCGGGCCCCTGAGTGTAGCAAAGCCGAAGCCAGGAACCACCGGGAACGTGCTGCCTTCACGGGCTGGGGGACACAGTCTGTGTTCCCAGGTCATCGGAGTGGGAAACCCTAAAGGATCAACCCAGAACTCCTGCAACGAATACGCGATGAGAGCAAGACTGCAGGATAGAGCCAGGGGCTCCCCTGTAAACCAGCCGTGAGCGGATGGCGCCTGCAAGGGAAGACGCCACACCTTTTACAACGGTGCACGCAGAGAACCACGCTTCAGCCTAAATCCAGCGAAACACATGCAGAACCTACGGGAGACTTCTAAACTTGGACGAAAGAAACTGAAGACGATTTAAATAAATGGAGAGAGGGTGTACATTCATGCCTGTGAAGACTCAATACGGTCAAGACAGCAGTTCTTTCCCACATAATCCATGCGTACAAAGCGATTCCACCCCCGAATCCCAGCAAGTTATTTTAAGCGAATGTCAAGAGACTGATTCTCAAATTTGTACGGAGAAGAGACCCAAGACCCAGACTAGCCACGGCCACATCAAGGGGACCAGGTCGGAGGAGGGGACACCGCCTGACCCTGCACTTGCTGTGGAGCTACGGTCACAGGGACGGCGCGGGGTCGGAAAGAAAGACGGCGGCCCGCGGCAGAGCAGAGAGCCGGCCCCGGCGGTTGGGTCACTCATCTCCCGCAAAGGAGCCGAGGCGGCGCGTGGGGCAGAGATGGTCTCTTCGACAGACGCCGCCGCCTCGCCCGACGTCCAGGCGCGGAGCACGGGGCCCGACACGCACCTCCCCCTCGCCGCGTCAACCCCAGACGGGCCAGGGACCTGAAGAAAAATGCAAAACCAGGAGGTCGCGGAAGATAAGATCGGAGGAACCTGGATGGCCTCGGCTTTGGCGATGACTTTTTAGATGTGATACCAAAAGTATGAGCAGTGAAAGAAAGAATTGATAAGCTGGGGTCAGAAGTGTCTGTAAAAGCCACTTCCCAGAGGATGAGGAGACGAGTCACATTCGGGGGGAAAGTATTTGCCGACAATGTTCGTATCTGATAACGGACAGTCATCCAACATATGCAAAGAGCTCTTACCACTCCATGAGGACAGAACAAACAACCTCCTTTGAAAAACGGGCCCCAAGTCAACAGACACCTCACCAAAGAAGATGTGCAGACAGGAGCTGGAACGCGGAGTGCTCGCACCGCACCTCGTGCCTTCGGGGAACAGCACGCCTGCCGCCCCAAGGATCCTTACATCCAGGCAGCGACAGCCCCACTGGTGGTGCAGCTGTGGCGCTACAGGGACCCCGTGGGAGTGCAGACCCCTCACGGCCTCTCCGGAAGACAGACCGAAACTAAACACACTCTTAGCACACGACCCAGCAATCACACTCCGTGCCCAAATGAGTCCAAAACTTGTGTCCACACAAACCCCTGTGCACGGATGATCGCGGCGGCGGCATTCGTCACTGCCCACACCTGAAGCAGCCAAGAATCCTTCAGCAGGGGAGGATAAAGGAGCCGTGGTCCAGCCAGACGGCGGGCGCTCACGCCGTGCTTCAAAGAAACGGGGAGTCAAACCCATGAAAAGACATGGAGAAACCTAAATGCCTGTTGCTAAGCGAGGGGACCCCTGGGAAAAAGCTCCAGACTGCAGACTGTGTGATTCCAATTCCACGATATTCTGCAAAAGACAACACTGTGGCGACAGAGAGACCAGTGGCCACCAGAGGGCTATGGGCCAGGAATGGAGAGGTGGTGCCCGGGGGTTTCAGGCAGGGACACTACCGTGACAGATATGTGTCATTAGACACCTGTCCACACTCACAGGTTGCACCACAGCAAGGGCGAGCTTCAAGGTCGACCATGGACTTCAGTTAGTGGTAAGGCATCGGTGGTGACAAACGAGGTGGTGGGCGAGGGCAGGGAGCTCTCTCAGTCTATCAATCTACAACTGTAGTAAAAACATTCAGTCCATTAATTAAAAAAAAGTCCCTCCCTCTGCGGCCGCAGGGGGTGCTCCTCTGGAGGGCGAGCCTTGTGCCGGGGCGAGGCCTTGGGGGGCCAGGACTGGACGGAGATGACGCATTCGAGGAGGAGAGGGGACAAGGGCAGTCTGAGAAACCGCCCGCTGCTCACCCCGAGGGACAACCTGCTGCCCTCGGCCTGCAGATCTCTGCCAACGTGACCAACTGGCAGGATCCTCCTGTGCTGCCACCAGGGCACGTCTGCACCAGAATTTCGCCAACGGAAGTCCCGCTTTCTAAGTGCAAAGAGTGTCGTTGCCACTGACCAGAACAGGGAGGGGCCTCCCCACAACAAGTTCGTATCTGATAACGGGAGGGGGGGTGAGGGGCAGAAACGTTCAGAAACCAGCTCCGGCCACACGGTCCCGGGATGGTCGGGCCTGGGCCCGCTCCCTTCTCAACCCCCCGCGCCTCAGTTCCTCAGAGTCCGCTGAGACCTGGGCCACATGGTGGGAGAGGCCCTCCCTGGGCGCAAATCGCCTACACAGCAGCCCCTGCAGACCCCCTGCGGACACGTGGCGCTCCAAGCAGGGGGCGTCTGGCAGGGCTCCACCCAAGCTGGGGCCGCGCGCCCTCCCCGCTCCCCCCCCCCCGCCCCTGTGCAGCGGCCCCAACCCCCCTGCCCCCTGCGCAGCCCCCCCCACCCCACTCCCCCATGTCCCCTCCCCCTGCGCAGCCCCACCGACCCCACCCCCTGCACGTCCACCCCAAGAGGCATGAGCGGACCCCTGTCTCGTCTAATGTACTCCAGCCAGGCCGGTGCTCAGGCTGAGGACTGAGCAGGGCCCTGGGGCTCCTGCAGGTGGGGCCGGAACGCGAGGGTCCCACGCAGCCCAGGGCGACCTGCCCCCAGATGCCGGATGCCACCCCAGGGGCGGGAGGTTGGGCTCAGGCCTCTGGAGACCAGCAGTCCTGGCGGTGGCCCTGGACCCCGAGATCCTGCCCAGGCAGCACCGGGCTTGGGCAGGCGCCCCTCCTATCTGGGCACTAGACTGCTTTCCCCGTCACTTTTGCTCTTGAGCACCAGAGCGAAACTCAGACCATGAGGGGACCAGGGTTAGTGATGGGAAGTCTGCGGCCAGTTCCCTGGGTCAGGGCCCCCAAGGCAAGGCGGGGGTCTGGAGGGCGCAGGACAAAGTCCCTTGGTCTCTGTCCACTGCACCAGCTGGAGGGTGTCAGGGTCCCAGGGCTCGGGCTGGGGGCCGCTTTCCCCACCCCGAGCCTGTGGCCACGGTTTGCGAGGGCGAAGAGAGCAGGTCCTTGTGTCTGGGCAGCCTGCCTCTGGGCCTGCCAGGGCCGGCCATGGGGGTGCCCCAAGGAAGCAGGGGGTGCCTCAGGCCCCGGAACGCGGAGCCAGGGGCAGGGCTGAGGGCCGAGGGTGTCTAGCCGTCAGAATGTTCTTGGTTTTCATCAAGGTAACGAGTAAGGAATTTTTTTTTTTTTTTTGTCTTTTTGCCATTTCTTGGGCCGCTCCCACGGCATATGGAGGTTCCCAGGCTAGGGGTCGAATCGGAGCTGTAGCCACCGGCCTACGCCAGAGCCATAGCAACGCGGGATCCGAGCCGCATCTGCGACCTACACCACAGCTCACGGCAACTCTGGATCGTTAACCCACTGAGCAAGGCCAGGGACCGAACCCCCAACCTCATGGTTCCTAGTCGGATTAGTTAACCACTGCGCCACTACGGGAACTCCACCAGTAGGGAATTTTGACAGCAGAGGTTCAATCCCAGAGCCCTCTCAGAAACCTGAACCAGCCCTCTTTTCCAGGGTATCCCCTGGGTGGGGGGGTCTCAGGGAGGGTGTGCTGGGCCTGCCTGGTGCCCATACGGGTCGAGTGTGCACAGGCTCCCGCCTCACACACTGACCCCGGATCCCGCCTCTGTTCACTGATTCTATTTTAAATGACCGTCAGATGATCCTGCCCCCCGATCCCAGCAACACTGTCCTAGAGACCCCAGCACTGGGCCACCTAGCAGCCAGGGTCTAAGGTACACCTGCTTGGGGCCAGCACCAGGTCACAGAGAGGCCACTCCTCACAGGCCTGGTGTGCAACACCCTCTCCAGCTGGCACTGGCACCCACCATGATGAGGCCGAGACGTCATCCCACCCCAAGGACAGGTGGGGGCTGGGAGGCTGCAGGTAACAGGTGTGTGGGGGCGGGACGGCCCACTCCCCTCCTTACTCAGCATGGAGGACACGAGCCCCTGCCTTTGCTCGTGCCACCAGGTCTACCACCCACCCCAGATGCGGAGACGGTCGTTACCGTGGGACTGTCTTGGCATTTTCGTTTTTGTTCAGCTACTGTTTGTCGATCTCTTACTCAGGCCAGGAGCCGTGCATGGTAATGACAACGTCCCCAGCATGTCCCCCAGTCATCTTCTAAGCACCTGTTTACGTCCCCACCCGAGGGAGATGCGAAGCTTGCCCTGTCCCTCCTGAGGAGGCTGAGGTGTCACAGGGGACAGCAGCTTGCCCACGGACAAGGCCATCAGAGGTCCTCTTGGACGCAGTGACAGACCAGGCAGAAGCCAGGCTGTGGGAGGCCCTGCAGAGTCCTCGATTTCTGAGGGTGCAGGCAGACAGTGGTGTGGCCAGGAGCCTGGCCTGGCAGTGCCTGCCCAGGACAGGGACCGTCCCTTCCCCGCCGTGGTCCATGCTGCTTGGGCAGACTCACGAGCACGGGCCTGGCCCCGGCCTCACCCCAGCAGCTCCAACGCGGGTCATTGGGCCAACCCCCAGGAGCTGATGAAGGTCTGAGGCTGGAGACTGCACACCCCGGGCTACAGGGCAGTGGGTGCCCCTCCGCATTCTCAGCCGAGGAGCAGGACGAAGATTTTGCTGCCCGCAGAGGTAGAGGGGGCAGCGGTCACGGGGAGGCTCTCGGGCATGTCCTGCTCGGGTCCTGAGTGACCGCTGGTGCTGCGTGGGGCGACGCCACCTTCCAGGAGCGCGTCCTCCCAGGTGACCTTCGTGACGTAGCAGTGCTGATGAGCAAGCCTGTCCCAGGGTGCCTGGTGCCTTCTCAAGCTGGAAAGGCCTCTGGACCCCAGGACACAGCTCTCCTTCCCCGCCTGCAGGCTCTTCCCGGCCACTCCCCTGGGCATCTCACCGGCTGAGGCTCCCTCAGCCTGTGGGGGCGGGGGGGGGGGTTGCCCACCAGAATCCTCGCCGGACACCCGGCCCAAGAGCCTGTGCGCCTCACCCACGCCTCACCGGCCCCGGCAGCGGATGCTGGCATCCCAGAGGCAGGTGGGTGGCAGATCTTAGCACCACAGGTGAAACCCCAACCTGCGGAACCAGCATGCAGGGCCGAGCACATGTGTGCACACGCGGGGGCCTGCGCGGTGGCCTGGCACGGAGGGTCTACACCCCGCTGGCAGGCGCAGAAGGGGGTGAGCTGTGCCGCGCACCCAGCGGGAGCGGGTCAGGTTCCAGGAAGGCAGGCTGGGGAGGCCGCAGGCTGTGACCACTGCACCCCAGCGTCTAGGGCTGGTCAAATCCAAGGAGAAAGGGAGCCCTGTGGGCTGGAGGTTTCCCGCCCCTCGCATTGTTCCGAAGCTGCTGGAAATGGGCATTTCCGGCTCTCACGTCCTGCCTCCCCAGCTAAGAACTCAACACCACCTGGACTTTGGCCCGGAGCCTCCGCAGGTGGTGGGTTCATTGCAGCCTTTCTGATTCACCCTGGAGGAAGCGGGCCGACCCGTCCCCCCGCCGCCCCCCCACGAGCAATGGGTGGGCCCTAGAGGACCCTGGTCTGCCCTCAGCCCCAGAGGCGGAGGTCCAGGCTCTTGGGGCACCCCCCCCAGGACTGACCAGAGCCGTGACTGGGCATGAAGCAGAGGGTCACCTCAGAGGACCCGGCTCAACGCCCCCCAGATACACACCCTCCAGCCTGTCCTGTGCCCACCCTCCAGCTCTAACCACCATCACTGTGGCTCATGTGGCCCTGACACCCCGTACGCCGGGGTCCCTGGGCGGCACCTCCACCCAGGCCGCCCCCGCCCCCCCGGCTTCCCGCTCGGGCTGCCCCCCTTCGCCGTGGTCCCTCTCAACTGCCCCCCACATGGGAAGCCTGCACCCTGGCCGCCATCTGACCCTGCAGCCTGGACTCTGACCCCCGTGTCCAGGAAACCCTGGGGCCCTCCTTTCTAGAGCCGAGGAGTGAACAGCTGGGTTACAGCAGTGGACCTGAGACGCAGCCACAGCTCCAAGGAAGGAGCCCAGGCACACCTGGCAGGACCGCAGGACCCTGGGACGATGGCGGCACAGAGGCCAGAGCAGAACCGCCTGGCTGGGCCCTCAGCACGGACGCCTCGTCCCACCGGGGCCATCAGAGTCCCTGGAGGGCAGAGCCTGAACCCCAGGTCCGATCCTAGAGCAGCTGTGCACTGCGTGTCTGGCTTCTTTGTCACGACGAGTTTACGGGAAGAATCTTGTAAAACCAAAGGCATTTTGTCAACATTACAAGTTGCCCTGGGGCAGCTCGGCTCAGAGGTTGGGGTCTTATCTGACCGGAGGGGTCAGGTGTGCCCCGTAGCCCCACTTCCCTCCCTTGGCTGCTCCTCCAACACTCCCGCATGTGGCCACCTCAGGGTCTTTGCATGGGGGTCCGGACCCTGGAAGTGCCCCCTGACCCACAGGGCTCGCCCCTCCCCAGCTGTGCTGCTCCCTCCTCGCTGCTCTGCTCCAGCCTCACGTCCTGCGGGCTCGCCTGCCCCCAGGGAGTACACGCTCCCAGCCCCCAGGGATGTTCTGCTGGGAGCTGGCCGTGTCCTGGGGGCCTGTAGCAGAGCCAGACGCTACACCAGTGTGCAGAGCTGTGGCTACTAAAAATCAAGCATTTTTGGCTGCGTTAATCAAATAAACTGGATGTTTAAACGTGCATGTCATCGCTGTGTGGCGGATACTGCGCTGCCCGGGACCCGAGTCCAGGCTCCCTCCAGGAGGCTCTGGTGCTGAGACCAGCGAGCCGGGACCCACGGATCCGCTCTGCTCTGTCTTGCTCCCCAAGGCAGGACTGAGTGTGAATGGGCTGAATTTCAGCTTGAGGTGGAGCTGCTTCAGGCCCGGCCTCTCTGCCGCCCCTGGGCCAGCGTGGCAGCTCTGGGCCTGGCGCACCCAGCCGGCTTGTGTGGGGCAAGCGCTGCCCCCAGCAGCCCGGCCTCCCACGGGGCTCGGGGCTGAGGCACCTCATCTCCCACAGGGTGTGGTCACCGGGCGGGTCCCTCCCGGGAGGCCATGTGGCAATTCGGGGACAGCATTTGGCGAGGGAGCTTCGGAGCCCCTTCTGGGGTGGCATCAGATGAAGCTCTCTGGGTCTTATTCCTGCCCCTGCTTCTGGGCGGGTCCCTGTGTGCGCCCAGGGCGGGCGGGCCTCAAGCAGATGCTGCCCCCGCCTTGGCAGAGCTGACCTGGTTGACCTGGTTGAGCTGACCTCAGTGTTGAGGGGCGACCTCAGGCTCGGGGTGGGCTGGGGGCTTCCAAGCTCAGATTAGGCGGGGAGGGATGCTGGTGGGTAGGGCTCCCCCCTGCACCAGCGGCCGAGTCTGGGCTTCAGTGGGAAGGCAGAGCTCGCGGCAGCCATGCACGAGGGGGGACCTCCCTGCCCCCTGTGCCCGCTGCGTCCCAGGCCTCTGCTGCCCCACCAGCCCTCCGCCGGACCCCACCACTAACAGTGTACCCTCCCCGCTCCACCCCAGGGCACGGGCCCTGGAGCTCAAACCCTGACTCCGATGGGCCCTGTAGGCGGGGCTGGGTGGGGAGGGGCCTCTGCAGGTGGCTGGGCTCCCCCAGCACCCGCCCTGCCCTGTCCTGCCCTGGGCAGACAGAGGGGACTTCGCGGTGTGAAGGCGGATGGCAACGGGCTGGAAGGGGGGCTGTGAGGTCAGAGGGTGGGGCTGGATGGGAGCCAGGGCGCCGGCACGGGGTGGCCAGAGAGCTGCCCCAGCTCATGCTAGGGGCACACCTGGGTGGCCTAGGAGTGTCCTGACCCAGGGGCTGTGGCCCCCAGCTGAGCCGGCCTCTGCCCAGGTAGGGCACCAGTCACTCCAGATGCCAGCGCAGAGTGCTGGGGAGGCAGACTCTGCCCAGACCGTGGGGCCAGGCAGGTCCCCAGGCCCAGCAGGGGCAGAGCTGGAAGAGTCCGTTCTGCCAAGGGAGGAGAGCCTAGGAGAGCCGGCCCTGACCTTGTCCTCGGCACAGAGCCCCCTGCCCCCGCGCTGCTGCACGGTGGTGGTAAAACTTGCTGTCAAGGGGCTCAGACACCGGGAAGGAATAAACCAGGAGGCTGACTGCGCCCCAGCTCGTGAGAGCCCAGGTAGGGGTGACCTTCGGCCACACAGAGGGCCGGCCCCCGGCCCAGCTCCGACAGGGACTTGCAGGCCTGGGCACACGGCCGTGACCCGCCTGGACGCCTTCCAGGTGGAAAGCTCCCTGGGGAGTCCCTCCTGCGGAGCAGGCAGGACCGGCGCCATCACTGCCTCCCAACCTTTGTCCCCTCCCTCAGGAACCCGGCTTGGGCGCCTTGGCCCCAGGAGCTGGTGGCTCATTTTATAGCCGGCGGCTCATTCTCCCACAGGCAGTTCCTGAGACTTTACACCTTCGGCATGGCCGTCCCTCCCACAGGGACTCGGGAGAATTGGTTCCAGGCCTTGGCTGATGAGTCTTGATTCTGGTCCTGCCAGGCCCGAGGGCCCCCTGGGCACATGGGCAGGTCTACACCTGGGAGGACGGGGCCCGCCAGGGACGCCGCTGCTCACTCTGCCTCCCTAGGTCACCCTTGTCCTGCAGACCGTCTCATGTCCTCCAGGGGTGGAAAGGACAATTCAATGGGCTGGGTGGAGGGTGCCCGGAGCCAACAGGGAGGAGGGATGGGCTGGATGTTGGCTGGGGGTCAGGGTCCTGGGACCAGAGCCCGTGAAATAGAAGCCACCGGGAGGTAAATACTGTCCCCACGTGACCCCCCTGCTGGGGAGAACGATGCAGGGCAGGCACCCAGCTCTACGTGGGAGGAATCCACCAGCGCGGCAGGTGGTCTCACAGAAGCCTGGGGGTCTGTGCCCCTCCCCCGGGGCAGGGCCTGGGGCCAGACTGCAATCGCGCTGAGCAGGCAAGAAGCCAAGTTGGGGTCCAGGGCCTGGAGAGCAGTCTGAGCAGATAAGGCAGCTGCCCACACATCAGAACAGAGCGGGACCCCAGGGCCGAGCTCCAGCTGGGGCACAGCTGGGAAAAGGGACTTTGCATCTCCGCGAGCTGAGGGGCTGTCATCTCTGCAGCCCCGGGTCTTGGGGGGCAAAGCGGTTAAGGTGTGACGACACTTGGTCCCCAAGCCCCCCCTCCTCCCGGGGCTGCCTGGGGGCCACTCAGGCTCCTGCTGGTTAGGAAAGTCCCCCACCCGTGAGTCTCTTCCCAACACTGGGTGAAGAGGGAGCTGGCGACTGCATCCTAGGAGAGCACTCTCGAAAGCCACAGGGCCATGGGGGAGGGGGGCCGGGGTCTCAGAGGACCAGCTGCTGGGCACGACCAAGCCACCTGCCACCGCCCAAGCCACCCTCAAAGTCCAGGTGGGCCCGTCAGGCTCTGGGGTTTCCCAGGGTGTTTCTGCCAGAGGGTGGGGGCAGCCTCCACTCTCCTAGGGGGTGGGGGGCTGATCTCAGGGAAGGGAGGAGGGAGAGAGAGGGAGAGGGAGAGGGAGAGAGAGGAGTCTTCCAAATTCCCTCTTTCTCCAGGAGCACCTGCCCTGGTCACCGTGCCACCTCCAGGGGCCCTCCCCAGGCTGCATGACGTCACGACCGCTGTGGGGCCAACATGGCCCACTGAGCTGGCGCTGTGGCCTCCAGGGTGGAGGCTGGAGGATAGAGGATGGGACGAGGGGGAGGGAGTCCAGCCTGGTCCGAGGCCCAGCCTGACCCTGGCGTGGGCGGCTGCAGACTCGAGACCCCCTGCTCTGGGGCAGCCCGTGGTCACCCAGAGTCTTCACACGTAGGGGCAGACACGGCCACTGTAGGATGGCCCTAAGGTTGCCCCCTGCTGGAGAGCCGCTCCCTGGCCTCTCAGCCCCCTCTTCCCCTTCCAAGAATCCTATGGACGCAGCCACAAGCAGACAGGGACTGGGCTCCGGGCTCGGCAGCCGCCCCTGCCCCTCATCTCTGTCCGAGGCGCAGGGAGACATCCTCTAGAGTCACTTGCTGGCTTGGAGGTGGGGCCCCTGGGCTCCAGGTGGGTCCCTGGAGGTGCTGGGTGCGGGTTGGCAGGCCCCAAGGTGGAGGGAGAAGGAGACGCTGCGGGCTGGTTGGGCCAGGACAGGTTTGAAGGGGTGGGGTCTCCAGAGGGAAGGGCCTAGAGCTGGGTCTCGGGAAGCCCACGCTGGGCCCCTGGAGGGCCGCGGGGACTTGGGCAGGGCCAGTGCGGTGGACTCCAGGGCTCGGGGCGAGGCTGGGAGGGGCTGGCCACGGGGAGGCTCTAAGATGGGGAGACCATGTCTGTCTGCAGTTGATGGGGAGACCCCAGGGCTCGAACAGCAGGAGCCTCCAAGCCCAGGGCAGCCCGGCCGGAGGGCAAGCGGGGCAAGCCTGCTCAGCCCCATGGCTGCCCTCCGGGGTCCTTGCCATGTTCCCTCAGAGCCCCGCCCAGACCTCCACCGCCGGCCTCTTACCCCTCCCACGGGGCCAGCGACCCCAGGATGACACCAGCGAGGGGCATGGGGCATGGGGCTTTTCAAATGGCGAGTCAAGTGCCTGCAGGAAGACCCAAGCTATGCTGATCCGGGCCTGCCCGGAACCGGTTGGAGCAGCAGCAGCTGCAGCCCCCAGGAGTCCCCTCAGGACAAGTCCAAGTGCTCTGAGACTTGGGGCAGGGCTCTCCCGGGGGAGCGGCAGATGCGACTTCCAGGGGCGGGCCCCACATCTGGCCAGGGCTGGGCCTGCACAGAGCACACACGGTCACCCCAGCTCCCAGGCACGGACCCCCAGAGTGTCACGGGTCCACCCTGCACCGAAGAGAGAGGCAGAGGGGACCCCGCCCTGCCCTGGACCCCGGCCTGCTCCCAGGGGAGCCTCGGGGGGCGGGGGGACTGGACCTGCCCCGTAACCGACCAGGAGAAAGTGGTCTGTGTCAGTGACCGCCCCCAACACAGCAGAGGCGTGGGGGTGGGGACATGGCGTGTGACAGCCCATCTCAGTGCTCAAGTTTCGCTCCTGACATCACGACCCCACAAGGAAGCTGGGGGCTGGAGGGTGGATTGAGCAGAGACCAGACAGGCAGGACCAAGGAGCTAAGCAGACACAGAGGAAAAGGCACGGGGGTGGGGGCAGGGATGGAGAGCCTTTAAAATCAGGACGAAGGGAGGGACTTAGCTGAGGGTCGTTGGCATAGCAGGTGGTGGCGAAGGGAAAACAAGCTATAACCAAACCCCCAAACCCCGGCCAAAGTCCTGCAGCCACCTCTCCCCAAGCCTGTCTGTCCCCTCTTTGCCAGGCCCGTCCCCATTCCCAAACCACTGCTGGCCCATCCCTGTCCCTGCTCTTCCGTGGGGAGGAGGGGGGCTGTTCCTCAGACCACCCCCACCCCCCAGCAGGGCCTGCCCCGGATCCACCTACTGCTTACGAGTACCCCCTCCACCCGCTGGCACCAAGACCCTCCCAGAGCTGAGCGGCACGCAGCCGCTTTGGTCCTCGTTGGCTCACGAGAGAGCTGACCTTCCTGTCACCTTGCCGGGAGTCACCTGCCAGTCCCACTTCGCTGGCTCACTGGGGCAAGTTAAGAGAAGAGAAATCCACCTGACAGACCAGGATTTTAGAAAGAGAAGCACCGTCAAGGGGAAACTTGCTCCTATAAATAGGATTTTATTGGTTTAATCTTGAGTGGCCCCATTCTCCTTTCTGCACTGGGGACGGAGCTCCAGCCCTCAAAGGCAAGAACATTGCTCCCTCAGGCATTAACAGCCCCGACCAGCCCGACCGACGGAAACCGCGACTGCAGCAGCCCCGGCACAGGGCAGCCGCGAGCACTGCCAGCCTGGATGGGGCAGAAGGGCAGGGAACTCGGAGCCCTGGGGAGCCTGGAGTGCGGGGCCTCGGAGGCTGCGCCCGCCCATCCGGGACAGGTAACCCTCCGCCACCAGCACGGCCGCTACGGGCCCGGCCAGGCTCGCAGTCCCCGAGCCTCCCCCTGCGCGACTCAAGCGCCGGGATCCCCGGGCTGGCCGCGGCGCTCCTCCACCGACGCCGGACGCGCCAGAGCTTGGGAAGAAAGCTGCGCGGGAGCCCGGCTCTGTCCCCCAGGGGCGCAGATGGGAACCTGCAGACCCTGCGGGAGGAGGGGAAGTTGCTGCAGGGCCGGAACCCCGCGCCCACCAAGCCCCAGGCCGCTTACCGATCTTGGCCAAGCTGGCCACCAGGATCCAGAGCGCAATGATGTACGGGTCCTGGACGTGGTGCCATCTGAAGGTGACCACCTCGAAGCCCTGGACGTCCCCGTGCGTGTCACCAGGCACTTCCTCCGTGCCCTGTGCCTGAGGCAGCTCGCCCAGCGCCAGCAGCATCAGCAGCAGCCCCCAGGCGGGCCGCGGGGCCCGGCACCCCGACATCGCAGCCACTGCTCAGCGCCTGGTCCGGATGATCATGTCGAGAGAGCCCTGCTGTGCTCGGCCGGCCGTGTGGCACCGGCGGGACCGGCGTTGGCGGCGCGGAGCCGAGCTTGCTCTGGGTGCCGGCTGCCGTCCCGTCCCCGCCCGCCGGGGTGGCCTTTAATCCGGCGGGCCCCCTCCCGCCCCGGGGCGGAGCCTTCCCGCCCGCGCCGCGCACACGAGCGCAGACGGAGTCGCATGCCCTCGGCACGCCCGCCTGGGCCTGGCCGGCCTCCTCGACCTCCACCCCCACTGGCCTGCGCCTTCCCCGCCTGCCCGGCGCTGTCCCTCCGCCCTCTCCTGGATGGCTGGCTGGAGGGGGCAGGCCTGGCCACTGCCTCCCTCGGGGTGGAGTGCAGCAGGGAGGGGCGTGGAGGTGGGAGGCTGGGGCCCCTCGGTGGCCTTCGCGGGCTCCTGAGTTGCCTGGGGCCACTGTGGACGCACCCAGGAGGAGGCCTCCTTATCAAGGGTGGGGCGGGGCTGCCCAGACCCCACGAGCCCGCGAAGGGTCAGAAGCCGCTGGGCCTTAAGCCTCCTGCCGCATCGTCATCTGAAACCTGCGTTTCTCGACAGCATCCGCATGTCAGACACCAGCTGCCCCCGAACCTTGGGTGGTCAGAATCCAGGCCCTTCTGCCCTTCCAGGCCCTGGCTGTCCCTGGTCCTTCCATAAGGGACCCCTCCTCTCTGACCTCAGCACCCCCAGGCCCATGAGGCACATGGCTGCACCCCCAGAGCCTGAGACCCTGCCCGACACGCAGCGCGCCCAGGAGATGCAGGCTGGCTGGGCCGGTGGCTGGGGGGTCCAGTGGGGCCCTTTTCTTCCTGAGTCCATGCTGAGGTCCCAGGGGACTTGAGCAGTGTGACTGTTCCCGGGGCCTTGTCTCCCCAGTTTCTGGCTGATGGGAGGGGGTGGGGTGGCTGTTGGTGCTCTCCTGGGAAAGCCGGTTTAAATCCTGCTCCACTGGGCGGTGGCTGGGTGGCTGAGCTCTGAGCGGTGGGTGAAGCTGGTGACCATCGGGGAAGGTGCTCCGAGGGCTTCTGTCTTCGCCGAGGGTCCTTCGAGAACTTTCAGGGCCTTTGCTGGGGGAGTAGGTCAGACGCAAGGGTTGTTGTGACCATGGGGGTGGGGGCTACACTGGGATGAGCACAGGGTCTGGCACAAAGCACCCAGCGCCAGGTGCGTGGCCATGCAGCGGCCGTGGGCACGTCCCCAAATCCATCCTCAGCCCTGGAGACAGAGGCAGCCGAACGAGGTTCCCCCCGGCCCAACACACACCCCGGCTCCTCTCTCAGTCTCTAGGAAGAGTGGGCCTCGCCTTCCATGGGAAGGCCACGTTCCCACCAGCAGGGTGTGAGCTGCGGGCCCAGTGACCCTCGGTCCCGTCCCCTCGGGGGTGTCCAGCGAGAGCCTACCTTAAGGACTCAGGGCAGTGCTCCTGAGAGGGGCTGCAGCTGGCCGTTCCCAGGGCAGGAGAGCAGAGTGCTGTCCCGCAGCCTCAGGGATTCAGGAGCAACGCTGCCGCCTTTGTTGGCCACTGGACAGTGTGCTAAGGAGGTGACCACAGGGTGCCCAAGGACGGGAAAGGGACACGAGCCCCGGAAAAGGCACAAGTGAGAGTGAGAGGTGACCTTGCGGGCAGGTGCAACTCGGCTGGGAAGTGCGGCTGCTTGGCTGGTTTGTGGGCCTGACCACGTGGCGGTGAGACAGTGGCCTCCTATTCAGTGTAGGGGTGCCGGGTGCGCACTGACTCAAGCCTCCTGACGCCCACGCCCCTGCTGGCCCTGCCACTCACCCCGTGTGGACGGGGGCCCTGGGTGGGCGGGCAGCCTCCTCCTCCTCGCCTCTGCCCAGGCTGCGGCGCCCTCACTCCGGGCTGCCATCCTACGTCGGTCAGACCCAAGAACAGTGCCCCAGAGTTCGGCGCAGCCCTCAAGGCTCCGAGGCAAAGTGCCCGGAAGGCTGGTGCTGGTGCCTCGTTCCCTCCTCCCTGCTGTGGCCTGGATCCCTGGGGTCTGCCTGCACACACACGGTCTCACTCTGTTTGTGCCTCTGCAGACACACACACACACACACACACACGTATGTGGCCTGGATCCCTGGGGTCTGCCTGCACACACACGGTCTCACTCTGTTTGTGCCTCTGCAGACACACACACACACACACACACGTATGTGGCCTGGATCCCTGGGGTCTGCCTGCACACACACGGTCTCACTCTGTTTGTGCCTCTGCAGACACACACACACACACACACACACACACACGTACGTGGCCTGGATCCCTGGGGTCTGCCTGCACACACGTGGTCTTGAGCTTGAGCTTCCAGAACGAAGCACCACAGGCTGGGCAGCTTGAACAACAGACCCCACTTTCTCGTGAGCAGGAGGCTGCCAGTGCAGCACTGAAGCTTGGCAAGGCTTGGGGCTGGTGAGAGCTCCTGCCAGGCTGTGCCCTCGTGCGGTCTTTCCTCAGAGGGCAGAGGGGAGGGCTCTGCCTCTTCATACGAGGCCCCAACCCTAAGGGCCAGGGTCCCACCCTCAGACCCATTTCACCCTGATGGCCTCCTAGTGACACCATCTCCAAATGCCACCTCAGTGGGAGTTAGGGCTTCAGCACAGGTGTTTGGGGGACGCCCCTGGAGGAGCCACGACCATACGACATAATCGAAGATGTTAAAATAATGCAGGTAGCCGGTCCGAGCCCTGAGCTTCCAAGTTACGACAATAAAAATGAAAAACAGTGCATCTAATTCATCACGATAATTTGTTTTTTTTCTTTTTAGGCCAAACCTGAGGCATGGGGAAGGTCCCGGGCTAGGGATTGAATCTAATCCTATGCCACCGCCACAGCAGCCCTGAACCTGAGCTGCATCTATGACCTAAGCTGCAGCTCGCAGCAACGCCAGATCCCTCACCCACCGAGCGAGGCCGGAGAACGAAGCCACATCCTCACACATACTAGTCGGGTCCTTAACCCACCAAGCCACCACGGGAACTCCCCGTCATAGTGATTTTGATGGTGAATTTCATTCACATGGTTTATGAAAGCTAGTGAACAAAGAGGCGAAGGCTCGCTGCTTTTGCTGACAAGACGCACAGGGCAGAGAGAGACATCACCCCAAGTCATGGGAGGCCCTCGTCACCCCCACACACCCGAGTGGTTACACGCCAGCTCTGATTAACTCCCAGTAACTCCTGAACCCCTTGTTCGTCTGCTGAGCCCCTGTGTGCCAGGGCCTGTGCAGGTGATGGCTCTTCCGGGAGCTGTTCAGAATCACTGTAATTGAATACGTTTTCTTGTTCGGTGGAGGGACTAAAATTGCGTTTCTCAGACAAACTGGGAGTCCAGCTGCTCTGAGGTCTGCCTGCCGGGCGTTGAGGCCTCAGGGGAGCCTGGAGCCTTTGGCCTGAGGCCGAGCTTGTGGGGAGGGACCGTTTGGCTACTCCAGTGCCACCCGGCACCCCCTGCCCCAGGAACACCCTCTGCAGGTCAGAGTCGCACCCCCAGCGCTGTCCCACCCCCGGGGTGGCCAGGCCAGAGGTGCAAAGCGGGGTCCCGGTGGTCACAGGCTGTGCCGCAGAGTCTCAGGCCCTGACGCTCTCGGGGCGAAGCACGCTAGGGACTCTGGGGGCTGGGCTGGCTGCAGACCCCGACATCAAGGTCGGGGAGTAGGCCCATCCTCCCCACCCGTCTGTGGGGACACCGGAGACCCCTCCTGACCCCACTGGCCGGAAGCCCCCGCCCCCTCCACGCACTGAAGTCACCCTGACCCCTGCCAGTCTTCGCCGTTCCCTTGGCGGGATCCCCACTCTCCAGGCCCTGACCCCTCCCCACAGGGTCTTAGCTCCCCCTTTTTGGAGACAAGACCCTCATGATGGGAGAGGCCCCTACCCCAGAGTACTCCCTAACATCCTGAGCTGCCCCCTTGCCAGGACTACTCAGGATCCAAGGTCCCCTCCCAAAAGCAGCCCTGGGACCTCCACCTGCAGCCCACGCTCCTGGCACTGAGATCCCCTTAAAACCCCTCGGGTGGAGGCGTGTTGGACCCTGTGTCCCATGACCAGCCCTCCCGGGCCCCAGGCCTGGCCCAGCGCCTGGGAACCCCCCCACCCCCAGACACAGCTGGACCCTCCTAAACCCACGGCGCCCAGAACCAGCCTGGCTTCCGGACTTGCCAGCAACCGTGGCTGGACAGACTGGGAAGAAGCCAATGACCCTCGACAGAGGCAGAAAGGACAAGAGAGACACCAAGGAAAACTCTTGGCAAACTTAGGAACAAGCAAGTTTGATTAGCTGACCTGCTGACAGTTCCTGCGGACACGGAACTGAGGAGACACGGGGACCTGTCAAGGGCTTCGTCCCCACTGTGTGTGCGGAGGCCCCGGCGCCCGGGACGGGGATGAAGGGTGGAAGCGTAGAAATGGGACGAGAAGGGACGAAGGGCTTTTCTCTGCAGGTAAGACTCTTGTCTATAGGCCACGGCCCAAAGGGCTTAGCAAACGATTAGAATTAATGAGAATTAGGTGAGCAAAGGCTGCAAAATCAGCTCCAGTTTTCTGTTTGTGTCTTTCAGGGCCGCACCCGCGGCATGTGGAGATTCCCAGGCTGGGGATCTAATGGGCGCTTCAGCCGCCAGCCTGCACCAGAGCCACAGCCACACGGGATCCGAGCTGTGTATGCGACCTTCACCACGGCTCATGGCAACGCCGGATCCTCAACCCACTGAGCGAGGCCAGGGATTGAACCTGAGTCCTCATGGATACTAGTAGGGTCCTCGACTGGCTGAGCACAGTGGGAGCTCCTCAGCTCCAGCTTTATATGTGGCGACAAACTTTTCAGAAAATGAAAGTTAATTAAAAAGTGCTATTTACCCAGTATCAAAAATATGAAATACCTAAGGAAAAAAATCTAACATAAGGAGTGCAAGACGCCATGAGAGAATTCGCCAGTGAAGCATCTTGGCCTAGACTTTTCTAGGAGGAAAAGCTTGAAATTAAAGGTTTAATTTCTTTAATAAATGTAAGGCTCTTTAGACTTCTGTTTCTCTTGTGTCCATTAGTAAATTGGTACATTGAATTCTTGAGAGTCTTGGCCCCTTCATCGAAAATGTCTTGTGTATCGATGCAAACCTGGGTGGTCGCGGCCTGGCTGAGACCCTCTCCGGGTCGGTGAGACTCTGCTGTGATGTGTTCTGCTCTGCACGCTCATGTGGGTCGTCTTGTTTTCTTCTTGTTAGTGATCAATTCTGCTGCAGGTTCCCCAGCAGCATGAAGCTTCTCACAGAATCAGACTCTGGTCCTGCTGAATTTATGGCAGGTCTGGCTCCGGTTTCATATATGTATCGTCTCCTTTCTGCTTCCTTTGATTTTGTTTGAAAGCCCTTTTTTTTTTTTTTGGTCTTTTTAGGGCCACACCCACCGCACATGGAAGTTCCAAGGCTAGGAGTCAAATCAGAGCTGCCATCGCCGGCCTACACCACAGCCACAGCAACGCCAGCTTCGAGCCCTGTCTGCGATCTATACCACAGTTCATGGCAACACCGGATCCTTAACCCACTGAGCGTGGCCAGGGATCGAACCTGCGTTCTCATGGATGCTGGTCAGTTTGCTTTCTGCTGAGTCACCACGGGAACTCCAGTTTGATATTCTTTTTCTACCTTCTTGAATTGGAAGCTGAGGGCCTTGATTCTCAGTGTTTCTCCTTTTTAAAAATGATTTTTCAATTAAAAAAAAAAAACAACCCAGAAAGCTCTCTCTGAAAATGGCATTCCTACATTCCAGTTGACTTAATATGCTGCATTTTCTTTATCAGTTCAAAATATTTTCTGATTTCCAGTGTAATATCCTCTCTGACATGCTTTACTTAAGTGTGTCACTTAGATGGTGCTTGCTTAATTTCCAAACACTTGGAGGGGTTTCCTATTATTTTTCTGATATTGGGATCTAATGTGATTCCACCATTACTCTGCGGTTCCCGCCCTTCTACACGGGTTAAAACCTGCCTTGTGGATGAGAATTGGGGCTGTTTCGGTAACTGTTCTGTGTGATTTGATGAGACTGTGGTTTCTGCAGTTGAAGAGTCCATTGGGTCCGATTAGTTCATTGCATCGTTCCAAATCTATGTTCATTTCAGTAACTGAAAGGAGGTTGAAATCTTCCAGTGTGTGGGTGTTTTCTCTCTCATTTCAGTCCTACAGCCTTTGCTTTCCACGATTTTTGATGTGCTGTAAGGCTGCTGTGTCCGCAGGCTGGGCTGGCTCTGACGTGTGGGGAGTAACCCTTCTTTCTCCAAATGCCTCTGGCTTCAGGTCCCCTCTGATGTGCGTGTAACCATGCATTTTTTTTTTTTTTTTGCTATTGTAAGGAGTACCGTTGTCCATTCTTTTGCGTCCAACCTGTGTCTTTCTATATAAAGTGCATTTTTTGGTTTGCTCACCATGTCTGACAAGGGTTTTGTTGATGCATCTATTCTCAAGCAGCAACAGGCCAATGGCCTCGGGGCGGTGTCGTGCAGTGGGCAGATGTGTGTCACCTACAGCGCCCGCCAGGGTCCAGGATCCCTCTTCTTCTTTTTTTTTTTTTTTTTTGGTCTATTTGCCATTTCTTGGGCCGCTCCCGCGACATGTGGAGGTTCCCAGGCTAGGGGTTGAATCGGAGCTGCAGCCGCTGGCCTACGCCACAGCCACAGCAACACGGGATCCGAGCAACCTACACTACAGCTCACGGCAACGCCAGATCCTGAACCCACTGAGCAAGGCCAGGGATCGAACCCGCAACCTCATGGTTCCTTGTCGGATTCGTTAACCACGGCGCCACGACGGGACCTCCCAGGATCCCTCTTCTACCACCTGCTCAGACTGAGCTCAGATGCCTCTGTGGGCTCAGATGTTCTCGTCTGCCTTTGAGGCCCAGTTCATCTTCCCAGGAGATCTGTTTCTATTCTCTTTCCTTCAGCAAAGATTTGCTGGGACCACTAGGTCCTGCACGCAGCAGTGACGCCCGACCGCCCAGTCCATGCGTGGGAAGTGACCTCGAGCAGCACGAGTGAGCCCTGCAGACGGAGAGCAAGTGCCATCCAGGTAGCTGCAGCCACACGGATCCTCCGAGTCCCTGTGGGCGCCTCTACCCTGCTGCGCTCCACGTCACTGTTCATGCAGGATTTGGCTGTCGTTGGTGACCCTGGGGCTTCTCACAGGTGAGTGATCCTCCATCCCCCCTCCAGGCCCAAAGGCCCCCTGCGTCCTTATGATGCAGGGACGCTGGGCAGAGCCCTTGGGGCTGCCCCGGTGGTGGACTTGCCCATTCTCCAGAGACTGGCTCTGGGCCCGGCTCCCAGTCCTGCCAGGCAGCCCCTCTGGGAGCACCCATCCAGCCCCACAGACAGTGTGGCAGCCCTTACAGCCAACCCCAGGGCCAACCCCAGGGCTGCATGAGGCTGGGGACCCTGGAAGCAGCGGCTGGGGGTCCTCCCTGCCTGCGTTGGTGACCAGCGGGCCCCCTCGGCTCCCATCCTCCAGGGAGGACGATGGATGTGAGTCCCCGGGGCCAAGGGACCTGCCCACTGTGGGTGGATGGGCACTCGGAAGAGGTGCCCCCTCTTCCGTTGTCCCCTGGCCGAATCCTGCTGGTCACTGCGGGGACCAGGGCTGGACCCTAGTCGCCATCGCACCTGCCTCCAAGCCTCGTCACTCCGGCTCTGTGGACTTGATTGAAGAAGGAAGAAACTGCTGAGGCACGTGGGTACCAACCGCAGCTCTCCTGGGGCTCAGACACTCCTTGAGCCTCGACCTTCTGCGCTCCCACTGGAGACAGGAGGGCCTGGGAGCCCCCTGCGATTTCTTCTCAGAGGCCTCATGTGGAGATGGAAGTTCTGGGGTCGCTGGCCCGGACCGCCTCCCAGACCCCCGCCTGCCTTGGGCAAGATCTCATCTGTGTGGATGAGACTATTTCCCCGAGTGGCTGCACAGACGCAAACACCCAGAGGCCTGGTCTGCACCCCGTGCTGGGCACCGTGTCAGGTCCCTGTCCCTGAAACTGGCAGTGACCTGGGCAGGCGCGCCTCAGCCCCCTTGGGGCTGCTGGCGCGACACGCAGCGCAATGGCACTGCGGGGGGAGCCACGGAGCCCAGGGCCCTGGAGGTGGGCCAGGACCCCTTGGGCCTGAAAACCACACACTCCCAGCCCCACCCGCAGCCCCACCTCACTGGCGATCAATAGTATCAGGCCAGGCCCAGAGCAAATACTCACCTGGAAGGCCAGGTGACAATAGGTGGCCGAGGGAGAGAGGGGTGGCCGGGCTTTGTCTGAGGTTGCGGTTGTGTGCAGAGGACTTAGGCTCTGGAGCCTGGGAGCCGTGCCGCCCCGTGTGCATTGTGCTCCCAGAGAGACCGTCCCACCGGAGCCCAGGGCCTCCTGGGTGAACCCCATGTGGGGGGAGGAGCGTTGTGAGCGCATCCACTCCCGACGCAGTCCCTTCGGAAGACGCCGCAGAGGTTTCCTGGGGGCGGGGAGCGGGGGGCGTTAGGCTCTGACCACGGGCTGCGAGCCGGGCCTCGAACACACTCTCGCATGTGCCTTTCATCCTCCTCCTTCTTCTTCTTCCCTTTCAGGGCCACACCCGCAGCACATGGAGGTTCCCCGGCTGGGGTTGAATCCAAGCTGCATCTGCGGCCTACACCACGGCTCAGGTCACGCCAGATCCTTAACCCAGTGAGGATAGCCAGCATCCTCATGGATACTAGTCAGGTTCTTAAACCCCTGGGCCGCCCCGGCTACCCGCCCCCCTACTCCTCATCCTTAAGTATGAGCAAGTCTGGCTGGCAGGCTACAGATTTACAGAGAATCAGAGGCCTGGACATATGCCCTGAATTCCTGAACCCCCGAAGATGCTGGGGAGGCAGGAGCAGGGGCCCCTTGGAGGCGGGTGTTCCTGCAGCAGTGTGGGGGTCCCACCCGACCTGGGGCAGCTGCAGAACCTGGGTAGGTGGGCTCCGTGCTGGCCGGAGGCAGGCGCAGCTGAGGGTGGGGCTGGCTCTGGGGCCTGTCACCAGGGGACTGTCTCCATTTAGGAAGCCACCACCGCCCCCGCTCCTGTGGGGGGTGCTCAGCTGGCCCAGGCCATGGTCCGATGGGCTCTGGTCGAGACGCGCAGGCAGAGCCCACGAGCGGAGGCGGGGTCGGGACCCCCTACGAGGAGAGTGTCTCCCACTCCTCTCATCCCCGAGCCCCAGTCAAGGGCTCGGACCAGTTCTGGGGTTGCCCAAATCCAAAGGCAGGAGCACGGAACCAGCTTCCTGGAGGACGGTGTGCGGCCCCCGGCTCACCTGGTGATGGAAAGTTTTCAGGGGAAGGCGCATTCCTTCCTCCTAGAGGCCGGGGGAGCAGAACCCTCATTTGCACACATTAGCCTTGCAGATGGCGCCACTGCTCATGCAAGACCTGCTTGGCACAGAGCGGCTCTGGGGGACTCGATGCCTGCACGGCCACGCCGGGCACCTGCAGCGGCTCCACCAGCCCCCACAGCCTCCTCCCCCGAGGCCTCCTCAGAAGGACCACAGGGAGGACAAAGTCTCGGCTGCTAGGGGTCAGGTGAGGCTCGCCGCGGGGGTGCCACACTCTCTGGCCCAATGCTTCTGCTGGCGCTTTGGTAGCAGAGGTGACCCTCCCAGGCTCAGTGAGGGCTCTGGACACACTGTGCCTGTGCTGTCCCATGTGACCTCACAGAGCCTGGAACCCATGCTTCAGGTGGGGCTGGCTTGGCGTGGGGCATCAGCTGCGTCCGGGCGGCTGGCAGACCCCAGTGCAGGCGCCACTCTCCCACCCAGCCCATCCCAGGGCCACCCCCGGACCTCCCAGCCCCTGCCCTGAGTGAGGCCATGAGAGGCAGGCCTTCTGCCTGGTGCTGCAGGGCAGTGGCCGCCCTCTCGGCCGGGTGTCTGCGACGCAGTCCTGCTGACACAGGCCACACGCTGGTTGAGGGGCAGCCAGTGCTGGCCCAGACGTGGCTGAGCACAGCTGTGTGTTCAGACCCCCCCCCCCCAAGAAACACCCCAAACAGAAATAAGGACCCTGCAGACACTGGGCGAAGAGGACCCGCAGCCCGGTCCCTAAAGACGCTGGCTTTGCCCGGGAGGTTGCAGGGTCTCCTCGGCAGGGGTGGAACCAGAGGCAGGGCCGATTAGCCACCCGAGCGCTGGTCTCCAGGCTCTCAGGAACCCCTGGCCTTGGCCCTGGCCGGGCCCCTGCCCTCTCAGGGACATGGAAGCGAGGGTGCGGGTCAGCCAGGCCCTGCGCCGGCTCAGCCGATCCACCTGGGCCCCCAGCGCCTCTCCCACTGTCCTGAGCAAGGGCTGCAGCTGCAGGGCCCTGAGGCTGTGTGTGAGGACCGCTGTGGCTGGTGTCCCCCCGGGCACTGCGTGCAGGAGGCTCCTCTTCCTCTGTCCCCTCCCCTTGGGGCAGAGGCATTCAGGGCACACTGACCCTTGCGGCACTGGCTCCCTCACCCGGCCCTATCCGCGACACCTCTCACCTGGCCCACAGCCAGGGGACGCTTCAGAGCTAGGCTTTGCCGAGATGAGCCTTTGTCCCCGAGGGCAGCAAGCCCTCTGCCCGCTCCCGCAGTGGACACCATCGCGGCCTGTGGGAGCCAGCCGCGGGGTGCCGCCGTGCCCGCGTGCGCTCTGCCTGCATTCAGCTACCCACTCAAGGCACTGGGTTTGCCGGCACCACTGCACGCCAAGCTCGCAGGACACCTGTGCTTTCGTGTGAGGTCAGGGAGCGTGGCTGGGTGTGTGGCCTTTCTGTGCCTCAGTTTCCCCGTCTGTAAAATGGGGGCGAAGCAGATTGGCGGGGGGGGGGGGTGGGGGATGAAGAGCTGCCCCTCCCTTTTGCAGAAGGGAGCCGGGCCCAGAAGTCCCGGGTTTGCCCCAGGCTGTGTGACTGAGGGCGGCCTGTCCGCTGGGACCCTCTGGGCAGAAGCCAATGCCACCTGGGCTGAGACGCTCACGGGCCAAGGTCAGTCTGGGGAGCAGAACAACGTGAGCCCGTCACCCTGAGGAGCTGCCTCCTGTTGCAACTGGGACTCCTGGGGTCGTGGGCCCCTCCTGAGTGCAGCCGTGCCCCTCTGGCCTCCATCCCATGCCCGGGAGGACATGCCCCCATCCTGGTTACGCCCCGGGCCCCATCGTCACGCACCCTCCTGCCCTGGAGCCAGCCCCTAGCCCCCGCCCGGCCGGGTAGCAAGGGCTCCAGTGGGATGGGCCGTCCTGGGCTGGTCCTGGCGGGGCTGAGGTCAATTGGGGGCTGTTTATATCGGACATAAACCAGGACTTCTTTCCAGAAATAGGAGTCGTCAGGTTTATTGAGTGTAATTCTGAAGAAGAAGTGGGAAAACAGCACCATCTGAGTCACCGTTTAGTGGCCCCGGAGAGGGCGTGGAAGGGCCACTCCCCACGGCCCGGCAGCCCCCTGGGCCGGGCCGGCCAGGCCAGCAGGGCACAGAGGTTTGGGGTGAAGACAGTATGTAAATTCAAGGTTTTCCTCCCCAGGTCAAGTGTGCTTCCTTGACCAGCTCCCGCCGAGCCCAGGTCTCTGGACGCTGCCAGCTTTGGACGTTGGCAGCCCGAAGCTGAGATGCCCAACTAGCCCGGCTGCCAGGAAATGCCAGCTGCAAGATGAGATTTCAGGAATAATATTTTCCAAAATCAATCTCTCCTGCCCCTGCGTTTCAGCTTGTGAAAACAAGGGTGTTTTTCTTGGATGCACCCCGGGGTCCCTCCACAGAACAGCCAGGTCGGGCCCCCTCCCGCTGGCTCCCCTCCGCAGGCCAGCCCGGCGGCTCGCCGCCGGCAGGACCCTGCCTGCTAGAAAGCGACGACACTCGTCACCTCCTCCCTCATGCGGAAGTACCACCTCAGGGACTCTGTGACCGCGACAGCTGAGCCAGTGCGTGGCGGCACCAGCTCACCTGTGCAGACTGTCTGAGCGGCACCTTGGGGCCTGCGAGGTGTCCTCGGGGTGGGACTCAGGTGTCCTTTACAAACACTGAGAGCGTTTATGAAAAAGCACCCGAAGGACCCAGTATGCCCTCCCATGTGCACGGCCACCGCACAGCGAGGCCTGGACTCTGTTTTCAGGCTGCAGCACTGGCTGCCCCTGGGCTCCCGGCTGGGGACAGAGGCGGCCCTCCCGGCTCAGCTGCAGTTGAATATGCTCATTGCTCTGCCTCGAGCTTCCCTGTTTAGAGACTGGGAGTTACACACACAGAGACAAGAGCAGCCACTCGCCCGCAGTGCCTCCCAAGCTCATTCGACCCTCGTGGGACCCGGCACACAGGGCAGCCTCTGCACACGTCCTGATCCCATTGTAAAGCAAGGAAGCGGAAGGCTTCGGTGCATCCCCAAATCCCACGGCCTGGAGCCTGGCCCCTCGAGCCCCTCAGGCCCCTGGCTGAGGACACGCTCCCCGAGGGGCGGCAGGGGCGGGTGGCCTGGGCAAGCTGCAGGGCCCCGGAGTCCCAGCCCCGTACTGGCTGGAGTGCCCTTGGGGAGGGACTTGGCTTCTCTGCGCCTGCACCCCCGGCTGTCAGATGGGGCGGCGGCCTCACTGAACAAGGTGTGAGGAACCCTCTGTGCTGCGCAGGAGAAAGGGGTTCCTGTGGGTGCCCACGGCCACCTGCGATGCTTCCGGGAAAGCCACTGCCCAGGCGTGGGGCTGGCACACAGCTTGGCCGGGGCGGGGGGGGGTGGCGGCTTGCCCTGCTGAGTGGGGCTGCCAGGGGGCGCTTGCCTGCAGAAGGAGGTGCTAACAGTAGTTGGCTTAGGAAGGTGCCAGACGCCCTGGGGAGCATGTTCTGCTAGGGGACCATGTGCTACCCACTGAGGCCATCGCCCCGTCCCTCGCACACCTGCCCAGCTCTGCCCAGAGCCACCGGAGGGGGAACAGAGGGCCAGGACGGCAGGCCTGGCGGTGAGGGTGTGGCTGGTGGGAGCGACCAGGAATCCTCGATGGGCAGGCAGAGCATCAGCCAGCAGTTCCGGCAGACACACCGGGAACCTTGGCTGGAACGCTGCTCAGCCTCGTCCGTCCAGTGGGTAGTGTCGCCTCTGCAAGTGCCAGGTCTCCTGCCGAGCCGCCCCTGTGTTGTCCGCACAGAGTGCTGGGGGGTGAGGCCGGACTTGCTGGGGGAGGTGGCCTGTGTGCTCCTGTGGGGCTGGCCCGGAGGGCGCTTAAATACACGCTGGGGAGCTCAGCAGCTTTTCACCAAGGCCTCGAAGGCGCGGAGGCACGGCCTGGGCTGTGTGTGACGGCCACGGTGTGGGCGGCCGGACTGTGCAGTCCTGGGCCTTCTGTAGGGCCCGGGCCCCAAGGACGCCTCCCAAGCAGACACCAGTCCCCCTGCAACAGCACAGAAGACAAAGGCAGGCGGGGCAGGGCCTGACGCACCAGTGGCCCCGGAGGAAAGCTGTCCTTGCTGGGACAGCTGTTTGCAACACAGCCTGAGCGGGAGCCTGAGGGCCCTGAGCCTGGGGACCACGACCTGGGTTCTCTGACAGACCCACGTGCCCCCTTCATGCCCGCCCCAGCTCCTCGGAGGGGCTGTGTCTGGAGTGTCACCATGGAAGGAGGACACAGCAGAGGCAGGCGCGGGGGATGGGGGGGCGGCGTCTGGGGGCCCCGCCTGCCATCCGTACCTGGCCCGGGCAGAATCGGCCTGGGGAGCAGCAGGCACCACACTTAGTCACCAGCCCTGCTTCCCGAGGCAGCCAGGCCCATAAACGGGCAGCGCGTGGGCCGCCGGGACTCGGGCCGGGCCGGGAGGTGAGCCCGGTTTATGACGCACCGTGTTCTCGCCTTAACCCCCAGATGCTCGTGCTCTGCCCGGCCCGGCCCCCACCCTGCCCGCAGGAAGGGCACTGCCTGTACCCGGCGACTGGGCACTTTACAGCCTGACCCTGCCTCCTGGCTTTGCTGTCTGTGGGCCGAGAGGGCACAGCCCGTGGGGACGGGGAGCTCTGGATCCTGTGGGCGATCCGCGCGAGGCCCTCATCAGGCCTCGGCCTGGGGTGACCATGAGCCCGAAGGAAGACAGAACTTTCAAGGCTGACGGGCGCTGAGGCCTCAGCCCCAGAGCCCCTGCCAAGGACACCGCCAGCGGGTCCGTGCCTCAGCCCCTCCTGACCTTGGTGCTGCCCACAGTCAGAGAAGGTGCTTATCAGGCATTTTCCCTCCGGCTTCCCTTAAATCCTTATCAAACAACAGCGCCGGTGCTGGCGAGACACCCACGGGTGTAAATTACACATTAACTCGCACTAATTAACGTCCCGGCCGAGGGGCCTTGGACCACCGTGTGCAAAGGACAGCAGCTTCCAGACTCAGGCCACAGGACCTGCCCTCTGGCCCCCATCAGAGCCCCTCTGCCCACGTGGGGAGCTGGCCTGGCTGCCCCCTGCCTCCCCCAGAGCAGAGGACGTGGGCTCTGAGCTGCCTGAGGTCTTGGCCCCGGGGCCCCCTCCTGCATGGCCCCTCCTCTCGCCCACAGGGGGCCACAGAGCCCGCCCCCCCACATGGGACTCCCCAGAGGCCAGGCTCGACCCCTGCAGCTCCCATCTTCTCCTTGTCCAGCTGCCCTGAGCCGGCCCAGCCAGGGTTACCTCCTGCCCTGCTCAGAAGGCAGCCCAGCCACCGTCTCATCCACAGAAGTAACCACGCAGTGTCCACTGCAGCAGCTCCAGCAACAGCCCGGGTTTGGAGGGAACCGAGCCGTGGCCACCTGCACTGGCGGTGGCGAGGGGGGGGGGTGTTGGGGGAGGGGAGGTCGGGGGGCGCTTCTGCCTGAGGTCAGCTGGCCAGTGAGACCCCGGGATCTAGGAGAAAGGGCGGTGGCAGCTTCTGAAGCGCCTGTGGCCTCTGGCCGCCCGGGGTGGGGCGCACGGGCATCCCCAGTGTGCCCGGTGCTGGTTCCCCATGCCTGACTCACGGACACGCGCCACCTCTTGGCCCTTTATCTCTCGTCCTCTGGTTCGCTTCTCTCTGCTCCCTGCTCCCACATCCGTGCACACCGAGAGAGAGAGGAGGGGCCGGGGGGCCCTGGGGGGCGGGGCTAGGGCAGTGCCTGGGCAGGAGTGGGGCCTGGCTGTCACTAGGAGCTGCCCCTCAGCAGCAGGCAAGTTGAAATTGGAGTGAGTTATGGGGACTCGTGGTGCCTTGCCATCGATTCAGCGCATTGGTGGAGTTGCAGACACATTTTCTTTGGGGTTCCAGTGAAAAGGCAGTGTGTCTGGCTCACTCCTCCTCCTTGGGTCACCGAGTCCCAGGAGAGGACCAGACACTAGCCCGGTTCCCCACTTTTGGGTTGCAGGAGGGGTCAGCTGGCAACTGCCCCCCAATCCTAAAAGGAGGTGGTTGTTAGCGCAAGTGACACCTGGGGGCTCCAGATCTGCCCACCCACTGTGGCTGGGCTGGGTGCTCAGGCTGCGTCTCCAGGGCAGGTCCCACCTGGTTGTACAGCAGGCCGGGCTGACGCCAGCCAGGCTGTGGCTTTCTTTCCCAGCATGACACTGTTCCTGAAACACCCAGCCTGAGCCTCACCAAGGATGGTTTGGGCCCTGTCCCTTGGAGCCCGGGCCCTGTGCCTGGGGAGCTGGCCTGCACGGGAGCTCCGGCGGGTGGGTGCCAGCCTGGTCCTGCTGGGTTCTGAGCTGCAGGAGGTCACCCAGTCACCTTCCCTGATATAATCTGCATCTCAAGCAGGAAGTGAGATGCCTTGGTGGACCCCCCGGCCTAAGGTTGGAGCGTCCCCTGCCCCTAGACTTCCTCGGCATTGCAGACGGAAGCGCCAGGACCCAGAGCAGGGGAGGGGGCAGCTGGGCCCAGAGCTGGCCCAGGCAGACACCCCACTCAGTCAGGACCTCCGCCCAAGGCCTGGGCTTCCGCCTTAGAGACTGGCTACACTGGCCCAGGGATCCCCCTCAGGAAATGGGGCCTGGGGCAGGGGGGGCAGGACAGGGTCCAACACCAACGACGCATTCATACCCCAAGGAATCCCTGCCCGTCACCGACGGCACAGGGACTATTCGGACAGACAGGGTTCCCAGTCCCTCCTCCGCAGGAGAGTAGGGTGAGCTGGAGCCACTGGGTGGGGTGGCGGCAGCCCTGGAGTGCCTGGCATTACGTCGCCAGGGCTCTGGCGGATGTCGACAAACTGATTCTAAGGTTCACACGGGGAGGGGGCCAAAGACCCAGACTAGCCACGGCCACGTCAAGGGGACCAGGTCGGAGGAGGGGACACCGCCTGACCCTGCACTTGCTGTGGAGCTACGGTCACAGGGACGGCGCGGGGTCGGAAAGAAAGACGGCGGCCCGCGGCAGAGCAGAGAGCCGGCCCCGGCGGTTGGGTCACTCATCTCCCGCAAAGGAGCCGAGGCGGCGCGTGGGGCAGAGATGGTCTCTTCGACAGACGCCGCCGCCTCGCCCGACGTCCAGGCGCGGAGCACGGGGCCCGACACGCACCTCCCCCTCGCCGCGTCAACCCCAGACGGGCCAGGGACCTGAAGAAAAATGCAAAACCAGGAGGTCGCGGAAGATAAGATCGGAGGAACCTGGATGGCCTCGGCTTTGGCGATGACTTTTTAGATGTGATACCAACACACGACTCACGACAGAAGTTGATAAGCTGGACCTCAGTAAAATTAAAAACTTCCTCTGTGCAAAAGGCAGTTTGAAGAAAATGAGAAGATAAGCCACAGACTGGGATAAACTCTTTGCAAAAGACACAGCTGATAAAGGATTGTTATCCAAAATATACAAAGAGGTCTTTGTACATTTTAAATATACAACATTTAGCAACAAACAAGCCAATTAGAACATGGACCCAAGACCTTAGTAGACCTCTCGCTGGAGGGGATGAACCGACCACCAGTAAACGCTCGACAAGATGCTCCACGTGCCTGTCACTGGGCAAGTGCAAAGCAGAACCCCAGGGAGACAGCCTCACACCTGTGAGAAGGGCCACTCTCTGGGCCAGAGCCAAGGAGCCACCAGGACTCCCAACGCTGCTGATGGGACTCACACTGGTGCAGCCACTTTGGAAAAGAGTTTGGTGGTTTCTTGTAAGACTAAACCTTCTCTCAGCATCTGATCCAGCAATCATGCTCTTTGTCCGAGGAGCAGAAACTTATGTCCACACAAACACTTGCACACGGGTGTGTACAGCAGCTTCATTGATCATTGCCAAAAACGTGGATGCAACCAAGGTGTGCTTCAGCAGGTGAATGAATGCCTGTGGTCCTTGCACACAATGGAACGTTATTTAACTCTTACAATAAATAAGGTATCCAGCCATTAAAAGACACAGAGGAAACTTAAACGCACATTCCTAAGTGAAGGAAGCCAAGCTGAAAAGGCTACATGGTGTGACTCCAACTCTGGGACTTTCTGGAAAAGGCTCTGCTGTGGAGACAGTAAGAAATCAGCCAAGGGTTGGGGCTGAGGGAGGGACGAGCAGGTGCAGCACAGAGGCTTTTAGGGCAGCGGGGCTAGCCTGTGTGACACTGCAGTGGTGGGGAGACAGTATCCTACATTTTCCAAGCCTCTAGAAAGTGGACACCGAGAGTGAGCCCCAGTGTAACGCAGACTGTGGGTAATTATGATGAGTCAATACAGGTTCACCAGTTGAAACAAATGTACCTTCTGGTGGGGGTGTGGATGGTGGGGGTGTTAACAGTGGGGTGTTGAGGGCGGGGGTGTTGGTGGGGTGTTGATGGCGGGGGTGTTGGTGGTGGGGTTGACGGTGGGGTGTGGACAGTGGGGTGCTGAGGGTGTTGAGGATGAGAGCAGGGGCAGAGGTATAGAGGAAATCTCTGTATCTTCCATTCAATTTTGCTCTGAACCTAAAACTGCTCTAGAAAAATTGTCGTAAAAAAATAGGAAAAGACACCAAAAAGTGTGTCCGGACAGGACAGCGGTGTTTAGCTAATCCCCAAGGATGAGCAGGACTTGGCGATGGTCAGGCAGCCTGAGAATGTGGCCACTGGAGGAGGCTGTGCTGGGTGGTGACACCTGGCTGGTGACATCTCCCGGTTCCAGCCCGCCCCGCTGGCCTGCAGGAGGCCCAGCCCTCCTTTGAGGCAGGTGGGTGGGCTGTCAGCCTCCTGTTGCTGCCCCCACCGCCCCCCCCCCTCCACCAGGCATCAAAGCCTGCCTGAGACCTGGCCCCTGCAGCCCCGCCTCTGGCCCGACTTGCAGCCTCTGTGGAGGCTGCACTTCTCCAGTCCGTCTGCGCGGCCCCCACCTCCAGCCTAGAACACGGCACCTCCAGCCCACCCCTTCTGATTCTGCAGCATCCGTCTCCCTCCCACACAGAACTGCCGCGGGGGACAGGGGTTCTCAGTCTGGGTCAGGGCTGGTGCCGGGCGCCTACAGGGCCCCGTGTGTCTCGGATGAACCGGAGAGGGAGGGATGAAAGCAGGACGGTCGGGAGCGGCTGGCGATCTCTGTCTGCACGCGGCGTGGACACAGCAGCAGAAGCGAGCTCTGCTCTGCTTTCTTTTGCCTTAAGTTGTGCAGGGGGCGGGGGGGCGGGCACTGGCAGAGGCATCATGTTTTGTTGGACAAGCCCAGGAGATGACGCCTCTGCCGTTACCACAAACACCGTCTGGATGGAAGCAGGGGCCTGAGGGCGCCCAGAGGCGGCGCGTGGCCGTCTCAGCAGGATGCCCTCCAGCTCTGGGCCTCTTGCCTCCGGGGACACGGTCTGGGGCCCTGTCACCATCAGACATCAGAGTGCGTGCGCTCGAGACCTCGGCAGGGAAGCCTGTGGGCCTCGCTGGGCGGGCGGTGAGTGAGGGGTGGAGGGTCTGGGACGGCGGGCGGCGGATGACACCTGTTCTCGAGAACAAGGCCGGCCTGCACGTGTCACACACACGCCCGCTTGCAGGAGCCCGAGTCTCAGTTCTGCCCACGCCCAGCCGTGAGCCTTGTGCATTTTACGACACCCTCATCAGCCAAGGAGAAGTGATTACCTGCCAGGAACAATTAATGAGTTGGACGTCGTGTCACCTGTACAGAGAAAAAGCTCCTGGGGCAGGAACTTGTCCCACTGGGAGGCCCCTGACGGCCAGCACGGGGGATCTGGAACCGTTTACGGTCTTGCCGGCTTTGGCCAACCTCGCTCTGTCAAGGGCGAAGGGTCGGGGCTCGAAGTAAACACACCCAGGCCGAGGGCAAGAGCAGAGCTCCGGCCGTGGGAGCGGCTGCGAGGGACTTCCTACCCCGCGTGCTTTGTCCGCCAAGTAGCCATGTGAGCAGAGGGAGGCCCACGGCCGTGGACATCAGTCGCTGGGCTTCCAGAACACAGAGCTGGCACAGCCACGCGCTGGCCTCTCCCGTCTTCTCTGGGAAAAGCAGAGGCAGGCCCTCCCCCAGGAAGGCCACCACACCACCTCCTTCCTGCTACCAGGACAGGGGAGCCTGGGGGCTGCCACCTCCCCACCCCCTCGAGGCTGCACGGACCGCCCCCCCCCCGCCACAGCAGAGCCCCCAGAATCGGCCTGGACTGTGGGGCACGCAGGGTGTCGGCGGGTTCCCGGCAGGCTCAGCCTCTGCACCTCGGGAAGCTTCCCAGAAGGTCCCAGGGAGGCCGAAGGTGACCTCTTCCCGCCAAGGCCAGAGCAGCTACTTATCAGGGAACACAGGCCCTGAGGTCGTGCTTGCCACTGCCTGACCCCACCTCGTACACAGGGGTCCACGCGGGTCTTCCGTGGGACCTCGTGGTGGCCGTGACCCGTGCCCGTGCCCTTCCCTCCCCACGGCCTGGCTCTGGGCCGGTGCACGCGAAGGCGGCAGGCCCGGGAGACGGCCCCTCCTGCCAATAAAGTTCCCAGAGTCACGGGCGTGGACCTTGTGACACCCTGCCACTCCCGCTCTAGGCCTTCAAGCCGACTTCCTGCTCCGGGGACGAGGCAGGGCTCCACGCAGCCCTGACCTCCCGATGGTCCCAAGCATGTCCCCACCCACTGCCTCCTGCTCAGGTGACACTCAAGGACCCATCCAGGGTGGGGGAGGCAGGGGGCGGCACATGGGCCGCCAGGCAGAATGGAGGGCCTAGCTTGGGGCCCCGGGGGTGGGGGTCCGGGGGCTCCGAGAGGCCAGGAGGCCCTCCCCGGGTCAGGGGTCGTCCTCCTGCCGCCCCGACCCCCGCAGAGCAAGCACCCTCAGTAGGAGCAGGGTCAGCCCCATGGCCTCACTGCCCCCAGGACCCCCGAGCTTCAACTGCTCCAGACGTTCAAGTCCCTAAAACGGGGCCCCCGGGCTGTGCTCGTCAGTGCTTTGGGTGGCCTCGGACTCCCCAGGCTCAGCGGCCATGCCAGGGGCACCAGCTGGATTGTCCAGCCCGGTGGCTCGCACATCCCAGGGGCACGGTTAGGGGTTGGGGGCCAAGGCTGTTGAAAGCGAGCACCAGTCCACGGGGGTCTGGCCTCAGAAACACGGGCTGCAGCCCGGAGAAGGGCTGGCCGGGCAGGGGACAGGGTTCATGGGGGGCAGGGGCTAGGGAGCCAGCTGCCCTAGGCAGGCCCTATTCCCAGGCCGCAGCTGCCAGCTAGACCCTGGGCCCAGTGGGGTGCAGCTTGTCGGGTGCTGCTGAGGGCTGTGGGTGGTGCCCAGCTGCGTGCCCGTTGGCCCCATGCTCAGGGTGCTTAGCTCATGCCATGGTCCTGCTGGCTCAGGTGACCCAGGGCTCCCAGCTTTCCTCATCTGACGCTCAGGCGCCAGGTGGGGAAGGCCCTGGCCTGCCACACCTGCCCTGGGAGCGAAATGCTAGGGTGGGTGTCCTGCCCCCTAGGGGTCCTTAGCCACAAGGGACCCACTCCCCAGGAACCACTCGGGCAGCTGTGAAGGTCAGTGGCCCAGCTGCTCTGGGGCTTTGCTCTGTGCAGCTCGCTGGGTAGGCCAAGGCGGGCAGATGGGCCCGGCTCCCTCTGCCCAAGCAGGCCGGGTCTCGCCTGGCTCTGCAGAGGCGCCACCTCTCCAGGGCTTTTAGCAGCAAGTGCACAGTGGCTGTTCCTCCACCTGTGCCACCGAACAAAACCTGTATTGTGCCAACGAGCACGGCCACAGCGTGGCCCTTTCTTCGGGACAGACCGTGGAGAGTTGCTGTACACCAGAAAGGCGGGAAAGTATCTGATCTACACCCAGGGCCGTGGGGGCCACACGGGCCTCTTTCCGTGCGGCCAGTCGTGGGTGGGGCTGAAGGGTCAGCGTGCACATGTGGACACACACTTGGGCCCATAAAATACACTTGGGTGAGCAGGCTGAACCAGGGCCCGCGCCAGTGAGTTACAATGTGCCCTTATGGGGGAGGCGACGCTTCCTTTAAAATTTCACTGGGCGCGGCGCGGTGTTGGGAGAAAGAAATCAGGACCCTCGTGCCTAGGACACGGCGGGGACCCCAGGAGAGAGGAAGGTCACCTGTGGGCCCTCAGACAGGGGCCAAGGTCGTGACGTGTCCTGGATCTCACCCCTGCGGGTGCTTTCCTTTCATTACCTTTTCCTTTGCTACAGCTTCCACTTTTTTTCTTTCGCTGTGAGCACGAATGGCTTCAAGCGACTAGAAAAGAGTTATTTTAAAGCACAGTTAGGCGACCCCGTCTGCTAAGATGGAGCAACTGGGACCAGAGGTACCACCTGCTTGAGTGGAAACAACAGAAGCAGGAGGACACAAGGTGTCGAAGCCACTGGACACGCGGCAGCTGAGAACAGTGCCTCGGAGACCCGGGACACCAGGGAACTCGGCCCGGGACGGGGCGGTGCAGAAGAGGCCGCCGGCTCCACGGTCTCGGTTGGTGCCGTGTCGCCGGGGGTGCGTGAGATGACCAAGCTGTGTGTCATAAACCCCAAGGCAGCAGGTCACGAATCACATGAAATATACGTGCTCTAAATGCTCCAACTGAAAACCAAAGGTTGTCAGATTGGAAAACACCAAGACCCAATGGTGTGACCCCCCCAAGGAAAATCCGCTTTAAATACAAAGACTTAAGCACAGGTTTAAACACAAAACTGGGAAAGTTAAAGCAGCTACCCCTGATCACAGAGAGCTGGCATGACCACACTAACATCCAAGCAGAAGCACCTCAGGCCTCGGTGGCGAGACAGGCGCGTGGGCTGGGGCACAGCCACCAGGCTGCGGGAGGAGCGGAGGCTTACACAGCCCCACGAGTCGAGAATCTCAGTTACGCCAGTGAAATGAGCCAGACCCCCCAAGAAAAGAAAAAAAAAGGAAAGCTACATTGTTACACTTCTAAAAGTTGTGGAAGATGCCTATTGATTCATCGCGGAGCCAGGAGGCAGGTCAGAGTTGCCTGGAGAGCGGGGGTGGGGGGGGGTGAGAGCGGGGGTGGGGGGGGTGAGAGTGGGGGTGGGGTGGGTGGGGGGGCGGACAAGGAGGGGCGGCCTCTGGGCACCGGGGGCCTGGCTGATGGAAGTGTCCCTGTCTCACAGTCACCTGCCACAAGCATCCAGTTGACGGTCTGGGTGCCCACCCCCCCGGCTGCCTCAGCAGAATGAGTGACCGCTGTGCTCCGGGGCCAGGCCCAGACCCGAGGGCTCCTCCGCCTGGGGCGGGGAGCCCGGGGCCCAGGCACGAGCAGAGGATGGACCTCTGCCCGGCGTGACGAGGGCCGCTTGCAGGGCTGGCAGGAGGGACCTGTGATCCGGGAGGTGCTCGCCAGCATCTGTGCTACAGACCCAGCCGGGGGCTGAGCCACCCGCGCTCAAAGAGGGGTGGGGAAGCGGGGGTCGGGGGGCCCCAGCTGTGCGATTCTAGAGTTTGCGCCTGTTGCATTTCCCGATGGGGAGGCCCCGAGCACGCTCCCAGCGGCGAGTCCTCTCCCTGTCAGGGTCCCAGTCACCGCGGCCACTGCGTGTTTACGACGAGAGAGTAAATGGGCCTTAACCTTTCGCCGCACCACTCTGGCTTGTTTATTTAGGGTATACCCGCTATCCGCTTCCCAGAGGAACGTCGGGCCACTCATCAACTCAAGCTGGACCCGGAGCAGTATTGCTATAAATAGAAGCACGCAGGCTGCGGGCGGGTTGGTGCCGGCGGCTTCGCTTCCTCCCCCACGAGGGCCCTGCAGGCTCTTTCCTTTCTGAAGCCTCTTGCCCTCTTGGCACCGCTGTCCTGTGAATGACCCAGTAGCACCTTGCCCCAGCTCGCAGGGCGCCCTCACGGCCCCCACCCCCCAGGCGGCGGCGGGTGGCCCCACCCTAAGCAGGGCAGCCCCCTGTGCCCCTGACGGTCAGCGGCCGCAGGGCCGTCCAGGGCGCCGGCAGCTGGGGGTCCGCGAGCTCGCGCCCACGCGGGTTCCCCCCCCACGTCCCCCCCTTCAGAGAAGAAGCCAGTGGGCACCAAGGCCAAGGCCGGGGACTCGGAGCACCTCCCGAGCACACACCACGTCTGGATGGGCCCTCACACTGGACCCGCAAAGGGGGACAGAGCCGTTTTTTGTGCTGCGCACGTTTCCGTGTAAAGCATCTGCTGGCGACGCGACACAGCTACCGAGATGTGCGGGGACAAGAGCCAGAAGCGGGAAGGGCGGTGCTCTGGCGGCGGGACCAGGGCTGCGGGGTTGGAGACAGGGGTCGGGCAGAGGGAAGCTGGGGCCGGCAGGGCCAGGACAGGGACCAGCACAGGCTTCGAGTCCCCGACCAGGGGGCCCACTTCTGGGCGGTCCCTTCTTCTCCATCCCAGCTGTGTGCCTGTCACCCGGGCCTGGGGCCAGTCCTGCGGCGCTGAGATGCCCGAGACGCTGCGGGCTGTTCTCGCCCAGGCCGGCCCTGCCGCGACGGCCACCCCGCAGGGGAGGGACAGTGAAGACGGTGTGGCCGTTGATCATGGACACGCCCGCGCTCCCCGGGCTGAGGACGTCAGAACATTGGCAGGGGGCTGACTCTGACGGCGGAAGGCAAGTGACCTCTCTGTCTCGACATGGGGCTGGGTCGCACCTCTTCTTGCTGCCACGGGCTGGCTGGAGAAGCCGGTGAGGACCTGGGATTCTGGGGGCTGGTGCGTGCCTGGAAGCCCGACTTCCACTTCCGCATTCCTGGAAGGGCCTCCCTGTCGGAGGCCAGCAGCAGGGAGGGTGGGGGTCATCCTGGGGCCAGGACCCTCGGCAGCACCACCCAGGGCCCCTCCCATGTTGGCTTCTTCCCCGCACAGGGAAGGGGCTCTGTCGCCATGGACCTGCTGAGGGGGGCAGCGGGCCCCATGTCGCCTTCCCACGCCCCCCCCCCCCAGCCCTGGGCTCTGAGGGCTGTGCTCACTGGGTTCTGACCTTGTGCCCTTAATTTGGCTAAGGTAGAAGCCGCAGGAGAATAAGCAAACCAGGCCACCGGGAGGCCACCGGGACGGCCAAGCTCCTTCCTTCCCTGCGGTGGGTTGAAAAGGAGAGGACGAGGCCCAAAGGGAGTGCAGGGCCTGCCACCTGCCAGACAACCACTGTGTCCCCGTGCAGAGGCCAAGGGCAAGGCCACCGGAAGAGCAGTAGGTTTCAGACAAGGCCCAGGGGTTAGGGCCCATCTGGGAAGCCAGTCCAGCAAACAAGGCTGCTTAAGCCACACTCGACAGTCCCGTGAGAGGAAAGGGCAGAAATGGATGTTTTCATGGTTATTTCTCCTCGGCTCAGACCCATCCTGCCTGGACCACACACTGCCCGGACCACACACACTGCACAGACCACACACTGCACGGACCACACACTGCACAGATCACACACTGCACAGATCACACACTGCACAGATCACACACCCTGCCCGGACCACACACACTGCACAGACCACACACTGCACGGATCACACACACTGCCCGGACCACACACTGCCCGGACCACACACACTGCACAGACCACACACTGCACAGACCACACACACTGCCCGGACCACACACCACATGGATCACACACACTGCCCGGACCACACACTGCCCGGACCACATGCACTGCACAGACCACACACCCTGCATGGACCACACACACTGCACAGGGTCCCAGTGTGGGACCCTGTGTCTGCCTCTCAGGAGAAAGAAGAAGGAAGCTGACACAGTGGGAGACACACCGAGCCTGTTTTATCAGCTCATCTTGATCACAGCCGATGAAGAAGGGGTCGCCATTGTCTCGTGACTGGTGCTCTGTGCCACCTGTCTGACTGCACAGTCCTTCCCAACGTGGACGTGGTGTGACGCCGGGAGGCCTTTTTTGTCCCTGACATGGTTACGAAGCAACAAGGCCCTGTGCCCTCGCCGCATGGACCCCTCCCCGGGGTAGAGCTGGGGCCAAAAGCATCTGAAGCAGCAAGATGCTGTTTTCCACACTTTTGAGATTATCTCTCAGCTTATGATTAACTGACTAGGTGTTTACGAGCTTTGCTAAAAGACAAAAGTGAAATAAGAACCGTCTCATCCTCCAGGTGGGGGGGAAACACCAACAAATGAAATAAAACCACTTGACAGATAGGTTTATGGTAAGTTACTTTCAAATTTCCAAAACTCCTCTTCAAGAAAAATATACTTTAAAATGAAAAAAAAATGCCAAAATCTACCGACTCTGAGGAGATATTTTCAACTCATAGAACAGACAAAAGATTAGTATCCAGGAAATTAGAATTTCTGTAAATCAGTATGAAAAAGACAAATAGTCCAATTTATTTATTTATTTTTTGGCCACTGTGTGCCGTGCCTTGACGTGGGATCCCAGTTCCCAGACCAGGGATTGAACCCAGGTTGCAGCAGTGAAAGCACCCAATTCTAACCACTAGGCCACCAGGGAACTCCCCCAATCTTTTGTCTGAAGAATCTAATTTGATTATTTGCATCTTCCTGAGCCAGTGTAACCTGGTCTGACTAAGTGGCTTTAAGTAATCCTTGCTCTCTGGTAGGGGACATCTTCACGACCTTGACAATGGAAGCTAGAAGAACAGTCATTGACACCCTAAAAGGGGTGGAAGGAAAGGAATCCTGCCCACCTAGCCTCTGACACTGGCCAAGCGCATCCTCCAGAATGAAGGCAAACTGAAGATGCTTTCAGATAAGCAAAGCGGACCCGTGTCACGAAGGCAAAGAGAACGAAGGGGACAGGCTACACGGAGGCGTGGATGAGGAAGCTCAGGCGGGAGACTGCTGCACCCGGTGGAGCAGCCACAGCGTCGCCGGGGAGAGGCTCGCCCAGTGGGCGCTGGTCCTTGGCACGCTCGTGCTCCGAGCGGGCGGGGACGCCGAGGTGTCCCGTCAGCCGATTGCCCCGAGGAGGGTCCAGGGTCTCTCCAGCTTAGCCTTTCTGCACGGTCACGCGTGTCACAGGAAGCTTGCCCCCTCCCCACGTGGGAGGGCACAGTTTGCACGTTCGGCGGGACATTAAGGGGGCGCTAAGCACTTTGGTGTGGGGATGCGACCAGGCCACCATCGCCTTCCCAGGCGAAGCGCTGTCCCCACCCCGAGAACACCAAACCCCACCCCCAGCCCTGGAAGCCACCCTCCTGCTTTCTGGCTCTCTGAAGTTGACTGTCTAGGGACCTCATGTAAGTGAAGTCACAGAGTATTTGCTTCGCTGTGACTGGACGAGCGAAGCCCCCGGAATTCTGCCCGCGTTGCAGCGTCCGTCCAAGTTCTTCCTTCCTAAGGCCGAGTGGATCCCACGTGTGAGGTCACACTTTGCGACCCTCTTAGCATCAGCGGACTCGGAGGTGGCTGCGGCTCTTTAGCGGTTGAGGAAAACACCGCTGTGAACATGCCCTACCGACAGCCCTTCGAAACCCTGTTCTCAATTCTTCCAAGTATGTATCCGGGAGAGAAACGGCTGGATCACACGATAACTTTATTTTTTGAGTAACTTCCATTCTGTTTTCCATAGAGACAGCACTGATTCTCTCCCCTTTAATTCTGCACGAGGCTTTCACTCTCTTCACATCCTTGCCAATGCTTCCTAGCTCCTAAACTATTCTAAAAAGCGTGGAGTGGTATCTCACTGTCGTTTCAATTTGCATTTTCAGATGATTAGAGCTGCAAAGTGTCTTTCCACGGGCCATTTGTGTATTTTCTTTGAAGAAATGTCTGTTAAGTCCTTTACCCCTTTTGCTTTGTTGGTTTTGAGTTTTAGGAGGTGTATATATATTCTGAATATTAAATCCTTATCAGATATATAATTTGCAAATATCTTCTCCCATTCTGTGGATTGTCTTTTTATTCTGCTGGTAGTGTCTTTTTTTTTTGGCCCCACCTGGGAAATACAGAGGTTCCCAGGCCAGGGGTCAAACCTATACCATAGAAGTAACAACGCTGACTCCTCAACCCAATGAACCACCAGGGAACTCCCAGATAGTTTCTCTTTTTTTGTACATTAAAACTTTTTTTATTAAAATATAGCAGACTTGGGGAGTTCCCATCGTGGCTCAGGGTTAACAAATCCGACTAGGAACCATGAAGTTGCAGGTTCGATCCCTGGCCTTGCTCAGTGGGTTAAGGATCCGGTGTTGCCGTGAGCTGTAGTGTAGTTTGCAGACGCGGCTCGGATCCCGTGTTGCTGTGGCTCTGGCGTAGGCTGGCGGCTACAGCTCCAATTAGACTCCTAGCCTGGGACCCTCCATATGCTGTGGGAGCGGCCCAAGAAATGGCAAAAAGACCAATATATATATATATATATATATATAACCGACTTACAATGTTCTGTAATGCAAAAGATACAGCAAAGTGATCCAGTCACACACATACACACACAGTCTTACCTGTGTTATCTTTCATCATGTTCCGTCACAAGTGAGTGTGAGTAATCAGCAGCCCTCGTTGCCCACCCCTTCTGAGTGGGATAGTTTGCATCTACCAACCCCAGACTCCCCATCCCTCCCGCTCCCTCCCCCGCCCCCTCGGCAACCACAAGTCTGTTCTCCGCGGCTGCGAGTCTGTCGCTGCTCTGTGGAGAGGGTCGTTTGTGCCACTGTTTAGATTCTGCGCGTAAGGGGTATCATGTGGTGTTTGTCCTTCTCTTTCTGACGGGCTTCACCTGTACGAGCGTCTCCAGCTGCGTCCGTGTGGCTGCAAGCGGCGTCATGTCTTTCCTCCTTACAGCCGATGCTCCGTCGTGTGTGTGCATCGCGTCTTCCTGGTCCTGTCATCTGTCCATGGACGCTCAGACTGTTGCCATGTCTTAGCGACCGTGAATCGTGCTGCTGTGAACATACACATGCCTGTATCTCTTTGAATTACAGTTTTGTCTGGGTATATACCCAGGGGTGGGTCTGCTGGGTCCTATGGAAGTCCTATAGGTAGTTTCCTGAGGCGCCTCCATCCTGTCCTCCACAGTGGTTGGTTGTACCAGTTTACATTCCCACCAACAGTGCAGGAGGGCTCCCTTTGCTCCACACCCCCTCCAGCATTTGTTATGTGTGGACTTACTCATGAAGGCCATTCTGATCAGTGTGGGGCAGTATCTCGTGGTAGCTTTGATTTGCATTACTGTGCGACATTGAACATTTTTTCATGTGCCTAGAGGCCATCTGTATGTCTTCTTTGGAGAAATGTCTAGGTCTTCTGCCCATTTCTCAGTTGGGTTGTTTGTTTTTTGCTGTTGAGTTGTATGAGTTGTTTGCATATTTTGGAGATTAAGCCCCTGAAGGTTGTATTATTTGCAACCATTTTCTCCCATTCTGCAGGTTGTCTTTTCGGTGTTTGGGGTTTTTTAATAGTTTCATTTGCTGTGCAAAACCTGTAAGTTCGATTAGGTCTCACTGGTTTATTTTTGTTTTTACTTCTTTTGCCTTGGGAGACTGACCTAAGAAAACATCTGTATGATTTATGTCAAAGAACATTTTGCGTATGTTCTTTTCTAGGAATTTTACTGTATCACATCTTTTTTTTTTGTCTTTTGTCTTTCTGCCTTTTTCTAGGGCCACTCCCGAGGCACATGGAGGTTCCCAGGCTAGGGATCGAATCGGAGCTGAGCTACCGGCCTACGACGCCAGAGCCACAGCAACGCCAGATCTGAGCCACGTCTGCGACCTACACCGCAGCTCACGGCAACGCCAGATCCTTAACCCACTAAGCAAGGCCAGGGGTCGAATCCATAACCTCATGGTTCCTAGTTGGATTTGCTTCCACTTTGCCACGACGGGAACTCCCGGTATCATGTCTTATGTTTAAGTCTTTAAGCCTTTTTGAGTTTACTTTTGTGCCTGGTGTGAGGGTGTGTTCTGGTTTCATTGACTCACATGCGGCTGTCCAGTTTTCCCAGCACCACCTGCTAAAGAGACTGTCTTTTTCCCACTTTATATTCTTGCCGTTTTTTGGAAGATTATTTGGCCATAGGCATAGGGGT